>NW_020837963.1:1302229-1643288 GCF_003676395.1 Aethalodelphis obliquidens | reverse complement strand
GGCCATGGCTCACGGGCCCAGCCGCTCCGCGGCATGTGGGATCTTCCTGGACCGGGGCATGAACCCATGTCCCCTGCATTGGCAGGTGGACTCTCAACCACTGCGCCACCAGAGAAGCCCCATCATGCCTTTTGTAAGTACCACCCCTACCCCTGTCAACCAGGATTGCAGTGCCACATCTATTAATTGTGTATTTTATTTTCCATATTTTATGATGCTGTGACATTTGAGGTCTTGCTAATCCTGAAGAGGCTGCCCCAATCCTAGAGATAATAAACCACTCCCCAGATAGCATGCTTTTCATGTGCAAACAAATCAACACAGAACCCATATCCTCTAACTATCTCCTTCATGGAGCTTTCACTGGTTGAGGCACTATGCCCCTGCCTTAATATCACCCTAGGGTCAAGTACCAGGCAACTATGGGCAGTCTCTAGACACTGGAGTCTGCTGAAATTACTCAAACCAGCTAATCCCAAACCTTCCTCCCCTACTTCACCCATTCCTTCACACGAAAACCACAATAAAGGCTTTTGTCCTGGTGCATACCCATGTGGTCCTGCACACCACAGGCATGGCATGGTGTGCTTCTGCTTTCTGGGGATCCACGAGTATAAACTTCTTCCTTCATGACAATCACTTTCATGCCTGCATGTCTTATGATGAAAACAAGTCCCAGGTACCCTTTAACACACCAAGATTCATGCCTATCCCTAAACCTCCTCAACTCCAAGGTTAAGGCTGGAGAATTAAGAGGTCACTCTCCTACCCTATCTTCATCCCTTAATATAAGCTAAGATCTCTATTTTTTATTTTGTGCTAGCATATTTATTTTGCTTGGATCTTTATTTAAAAAAAAAAAACACCTTATGGGACTTCCTTGGTGGCACAGTGGTTAAGAATCCGCCTGCCAATGCAGGGGACACAGGTTTGAACCCTGATCTGGGAAGATCACACATGCTGTGGAGCAACTAAGCCCGCGAGCCACAACTACTGAAGCCTGCGCACCTAGAGCCCGTGCTCCGCAACAAGAGAAGCCACTGCAATGAGAAGCCCGTGCACCGCAACAAAGAGTAGCCCCGGCTCACCACAACTAAAGAAAGCCTGTGCAGCGACGGAGACCCAACAGAGCCTAAATAAATAAATAAGTTAAAAAAAAACAAAACAAAAAACCTTACAAATGTTTCTAACAACAACATTATCAACAATTACAGCAACAAGAACTAACAGGTATAAAGTATTTCCATATATTAGGCATTTTCCATGGATTATTTTCTTTAATTCAGACAATCTCCATCTGTGATTGTCAGAGAATAACTGATTGCCCAAGATCACACAGCTGGACAGAGGTGGCACTCAGATCTCAGCAGCCTGACCCCTGAGGCAGCACACAGGGCAGTGCACACTGAGGGGCAGCCATGCCTGGGAAGCCGAGCTTTAGGAGAGCACTGAGACCTAATGTGTACAGCCCTAGAAAGGTGCGAAGTGGTCTGCACACCGGCTGTTGGTGTGTAGTTAAACAAGAACAAGTAGACTGTTTGCTAACTGGCTCCTGAGAGAGAGAAAGAAAGAGATTGCACCTGTGTGTATATCAAGTATGACACTGAGCATACTGTTTAGTTCAGTTATTTATTTATTTTTCTAGTAAGACTCTGTGGATTAAGGAAGCAGTTTGGTGATTCCCACAAAGGCACCATTTCCTAATCTTGCTCTCGGGATCAGCACTTTGAATGCAATACTTGCTATAAAATCGTATATGCTGCCCCACACTCTGAGGCACAGGGACTGCTGCTTTGAGAATCCTTCACTGGAGAGATTGGCCTAGATGCTGGTTTATTCATTTAATATTGACGGAATCTTTATCAGGTGCCTAACACTGTGGTGCATGCTAGTGTCACAGCGTTTCATTTGTCATACTTACCTGGAGTGCAAGTCTCTCCTACCCTACAAGTCTAACACAGGCTTGCTCCAATCAAATCAAAATCATCATTTGTGAGTTATGTTTATATCATATGTTTATATCTGCAGCCCTAACAGGTTGTAGAATCTTTAATCCTAGAACTGTGCTGCATATTTCTGTGGCATCCCCACACCATCTAAGCCAGTAGATTGTTTGATTTGACTTGATTACATGAATTATATTTTCTTACTAAATATCATATGTAATTTTATCAGCATCCAGTTATAAAATTATCATTTACCTTCTCAAATTAGAAAGTTCTAAGTATACAATACAGTATTGTTGGCAAGGCTCTATGAGGTTAGATCTTATGTTAAGTGTTCTTACAACAACAAAAAATAATAATAAAGGGGGGGTGGGAAAAAATTTTGGGAGGGGAAGGATGTGTCTATGACCTTCATCAGGGTAGTGGTTTCATAGGTATATACATATTCCCAAACACAAGTTATATACACTATATATGCACAGCTTTTTACATGTAAATTATACCTGAATAACGTGGTGAAACAAACACTTTGCTATAAAGCTAAAAAAAAAATTAGAACTTTGTTTTCCTTCAGACTCCAGCCTAAGTCCACACCAGCTATGTTAGCCATGACCTTGAGAAATTATTTAACTCCCGTAAGCCTGAATTTTCTCATCTGTAAATATTAGCAGCACCCAGTCTATAGGGTTGCTGTGAGGAACAAATAAGTAATGCATGCACCATATTTAGTATAATGTCTGGCATATGGTAAATGCTCTTTAAGAGTTTGTTGTTATTATTTTCAGTTAACTGTGAATTAAGAAAGAGGGGAGGAGTCCTAGAAACTGTTCCCTTGGTAACGCCCAGAAGAACTATCATGATCCATGCTGTCTTGGGACTATGTTTCCATAAACTTCTGGGATGCCTTCGTGCGTACTTAATTATTTGTCTAAGGAATGCAAACATATCTTAACATCTGCCTAAGTTAAAAAATGTCATGACACATATCACTGTCAAGTTCCTAAAAAGTTATAGGAAGTATTTGTGTGTGTGTGTGTGTGTGTGTGCGTGTGTGCATATGTAATTGGGGGTTAAGAGCTTTTATGAATTTCCTAGTCTCATGCTTCCTCTTATATCAAGAAGAATTAGAAGTTAACAGTCCATTAGGGTGTGAATTTACCAATGTGCCAGGGGCAGAAGCACCAGATGATCTTTAACCAAAGTGCTTTTGGGACCAGGTTAA
The DNA here is from genome assembly GCF_003676395.1 of Aethalodelphis obliquidens. Taxonomy (NCBI): domain Eukaryota; kingdom Metazoa; phylum Chordata; class Mammalia; order Artiodactyla; family Delphinidae; genus Aethalodelphis; species Aethalodelphis obliquidens. Next base: position 1,640,120 of record NW_020837963.1, on the reverse strand, counting down.
GCCTGCCTTGATGCCCCATTTAGCCTGAGTCTACAGGAGGTCCATCAGTTCATGATCAAACACACTTTCTGGGGTGGCCAGAAGAGGTGGAGATAGGGGCCTGCAGTGTGGGGGCATATGGAGAAGAGAGGTGTGGTGAAGAGGAGAGGCTGCTTTTATATCTCGGAATTTCTCTTTTCTTCTTCCTCCTGCTGTGCTCAGTAACAGAGCCTCGGAGGTGGGCAACTGTGGTTAACAGGCATTGATCTGTGTACCAAAGGAAAGACCACAACCGATCAGAGAGAAAGACGTGTGATTAAACAGTTCACTGGCAACTGGAAACAAAAACACAGGGGCCAGCATGAGGCAAGAGCAGCGTGGTAGATTGGAAAGGATGGGGCACTGAGACTCAGAAGACCTGAACTGGGGTACTAGCTCTAGTACACACGTGGTATACAACCAGGCAAGTCATTCTCTGGGCTTTAGATTACACATCAAACAGACCAGTTCAGCAATTCCTACTCTATCTCACTCATGATTTCACAGAAATCCCCAAATAAGATCCTAGATGTGAACATTTCTGCAAAACATACAAATACAAACTTGAATTATCATGGGGCTGGAAGCAGTGCCCTCCTGAGTTGTAAACATACTAGCCAAGGGCCTGAGCAAATCCGTGAATGATAATGAATTGGACTGAATGATGACAACCCCCCCAAAATCCCTCAAACAAGAAAACATCAACAGGCATGTTACAATCTCTCATATCCTCTAAACGCCACTACTACTACTGAACCACCCACTGAGGTTATATTATACCCCATAAAACCCAGCCCAATCATTATCTTCCCACCGTGGGGGAAGACAGCTCCACTCTGTGCCTAGAGCCGCATGCATCAGAGATGGAGGCCACTGCGCCAAGGCAGAGCTGCTAAACTGGAGTACACCTGGGTTGCCGGGGGAACCTGGCAGCCAGCACCTACTGCTGCAGCTGCAGACTGAGCTTCCTTGTTGGCAAATGCCAGAAATCATTTTGTGAGGTTGGCTGCAGGGCCCAATGCTGAAAGCGAAACCCCTTCTTGTGCCCTGTAGGTACCGTTGGTGGCTGGGAGGGAACACAGTTCTTTCCTGCGTCCTCCCTTCTGAGAACATGACTTCTGAAGAGCCCTCACTAAAAGGATCGTTGCCACCACAATGCAAGGTGGCCATCGCCTGCCCAGCCGTCTATGTTTTCTGTGGAATTGGGCCCTGGAGTGAGGCCCCACATCGTACCCACAGACAAGGAGATGCTAGCTGTTCTGCAGCCTCTCCTTTATAGCTCTGCTGTCAGAGCAGCTGTAAACCACATGAGCTCCAAACCCAATCCGGATGGTGAGGAGGGGAGGTGGGCCTGGTTTCCTCCTCCCACCTGGCTGCTGCAATGCTAGCCACCAGGCCCTGCCAGGAGTTCAGGTCTTCTATTTCCACCTAATAGGGCAATCAGAACCTTGCCTTTAGCTGGAAGAAAGACAACTAAGAAGTTGGGGATTAATTTTTGCTTCCTTTTTCATATCCTGAGGTGTGCATTTTTTTTTATTTTTAACATCTTTATTGGAGTATAATTGCTTTACAATGGTGTGTTAGTTTCTGCTTTATAACAAAGTGAATCAGCTATACATACACATATATCCCCAAATCTCCTCCCTCTTGCGTCTCCCTCCCACCCCTCTAGGTGGTCACAAAGCATGAGCTGATCTCCCTGTGCTATGCAGCTGCTTCCCACTAGCTATCTATTTTACGTTTGGTAGTGTATATACGTCCATGCCACTCTCTCACTTCGTCCCAGCTTACCCTTCCCCCTCACTGTGTCCTCAAGTACGCTCTCTACGTCTGTGTCTTTATTCCTGTCCTTCCCCTGTGTTCTTCAGAACCATTTTTTGTTTTTAGATTCCATATATATGTGTTAGCATATGGTATTTGTTTTTCTCTTTCTGACTTACTTCACTCTGTATGACAGACTCAGGGTCCATCCACCTCACTACAAATAACTCAGTTTCGTTTCTTTTTATGGCTAATATTCCATTGTATATATGTGCCACATCTTCTTGATCCACTCATCTGTCGCATCTGTCAATGGACACTTAGGTTGCTTCCCCATCCTGGATATTGTAAATAGAGCTGCAATGAACATTGTGGTATATCACTCTTTTTGAATTATGGTTTTCTCAGGGTATATATAGTGGGATTGCTGGGTTATATGGTAGTTCTATTTTTAGGTTTTTAAGGAAGCTCCATACTGTTCTCCATAGTGGCTGTATCAATTCACATTCCCACCAACAGTGCAAGAGGGTTCTCTTTTCTCCACACCCTCTCCAGCATTTACTGTTTGTAGATTTTTTGATGATGGCCATTCTGACTGGTGTGAGGTGATACCTCATTGAAGTCTTGATTTGCATTTCTCTAATGATTAGTGATGCTGAACATCCTTTCATGTGTTTGTTGGACATCTGTACATCTTCTTTGGAGAAATGTCTATTTAGGTCTTCTGCCCATTTTTTGATTGGGTTGTTTGTTTTTTTGATATTGAGCTGCATGAGCTGCTTGTAACTTTTGGAGATTAATCCTTTGTCAGTTGCTTCATTTGCAAATATTTTCTCCCATTCTGAGTGTTGTCTTTTTGTCTTGTTTATGGTTTCCTTTGCTGTGCAAAAGATTTTAAGTTTCATTAGGTCCCATTTGTTTATTTTTGTTTTTATTTACATTTCTCTAGCAGGTGGGTCAAAAAGGATCTTGCTGTGATTTATGTCATATAGTGTTCTGCCTACGTTTTCCTCTAAGAGTTTTAGAGTGTCTGGCCTTACATTTATATCTTTCATCCATTATGAGTTTATTTTTGTGTATGGTTTTAGGGAGTGTTCTAATTTCATTCTTTTACATGGATCTGTCCAGTTTACCCAGCACCACTTATTGAAGAGGCTGTCTTTTCTCCATTGTATATCCTTGCCTCCTTTACCAAAATAAGGTGACCATATGTGCGTGGATTTATCTCTGGGCTTTCTATCCTGTTCCATTGATCTATATTTCTTTTTTTGTGCCAGTACTATACTCTCTTGATTACTGTAGCTTTGTAATATAGTCTGAAGTCAGGGAGCCTGATTCCTCCAGATCCACTTTTCTTTCTCAAGATTGCTGTGGCTATTCGGTGTCTTTGGTGTTTCCATACAAATAGTGAAAATTTTTGTCTAGTTCTGTGAAAAATGCCATTGTTAGTTTGGCAGGGACTGCATTGAATCTGTAGATTGCTTTGTGTAGTATAGTCATTTCCACAATATTGAATCTTCCAATCGAAGAACATGGTATATCTCTCCATCTGTTTGTATCACCTTTAATTTCTTTCATCAGTGTCTTATAGTTTTCTGCATACAGGTCTTCTGTCTCCTTAGGTAGGTTTATTCCTAGGTATTTTATTCTTTTTGTTGCAGTGGTAAATGGGAGTGTTTTCTTGATTTCTCTTTCAGATTTTTCATCATTAGTATATAGGAATGCAAGAGATTTCTGTGTATTAATTTTGTATCCTGCTACTTTACCAAATTCACTGATCAGCTCTAGTAGTTTTCTGGTAGCATCTTTAGGATTCTCTATGTATAGTATCATGTCATCTGCAAACAGTGACAGGTTTACTTCTTCTTTTCCGATTTGGATTCCTTTTATTTCTTTTTATTCTCTAATTTCTGTGGCTAAAACTTCCAAAACTATGTTGAATAATAGTGGAGAGAGTGGACAACCTTGTCTTGTTCCTGATCTTAGAGAAAATGGTTTCAGGTTTTCACCATTGAGAACGATGTTGGCTGTGGGTTTGTCATATATGGCTTTTATTATGGTGAGGTAAGTTCCCTCTTTGCCTACTTTCTGGAAGGTTTTTTATCATAAATGGGTGTTGAATATTGTTGAAAGCTTTTTCTGCATCTATTGAGATGACCATATGCTTTTTCTCCTTCAATTTGTTAATATGGTTTATAACATTGATTGATTTGTGTATATTGAAGAATCCTTGCACTACTGGGATAAACCTCACTTAGTCATGGTGTATGATCCTTTTAACGTGCTGTTGGATTCTGTTTGCTAGTATTTTGTGGAGGATTTTTGCATCTATGTTCATCAGTGATATTGGCCTGTAGGTTTCTTTCTTTGTGATATCTCTGCCTGGTTTTGGTATCAGGGTAGTGGTGGCCTCATAGAATGAGTTTGGTAGTGCTCCTCCTTCTGCTATATTTTGGAAGAGTTTGAGAAGGATAGGTGTTAGCTCTTCTCCAAATGTTTGATAGAATTTGCCTGTGAAGACATTTGGTCCTGGGCTTTTGTTTGTTGGAAGATTTTTAATCACAGTGTCAATTTTAGTGCTTGTGATTAGTGTGTTTATATTTTCTATTTCATACTGGTTCAGTCTCAGAAGGTTGTGCTTTTCGAAGAATTTGTCCATTTCTTCCACGTTGTCCATTTTATTGGCATATAGTTGCTTGTACTAATCTCTCATGATCCTTTGTATTTCTGCAGTGTCAGTTGTTACTTCTCCTTTTTCATTTCTAATTCTACTGATTTGAGTCTTCTCCCTTTTTTTCTTGATGAGCCTGGCTAATGGTTTATCAATTTTGTTAATCTTCTCAAAGAACCAGCTTTTACTTTTATTGATCTTTGCTATTGTTTCCTTCATTTGTCTTTCATGTATTTCTGATCTGATCTTTACGATTTCTTTCCTTCTGCTAACTTTGGGTTTTTTTGTTCTTCTTTCTCTGATTCCTTTAGGTGTAAGGTTAGGTCATTTATTTGAGATATTTCTTGTTTCTTGAGGTAGGATTGTATTGCTATAAACTTCTCTCTTAGAACTGCTTTTGCTGCATCCCACAGATTTTGGGTCATTGTGCTTTCAGTGTCATTTGTTTCTAGGTAATTTTTGATTTCCTCTTTGATTTCTTCCGTGATCTCTTGGTTATTAAGTAGTGTATTGTTTAGCCTCCATGTATTTGTATTTTTTACAGATTTTTTCCTGTAATTTATATCTAGTCTCATAGCGTTGTGGTCGGAAAAAATACTTGATACGATTTCAATTTTCCTAAATTTACCAAGATTTCATTTGGGACCCAAGATATGATCTATCCTGGAGAATGTTCCATGAGCACTTAAGGAGAAAGTGAATTCTGTTGTTTGTGGATGGAACGTCCTATAAATATCAATTTAGTCCATGTTGTTTAATGTATCATTTAATGCTTGTGTTTCCTTATTTATTTTCATTTTGGATGATCTGTCCATTGGTGAAAGTGGGGTGTTAAAGTCCCCTACTATGATGTGTTACTGTCGATTTCCCCCTTATGGCTGTTAGCATTTGCCTTATGTATTGAGGTGCTCCTATGCTGGGTGCATAAATATTTATAATCATTATATCTTCTTCTTGGATTGATTCTTTGATCATTTTGTAGTGTCCTTCTTTGTCTCTTGTAATAGTCTTTATTTTGAAGTCTATTTTGTCGGATGTGAGAATTGCTACTCCAGTTTTCTTTTGATTTCCATTTGCATGGAATATCTTTTTCCATTCCCTCTCTTTCAGTTTGTATGTGTCCCTAGGTCTGAAGTGGGTCTCTTGTAGACAGCATATATATGGGACTTGTTTTTGTATCCATTCAGGCAGTCTATGTCTTTTGGTTGGAGCATTTAATCCATTTACATTTAAGGTAATTGTGAATATGTGTGTTCCTATTACCATTTTCTTAATAGTTTTGCGTTTGTTATTGTAGGTCTTTTCCTCCTCTTATGTTTCCTGCCTAGAGAAGTTCCTTTAGCATTTGTTGTAGAGCTGGTTTGGTGGTGCTGAATTCTGTTGGCTTTTGCTTGTCTGTAAAGGTTTTAATTTCTCCAACGAATCTGAATGAGATCCTTGCTGGGTAGAGTAATATTGGTTGTAGGTTTTTCCCTTTCAACACTTTAAATATGTCCTGCCACTCCCTTCTGTCTTGCAGAGTTTCTGCTGAAATATCAGCTGTTTACCTTTTGGGGATTCCCTGTATGTTATCTGTTGTTTTTCCCTTGATGCTTTTAATATTTTTTCTTTGTATTTAATCTTTGATAGTTTGATTAATATGTGTCTTGGCATGTTTCTCCTTGGATTTATCCTGTATGGGAGACTCTGCGCTTCCTGAACTCGATTAACTATTTCCTTTCCCATTTTAGGGAAGTTTTCAACTACAATCTCTTCAAATATTTTCTCAGTCCCTTTTTTTTTGTCTTCTTCTTCTTCTGGGACTCCTATAATCTGAATTTGGTGCATTTAATATTGTCCCAGAGGTCTCTAATACTGTCCTCAATTCTTTTCATTCTTTTTTTTTTATTCTGCTCTGCAGTAGTTATTTCCACTATTTTATCTTCCAGGTCCCTTATCCGTTCTTCTCCCTCAGTTATTCTGCTATTGATTCCTTCTGGAGAATTTTTAATTTCATTTATTGTGTTGTTCATCATTGTTCGTTTGCTCTTTAGTTCTTCTAGGTCCTTGTTAAACGTTTCTTGTATTTTCTGCATTCTATTTTCATGATTTTGGATCATCTTTACTATCATTATTCTGAGTTCTTTTTCAGGTAGACTGCCTATTTCCTGTTCATTTGTTTGGTCTGGTGGGTTTTTTCCTTGCTCCTTCTGCTGTATGTTTCTCTGTCTTCTCATTTTGCTTAACTTGCTGTGTTTGGGGTCTCCTTTTCTCAGGCTGCAGGTTCGTAGTTCCCACTGTTTTTGGTGTCTACCCCCAGTGGCTAAGGTTGATTCAGTGGGTTGTGTAGGCTTCCTGTTGGAGGGGACTAGTGTCTGTGTTCTGGTGGATGAGGCTGGATCTTGTCTTTCTGTTGGGCAGGAGCGCATGCAGTTGTGTGTTTTGGGGTGTCTGTGACCGTATTATGATTTTAGGCAGCCTCTCTGCTAATGGGTGGGGTTGTGTTCCTGTCTTGCTAGTTGTTTGGCACAGGGTGTCCAGCACTGTAGCTTGTTGGTCGTTGAGTGGAGCTGGGTCTTAGCATTGAGATGGAGATCTCTGGGAGAGCTTTTGCTGTTTGATATTATGTGGAGCTGGGAGGTCTCTGGTGGAGCAATATCCTGAACTCAGCTCTCACGCCTCAGAGGCACAGGCCTGTCACCTGGCCAGAGCATGAAGACCCTGTCAACCACACGGCCAGGCTTTCCACCAGGCCATCTCATTTACCTCGCCATGCCTTTCCTCAGGGAGATGAAGATACACTGGTCAGCCCTCCTTCCGCTCGGAGATTCTCAATGTGTGCATTATTACCCCCACTTCTCTGAAGAGGAAACTGAGGCTCAGCGAGCTCAAACATTTTGCCTGAGGTAGAAACTAGTAAACAATTGGATCCAGATGTAGAAGCTTGGTCTATTAAACTCCAAATTCATTGCTCTTTTGACCTTCTCAAGTTGCTCTTTTGGGAGAAGAACAGGATGTGATCTTCGGCATCATCACTTCCCTGAAAGCGGATCCTGGGCTGCCTTTCCTGGAAGTACGTCTGGATTTACTCCAGATAGGAAAATGCAGGAGAGAAGCAAACGCATAGGGTAAAATTTCCATTAGACCCCTGATGAACATATATGGTCTCTGTTGGAGGGCACACATCATTTCAGGACCAGGCTTCAGGATGCCTGTCAATTATCACTGAGACTCTATACCCATACAATTGTTAAAGTAATTAAATATGGAGGCCAACAAACTGAGGTGGCTTTAATGGCTTAGTTGCCTACATAAGTAAGCAAACCAAAACCTAAGCCTGAAACGCTTCAAGGTTAAAGAAATCACAATGTAAGGACCAGCAAACATAAACAGCCAATTAGGCTTTCCCAAATAAGGCAACTGCTTAAGTTATAGCCAGTCAAATAATTTCCTTGCTTCGTTTCCATTTCTTCCCATTAAAAGTCCCTCTCTGAGCTCTTGTTGGTGGAGTAATTTGAATCACTTCTGGTTTGACACTGCTTGATTTGAATCAATTTCTGCTCACATAAACTCTTAAAAATTTAACAAGTCTTAGTTTATCTTTTAACAGACTCAACACACAAGAGGTTGATGAAGAAAACTAGGCATGTGATAGAATCTGGTTTATGTTGCTCCAGCCACAATAAAAAGGGGTGGGGGGAATCAAATAATGATAGCCAGGGAGTTATCCTGAGCTCTCTTTGAAACTTCCTCCTGCTTTGCACAAATGAAGAGCACTGGATTTCTCAGGAATTCATGGGAAGATTTGGGCACCAGTTGTTGGGACAATGTGGAATTTTGGTAACTCAGGAGTTCTGAAGGAGCCCTTGCCGTGCTTCAGAAGGCTCTAGAGGCATTACTGGCTCATTTCTGGAGGAGACTCTAAGCATACCTGCCTTGCAGGACTTCTGGGCCTGAACTGACAGATCCACTCTGACGTTGGGTAGTTCAGTCACAGTTCAACCTGGATACCTTTTGAATCCTGAAAGGTATAGTTTAAAAGCCACTGGATCTTGATTTAAGCAAGAGTTTGGCCTGAATAAAGAGACAAAATATGAGTAGCTGACTTAATTTAGAAAATTCCTCAGTTTTGAATGTCCCTAACTATCAATATCTCCAGGTTAGACATGTGAGTAAATCCTAATAATGGTAGAAAAAAAAATGGGAAATAGAAAAAATTCACAGCTGTGATCTGGGAAAGACTAGATGGGAGAGATCAGGAGACCATGTCCTTATGCAAAGGATTTATAAAGGGACATTCGGGAAGATAGTTGGAAAGGAATGCAGAAACATTATCTGGAGGCCTTGATCATGAAGATAATGAATACAGGCTTCATCTGGTGGGTCCTCAAGTCAGTGTAAGTTCTTGAAGAGGAGAATAATCATCAAAGTGGGATTTTAAGCATTACTGGAGATCTTTTCTTCCATCGTAACAATAAGCCCTCAAAATTGCATATTGTTTTATAGTAAAAATATTTAGAGGAATACAGAACAAGACATGTGAAAAAGAACACTTGCCTAATGTAGCATACTACTATATAAGATAAACAGAGAAAAAGAACAGCTTCACAAAACAAATGTGCTCCACTGACTGGAATCACCTGGAACTGGAAACAAATTCGGAAGGAGATGGGATGGGGTGGGGCAGGTGTTGGCTCAGGAATGAAGTCACAGGGGACAGAACGGTAACTCTTCCACTAATGGCATGGTCGAGTCACAGAGTTTTCTCAACTTTGCAGTTGATAAATGAGAAGGGGTACAGCTGGAGGAAGTAGGGCATGTTTTGGTGGATACTCTCCCACAAAACAGCCTTCTGAAACTCTACCAGAGGCCAGACCCTGAGCTGGGCAGACCATGTGTTCATGCCTCACACTGCATCTCTGATTAACCAACAGACTTGCATAGTTAGCCTGGTGCAGTAGAGGCCATATAAATATAAGATAATTCCTGTCCTCAAGACCTTGAGACTTAGTTGATATTGTGGGTTGAACTGTGTCCTCCCAAAAAAGATATATTGGAGTTCTAACTAACCCCAGTACCTCAGAATGTGGTCTTATTTGGAGATAAGACTCTTTACAGAGGTAATCAAGTTACAGACAATGGTGGGATCTATCTAATATGACTGGTGTCCTTAAGATCTATCTAATATGACTGGTGTCCTTAAAAAGAGGGAAAATTCGGACACAGAAAAGCATACAGGAAGAACACCATGTGAACATAAAGACAGAGATCAGGGTGATGTGTCTACAACACCGAAGTTGGCCAGAAAACCATCAGAAGCAAGAGGAGGCACTGGATTGATTCATCCTCATAGCCCTCAGGAAGAACCAGTACATGTCTGCTGCTGAAGCTCCCCAGCTTGTGATACTTTGTTATGGCAGCTCTGACAAACTAATCAGTTGTAGAGACTCTGAACAAATCTACAAAGAATTAAAGGGCAAGTTAGCAGGAACGAACATATATTAATTAAAAGTGCTGAGTAAAGGGAGAAACATGCTGGTGAAGAGAGTTTTTAACCCTTCCTGGAGGAGGGGGTCTTGCGTCAGGCCTTGAATACTTTTGAAGCTTATTCCTTGATTTGGTGATTCTGCAGGTGGTTTTGCATTCTATCCCCTCCAACCACTGTTTACAGTACTTGCATCTCTTCCCCTGAGTTTTAGTTCACATTTCCTTTTTTATATAAAGTCCTGAGCCCAGATCCAGTGTGCATTTTCTGGAAGCTGGTCTGGGTGGCCTAGTTCTTTCTAAATTTTAGGAGTCTGTTGACTCTATGACCAGAACTCTATCAGAGGCCTCATCATAAACCAGGTCCCCCTCTGGCTGCTGGGTTGAATAGTCTTCTGCTCTGTTTTCCCATCAGAAATATCACTATTAACACCTCCTTTCACTTACCTGATGTTAAGCCTGAGAATGTTTGGAAAGTCACCTCAATTTGAGGGATTTTTAAAGGACTGACCATCAACACTTTTGTTTTAGTAAATTCCAGGGAAAACAAAATGTGACTATTTACTGAGGTTGCACATTCTTAATATAAAGTTTTCCTTCGTGTAGTGATGATGGTTGGTGTCTGTCTTGTCACAATATTGGTTTCACTCCATCACTGAGATACTGTAGCAAAACCCTTATAGTACTTTTCAGATCACTTTTATTTACTTTTAAAATAGCAACCTTAATCCACGAAATTCCTTTGTCCCACATCAGCTCTGTTCCCAGTATGTTCCCTGACTATAATGATAGAGAAGCTTATCAGAATTGCTCCCAATATCAATTAATAATGTTTAAAAAATGACACAGGGGGTGAACTGAAGAAAGAAAACATTCTCTAATCCCAGCAGAGAAGTGAGGGAATTGAGCTTCACAGTTCAGAGACTCTGCAGGGTCCAGCAGCAGAGAGAAATACGCTCTCACCCTTGAGTGGAGCCCGTGATTTCACTGCCTAGGCATGTAAAGAAATCTACCATAAGCTGGGTACAATCAAACTGGAGCTGCTGCTCTTCATGCCTACACGAAGGAAGTGTGGTAAAAATAAGGTGGTGAGAAAAGCAGCAGGTTGGATCCCAGGAGAGCTAGTTCTTCATTCTGGCTCCCTTTCTAGCTACCCAAAGAGTTAGCTGAATTCTCGAGATTTCTGTTTCCTTACAGGTAAGGTAACTAAAACCTCCTTTTCAGTTCTGATAGTCTCTGATTCTATAACCGGCATCTGGTTACACGACAGAAAGTGAAGATTACAAAAGCATGGATAACAGAGACATTGTGTGTCTTCAGCTCACTGCATGTTGATTGGATGAAATGAGTGCAATGTTCACACCAAACATTGGTGCAGAAAAGATGAATTTGGGATGCTAAGGGCAACATTGACTTGGAACATTCCTATTTTCATGGTATGGATTGAATAGAACCACAGTAGTTGGCCCCTGTACTAAATCTTGCTCAAAGAAGGCAGGAGGGTACATGGTATTTTGCTAGGGCTATGTTCACACTTATGCCATACGTTGCCTTGATTTTTCACCAGCTGAGACTTGTTCAGGTGTAGTTTCTCAACTTCAACACTTTTGACATTTGGGTCAGATAAGTCTTTGTTATTAGGGGTTGGGGGCAGGCTTTCCCGTGCCTTGTAGGATGTTTAGCAGCATCCCTGGCCTCTACTCACTAGATGCCAGAAGGAACACCCCTCCCTCCCAACTCAGTGTGACAATAAAAAATATTTCTTGTCATCACCAAATGTCTCCTTGGGGACAAAATTACACCAAAGTGAAAAGCACTGCTCTAGTGGGATACAATCTTGCCAAAAGACAACCACACCCACATAATAGAGAACAACTTTAAGAAAGGTCACCCCTCCTGAATTTTAAAAGAGAGCCACCATGTTTCCTTATGGTATCAACAGACATTTGGGTCCCTGTGCAACTAAATGCCTTCTAAAGTTTTAAGAAAAGTGGCTTTCAGATTTACTGCTGTTTTTGTTTTTCATGACATTATTTCTTGGGCATTTTATGTGGACGGGAAGTGGGTCTTTTGTTGGACCCACATGAGGACACGGTTTGACTATGAGGATGTAGGTGGTCTTCTTCATGTGTTTACAGTGGGAAGCACTTACTCTGAAGCTGCACCCAGAGCAGACACTGCCCACTCAGTGGGCTCCTGATGGTGTTGGGTTGCATAGACTGCCAGTGTAATCATGCTCCTTGAATAGGATAACAGCCCACGGAGTAGGCCTGGCCTAACATACATAAATGTGTTGTAATGGAAGGGAGTCATCACAGAAATCAAATCACACATCCCAATGATACTGCCATTGTTCAAATGTTGCTCCAGGTTGGGAACCATTAAAACCAGATTCTGAGCCAACCAACAAAGTCAGTCTCAGGAGCCTATAATAATCATGAATTGGAAACTAAAAAATACACTGATTCACCAGTGCTGTGTAGAGGATGAATATTTTTCCTGATTGAGAATATGTAAAAGAAAATGCACCAGAGTCTCTGGAGGCAATTCCAGAAATATTCCAAAAATTCTCTGAGCAATGGTAGATGTGGAATGTGATGTACCCTCTTGAGACAAGGACTTACGCATTTGGCTTGGAAAATGTCAGTGTATTTCTTAAATACATTAATATAATTACTCAATATTAACATCTCATATATGCCAAGGTACTTATCCCCCACCTCAACAGCCCAAATCCTTAAGTACAATCCCCAAGATAATGAGAGCAAAGACCCCTAGTGTTCTAGTCTTCAGCCAAGTTTCCACTGTCTCCTGAGGATCACATTTTCGACTGACTCCTTAAACTGGCCTGAAAAGGTGAAAAGAACTAACATCTTTTCATGTGAAGGAAAGAAGTTCAGTATTATCTCAAGTGAGGTCGCTGCTGAAGTCTGCATACTTTGCCAAAAGAACCACAAAAAAACTGGAGGCTGTCAGTATGAGGGGGAAGCCACCCACACAGGTAATAAGAAGCAGCACTTAAAATTTGGCACTGCTCTTGGAAACGTTTACAGGCTTAAAAAAGGAATCATAAAAGATAGAGGGTGTGGAGGGAGAGATGAAGGAAAAGAGAAGATGAATGAAAGAACTGTTCCATTCCTGCCACCATTAATAGCACAGATTATAATAAATCCCAAGTGAATAGGAAGAACAGTACTGAGACAAACACTAAATTCCAGGGGAGACCAGACCTGTGTTTTAAAAACAGGGCCATGTGCTTTGGAAGGAATGCTGTGTGCTTAGTTTTGTTTATAACATGGTGAAGGATTCAAGAATGTAATCTGTTCCTCTTGAAAAAAAAAAAAGATTCTCCTCAATGCTCATCATCCACCACCCCTTCACCCCATGACCCGTTCTGATCCCAGATCTGAAAGATTGGGTTCCATGGTGAATTTCTGGAATGTTCGGTTTGGGCCTGTTTTTCATCAGTGCAGCTAGCTAACAGAGTGGCTTTGGTTTTTCAAAAAGAGATCAGTGTGGGGAAGTGACGATTTTCTGAGGGAGCTTTTCAGACTTCTTGGATATGAGGTATTTTTAGGCAGGTTTTATTTTGTTTTGTTTTGTTTCTTTTATAGGCAGGGGCACAAGATCTGGAGATGCAAAGAGGTGCATCTCCCCTAAATTTGAGAGAACATTTCATTTTGACTTCATTTTGTCTTGGACCACTTTCCTGAGGATTCTCAGAATGAATTAACTGAAAGTGAATGCTGTGCAGTGAAAGACCACGGATTTGGGGGCTAATGTCTTTTCAACCATTTCCTGCTTGTGCCATCTTGGGTACATTACTTGGCTCTCAGTTTCCCTAACTGCAAAAAGAGAGTAGCAGTATCTTCATTGTGGGGTTTTGTAAGGCTCAAATAAGAACACATCTGTAAAGCAACAATCAGTGGGCCAGCACACAGAGTGCCATCAGAAATGTTACTTCCTTTCCCGCTACAGTTGACTGGGAATGCAGGGTTGGAAAAGCCTGTGCAGCACATCTGTCCCAGCCTCCCTCTCAAAGAGGAGTCCCTTCACCCACATCCCTGATTTTGGGAAAGCCAGGGTCTGCTTGAGGCAGACAGAGATGGGATGGGAAGCTTACTGCCTCCTCAAGCACCCATCTCATGTGGACAGCGCCACCATTAGAAAGCTCTTTCTGTGAAGCAACATTTGCCTCCCTTTACTTTCTACTCAGGTAGAACACTGACATTTAAAAGCAACAACAAAAATAACTTACATTTTTTGTGCACCTACTTTGTACCATGCACTGGCCTAAGAGCTTTTCGGGCATCACTGGATTTAATCCTCATATAACCAGTAAGGTAGGAATTAATATTGTCCTTATTTTACACGTGGAGAGACCAAAGCTTTGAGTGGCTATGCAGCTTACCAAAAAGGTTTTACATAGCAAGTGGAAGAGCTGAGACTTGAACCCAAGTCTGTCGGTCTGTCTTACAGTCATGCAGCCATCCCTATGCTACACAACTGTCCTCTGTAGCTCGAGCATTTAGTGCAGTGTTGAATTCAGAGGAGATGCTCAGCAAACGGAGAATGAATGAATGCATGAATGAATGAACAAATGCATACATACTGAAGAAGCATCCTATCTGCAAGGTAGTCAGTACTTGGACCTCTGTAACCTCCATTTTGTTGAGTCCTTCAGTGCCTCCTGGCCTCGTCTTTGCTGCTCATGCTGTCTTTGTAACTCAGCACCACATTTAAGTGGATAAAAATGTAAAGCATGCATACTGTCTAGTGTAAAGTTTCCTAGGAGTGTGTGTGTGTGTGTGTGCGTTTCAGTGGTATACCCCAAATCTAGCTGTATAGATTTTTAGCAGCATCTTAGCTGCTGCTTAAGGTCTTCACTACATTCCAATACAACTTTTCTGCTTTTTCTTTCTTTTTTTTTTAATGAGAAAATCATAAGATGGGAAAGCTGTAGAACTCTTAGAGGTTTTCTTATCAAGCCTAAAATATACATGTATACTTTTAATTAAAAATTTCTATTTAGTAAGATTTAGATACATTTTGAACAGATTTGATAGGGAGGGGGCTTAGTAATAATTGCAGGGCTCTAACTGTAGTCTTTGACAACCCCCCCCCCGCCCCCACAGCTCTCCCCCACCCTTCCAATCCCTCACTCTGTTTCCAGTCAGGAGCAGGTACAGGAAACCTCAGGGCAACATGTGGGCTGCCCAGCATCCAGGTTGCTCACTGCTGCCCTGCTCTGCCCCCTGGCCTTGGTTCTCATCCCCGGCTCCTGCTTTTCCCTTGTGACTGCGCCTCTGTCTAAGGACTTGATTCTACTAACCCTAGTGTGTTCTTGTTTGTCCAAGTTCAACGTCTGCACTGGTTCCCCAATAACCAAGACCAGACTCCTGTTTCATCCTCTCCTGGGTATAGGAATTCTGTCTCAGAAGCTCAGTCTAGGCGTCCTTATGCCAAATAGGATCCCTGTTGCTTAAACACCCTCTGAGACCTGTTGTTGGCCTTCCTGCCAACAGGGAAGTCACAGTCCAGTGCTAGTGGGGGTGGCAGGCATGCAAACAGACCTTTGTCATACAGTATGACACAGGACTATGGACAAAAGAATATTGGCAAGTATAATCTCTGGTTAAATAAAGAAACGTGAACAAGATTTTTGTGTTCTGCTTTTTTTCTCTCTCTTGGTTAAACATTTTAATTCAGCTATATTTAATTTCTTTAGATCAAGTCACAAGCTCTTGGTAAGAAAACCTCTAGACTGTAACCTACTAGTGGCAGGGTGTATGAATTATTCAGCATTACATGATGCAGAATTATGTCCTCAAAAGTACTGGTGTGTGATACTGGGGGTTCTGCATACACAGACAAATTGAATCAACCAGTATAAAATGGATCAACCAGGTCAGCTAATTTTAGCAATGCAGGCAAACTAATAACTATCATTTCCCCTCTTAATATGGAGCATTTGTAAGAGGGTTTGCCATGAATTAGGTTGTTCTAACTTTCTACTGCATTGTGTCTATGTGGAGACAAAGCTTCAAATTCATAATTTATTAATATTGAATAAAGTAATGTAAATGATAAGATACTGCACATGTCTCAGAGTTCTTTTCAGGTATCATTTGGTAGTTAATATCAAGATTGCAGACTTCTCGCCTTCCCACCCACTCATACTACATAACATTTATGTTTGTATGTATGTATTTATTTATTCCACATAACATTTAAGATACTGTGAATAATATAAGAATAATTAAAATTATATTTTTGTACTTTCAAAGTATCATTGTTATGCTGCGTTCTGGATGATCTTTTAAATGCTTAATTAATCAACGAATCAGAGCTTCTTGGAAACTGGTTTTGAGTCAGTGGCCACTGTTGGGCTTAAAAGGGATGTGACACATGAGGACTCCTGCTCTTGAATAACAGATAGGTCTGGTTAGGGAGACCAGACTTGCCTATAAGAGTCTCATCAAACAACATGGAGCCATGCAAAAGTAGCTCTCATATCAATAATCAGAGCTATAGGAGTTTAAAAAATGAATGATTTTTATGAGCTAGAATAAGTAGTAGGAGCTGCTTTATTTAGGACTGAGGCCTTAGTTGAAGCTAGAAGGATGTTCAGGATTATTAATTGTTTATTATATGAGAACCAGAAGACTCTGTCCCCAAATATATAAGGTTTAACATTAACATCCAAATATATAAGGTTTAACATTAACATCACTAGCTCTGATTCAACAGGAGGCCTGGAAATCTTTTGTCATGACTTATTTCTCATCCAGCCCTCAAGCTAGTGGTAGAGTAACAAGTGTTTTTTGTTAGGGTTATTTTAGAACGACTTCTCATAAAACAGCAGTAAATACTATTATTGTGGAGTTCTGGTACTATAGGTGGGTGCACATAAACCAACATCCCTGTGGATTTACTTCCCCATCCAACCTTCCCCAGCACTCTGCCCAGTGCTTGACTTTAGACTGCTCCACGGCATGGGAAGGAGAGCTAGACTGGAAGGTGAGTGGATTTCTAAGTATCTTTTAATTGAGGCCTCGAGAGCGATCTACAGATCTAGCTGTGCGTGGAAAAGGAATGGCAGTCGTTAAGATCAGTGCTGGAAGCTGTGAATATAGTCAATATGTCTACTGAATGGTACATATGTCTGACTAGAAACAGACACATGGGTTTATGTGTATACAATTTCAGTCTGTGCAGGGCAAGTGAATTTTCTGGGGTCCTTCCTGCTCGCCACTCAACCTTGAAGAGAAAAGCTCTATCACTGGCCCAAAACAACAGCTACAGAGCAGTCAAGTGTGGGGCAAATTCCTGAAGTAATGAGACTCCCCTGTAACTGGGCCACCAGCCCCCTCAGGTGTTTTCTGTACATGACGGGAACTGCTGGAGATGTCCAGTCAGGGGATAGCTTAGCCCGGGATTCCAAGTCCCCTCTCTGCCCCTGAAATACCACACAGACTTTCTCACCACAGCGCTCTCCCACCACTGGCCTGGCTTCTTCAAAGCACTGAAGAGCTCTAAAGATCCCAATCTCCCTTTGCTTTAACTAGAGCAGGGGCTGCTAAACGGCCTCTAGCTGCCTTTTGCGTGTGGTGCTAATTAGCATGATCCAAGTTACAATATGTGTTAAAGATTCCAGTTTTGTTACTTATTTAATGAGCTTCGTGGGATTTGAACATGAGGCTCAAAGTAGCAGGGGAAACCTCATAATTAGTTTCAATTACAAGAAGTTCCTACGCATTAAGACTATTTGATGAACTGCAGAGGGAAGGAACTACCGACCAGATACAAATCACTAATTTTGTTGCATTTATTATTATACTTATTTTCTTCCTAATTAGTACTGATTGGCTTATGATCCTAATTAATGCAAAGGAATTTGGAATGGTATACAATGGTATGGCTTAGAAGATGCCAGCATGTACAACTGCTAAATTATTGCTAATTGTTATTTACATGAGGCCTGGAAGACTAAGTAATGCAATGCCTAATTAGCATTAAAGATATGGTGTCCATTTCCAATTTACACTAAGGCAATGGAGATCAAATTGTTAGTTTAAAAAACTCCATCTTTAGATTTCAAGAATTGCACCATTGTATATTGACCTCCACCTAAGGGGAGACTATTTCTTCTTGTCTTCAATTGCATCTTGCCAGAGCTTGGCTAGAACTTTGCAAAAAAAGTTACACAGGAATACTCAGCATCACACTGGCAATGCTGCAGTACTTAAGGATTAGAGCTGGGAGCCAACTGGCAAAGAGGCCAAGCATAAGGCCTCTGTTTGTGCCAACAGTGGAAGGTGTGTATGTGCTTGTTGCAGAGTGGGGTCCTGAGATGGTAGGCTTCTGTGAAGGCCCAAGCCCATCTTGAGGTCATGGTGGCTATAAGTGACGTCCAAAGGGTACTAGGGATGCCTATTTCAGAGAGCTGGATGATCAGTCAGTATCACAGGGGCAGATGTTTCCTGCCTAATGGGGGCTGCTGTGAAGAAGAAACAAAGAGAAGGTCCTGGGATACAGAGACCTAAGTTTCAGTTCTCAGTCCCAGACACCCTCAAGAGGGCCTGCTCATCCCTCATTATGCCACTCTCCTTGTGGCAAATGTTGCCCCTCACCCTAATCTGCTCTCTCCTAGTGAGTGACGGAGCTGTAAGGAAACACTCTGGAATATACCCTCTGGCTGAGACTTGCCTCTGTAACTCTCACTCATGTTGTCTTTTTCCTCCACCCTGTTTCTTCAGCCAGCCCCCTATCTTTAACCCTCTTCCCTCTGTCTTCTCCTTTGTTTCTTCTGTAATCCAATCCTCCATGGAGTAAAAAGGAAGAGTGCTGGAGGGGAAGCAAGAACTGCCTGACTCGACTTTTCAAGTCACTTTCCGTCTTGGGACTTGGGGTCTCCATCTTATGAAGCAGAAATGCTAACACCTGCTGTTCTCTCCTTTCCTTCATAGCAGTGCTTGGAAACTCAAATGGGATCACACATGTGAAAGTCCTTTGGAAATTATAAAGTTGTATATGAAAGGGAAGGATTCTTAGTTCAACCATTTCATCTTCATGGGTAGAGGTATCAGTGCTGGCGGTGCTTCGCTTTCTCCTCATGGTGCTGACACAGGCACAGGGTGGTGCTCCCAGGAGTGAGTGCAGAGCTGACTGGAGCTAAGGAGAGAAGCTGGCTTCCGTCCAGGCCCCTGACTCCACATGGGAAGTTCCTCTTCTCCACAAGTTCTGGGGACATTGTACGCCGAGAGCCCGGATTTACTGACAGCCTGGACCTGGGCAAGTACGTTCTAGTTTATCATTCTCTGAGAGGGTGTTTGGAGAAGACTTTTTGTCTTCCAGGCAAACATCGTTCCGGACCATCAGGCTTTATTTAAAGATGCCATTCTCTGCAGCTTCATAAGTATTACACGTTTAGAGAGGAAGAGTGACAAGGACAGTAGCTACTTGATGTTTAACAAAACATAAGCTCTATACTGAGTTTTTGGGGCCGCCTCATTCAAACTTCATGATGGGTCTGCTGACTGCCGATTTCTCAAAGTTGGGAAAAGACATTTCCCAGACAAAGATCAGTTCAAATCATTTGGCAAGGTTATATACATGATACAAGTATATAATATAAAATATATACTATTTTCCCCAAAGAAATAGTAATTAGCCATAAGAAATACATTATTTACCCCCTTTTTGTTAGTTAATAAAATAGCTATATTAAGAAAACTTAATGCCCTGTGCTTTATACAAAATTTTAAAATATAAGATATACATCATACATACAAAGCTTATACAAATATAGTTTGTGTATATTCCATGTATTGGGTTGGTCAAAAAGTTCAGGTTCAGTAAGTTCGAGCTAACGGAAAATCTTCTGCACAGGTTTTATTGGGAAAATTTTAAACTATTGATATAATTTCTTTAACATCACATGGAAAAACCTGAACAACCTTTTTGTCCAACACAATATGTATTAAATTTTAACTGCATACATTACATATGTAATTATCTATGTATATTTTATATATGTATGCATATTGTATTTAAATATAGTGTTCTTCATATGTTCACTTACAAAATGTAAATAACATGGCCAATTATGTAACACCATCCAGCTTAAGACATGGAATACTGACAATTCCTTTGATACTCCCATGTATGTTACCTCCACCCCTGACATGGTGCCTTTGAGCAAACTTGAAAAAGGTCCCCTTTCTTCCAAGTGGAGTTGCATTGCTCACACCGTGATAGAAGGCTTGGGGGTAGCTATAAAGGACTAGATTTTAGTTCCAATTACCCTCTTGAGTGGAAATCCTTGTGCGATGTATGAAAATACATAAGCAACCATGCCCAACCTCCCCTTCTTTGCGTTTTATCATATATACATGGATCCCTGAATAATAATATATTGTTTGTTTATTCATACTTGTGAACTTTATGGAAACAGTCGCATGTTTTTCTTGGTCAACATCCAATTTCCGAGATTTACCCTCGGTGATATGTGTAGATGTGACTGGCTTGTTCATTTTCTTTGCTAATAGCATTTCTTTGTATGAATAGCTCACAATTTTTTAATCCATTTTCTTGTTCAGTGGACACCCAAGCTGCATCCAGTGTTTACTGATTAAAAAAAAAAAAACAACTCCCCGTGAGCACTCTGATATTTATTTTCTGTGTATGTGTGCAAGAGCTTCTCCAAAGTAGATATTTAAGAATGGAAGCACTGAGTAGTAAGATGTGGAGAAATTACATCTTTAATTTTACTATATAAAGCCAAATTGTTTTCCAAATGGTTGTGCCCACTGATACTCTTACTAGCTGGATGTAAAGAATTCTCACTGCTGTACAGCTTTTCCAACCACTGGTATCAGACTTTAATTACTGACAATCTGTTGGATGTGGCTTTAATTTGCATTTTCCTTATTACAAATGAGGTTAACCGTTTTTCTTTTGTCCTTTTCATGTCTTTTAGCCAGGTTGTTTTCTTTTTAAATCAGGTTGCTTGTATTTCTCTTATTAAATTGGAGGAGCTCTTAAATATTCTGAATCTTCCTCCTTTGTTGGTTATATGAAATGCAAATATTTTCCTAGCTGATAGGTTATCACTAACTTTATAACGTCTTTTGATAAACATTTTCCATGAAGAGAGTCAAATATATCAATTCTTTATGGCTTGTTCTTTTTGTCTTAAGAAATACTTTCCTATCCTTAGGTCATAAAGTGTTTCCTAAAAGTTTAAAGTTTCACCTATTACAGTTAATTATGTAATTTATGTGGTGGTGACAGTGGGCATCCTTGCCTGTTCCTGATATCAAAGGGAAGGAATGTTTCACTGTTGTGGTACGTTGCCTACTGGAAGGTTTTTTCTTGATATCCTTTATAAGGAAGTTTCTTTCTATTCTTACTTTGCCGACAGCTTTTATCACAAATGAACGTTGATTTTCATTGAACGAGTTCAGCATCAATTAAGATAATCATATATGGCTTTTCTCCTTTGTTCTGTTAATACGGGGAGCTACATTAATATATTTTTTTAAAAAAATTATTTATTTTTATTTATGGCTGCATTGGCTCTGTTGCTGCTCGCGGTCTTTCTCTAATTGCGTTGAGCGGGGGATGCTCTTTGCTGCAGTGTGTGGGCTTCTTACTGCGGTGGCTTCTCTTGTTGCTGGAGCATGGGCTCTAGGCACGTGGGCTTCAGCAGTTGGTGGCTCGCAGGCTCTAGAGCACAGGCTCAGTAGTTGTGGTGCACGGGCTTAGCTGCTGCATGTGGGATCTTCCAGCATGTGGGATCTTCCCGGACCAGGGCTCGAACCCGTGTCCCCTGCATTGGCAGGCAGATTCTTAACCACTGTGCCACCAGGGAAGTCCCTAATATATTTCCTAATGTCAAATCAAAACTGCATTC
This sequence comes from Aethalodelphis obliquidens, assembly GCF_003676395.1. Taxonomy (NCBI): domain Eukaryota; kingdom Metazoa; phylum Chordata; class Mammalia; order Artiodactyla; family Delphinidae; genus Aethalodelphis; species Aethalodelphis obliquidens. The sequence goes on along the minus strand of NW_020837963.1, from coordinate 1,618,290 downwards.
TTTGGTTAAATCAAACTTGGTCAGAATATATTTTTTCAAATAATGATACATTGCTAGATGAGGTTTGCTATTATTTTGTTTGGGATTTTTATATCTATGTTTATGTATATCTATTTTATGTCTATGTTGTGTGAATCTGGCTGTTTATTTTCTCAGTTTATTTTTGACAATGATGATCTAGACTGTATTTTGAGGAGAGTTCCTTCTTCTATGCTATGGACAGGTTTGGGTAAGAATGCAATACTTGGTAGAGCTAACTGAAAATCTTCTGGACAGGTTTTCTTGGGAAAATTTTAAACTATTAATTTCTTTAATGGTTAAAGAAATGGTTTAATGGTTTTGATGAGTCATAGTCTTTTTCTAAATCTACCCGTTTCACCTAAGTTTTCAAATATACTGGCATCTAGTTGTTCATGATATATTAGTCTTTTCCTCTCAAGGGCATCTGCAGTTGTATACCCTGCATAATACAGTTTTTTATCTTTCCTTCTTTCTCTATTATCTTACTTTTCCTTCTATCCTTCCCTTCCCCTCTCCATTATTCTTGCCACAAATTCATTAGTTTTATCAGTCTTTTCAAACAGATGCCTGACTTTGTTAACCCTCTCTCTTACATCTGTGTTTTGTATGTTTTTTTTTGATTTCTGCTTTTATTTTTATGATTTCTTTCTTATGATGTTCTTACTTTCTTAGGATATATTCATTTAAAAATAATTTCTAATTTTTTAAGTTGTGCAGTAAACTTTTCTCTTTTAGCCCTTCTTATTTTCTAATATAAATCTTTAAATTTTTACATTTCTTTACAAGAACTAACCTAGCTGCATTGTACAAGTTTTGATACACAGTATTTTTACCAATATTCAACTTTAAATTTTTTGACTCATCAGTTAATTAGAAATATATTTTCTAATTTCCAGTGATTTGAGGTTTTTAAAGTTATCTTTTTGTCTTTGAGTTTTAATCTAATTGCCTTTTGTTAGAGAATATGATGTCTATGATGATGATTCTTTGAAATTTGTCATCCATTTTCATTATTGTTCTACATTTGCTTTGTTGTATTTTCTATTAGTTGGATGTGGCATTTATGTATGTTTATTAAAATAAGATTTGAAAGTTGTTTTTCTCCAGTTTACTATATCCTTACTCAATCTGTTCTTGTTTGCTTGATCCATTACTGAGAAAGATTTGTTGAAATATTTCATTCTGAGATCTAATTTGTCAATTTCTCTTTTTGTCATCTTTATATAGTTTTAATCTATGTTATTATGTACATTCAACTTGGAATTTATAAATCTTGGTTTTAACTGAACATTCTGTCATTAATGTTGTATGATGACCTTTATGACTACCAGTAGTTTTTTTAAGGTGATGGTCATTAAAGACTATTTTATATGATATTAATATATCAGTATACCAGCTTTCTGTTACTATTTATCTGGTATATTTTTTTCCCTACCTTTATTTTCAGTCATATGTTTTCATATATTTTAGGTATATGTCTTATAACTAGCATATTTCTGGATTATGAAATTGAAGATCCAATCTGATCTTTTTTAAGTTTTTATGTTTGCTGTGATTACTGATTTATTTGTAGTTTTATTGTACAATTTTCAGTTTCTTATGTTTCTTCCTTTTTTGATTTCTTTTTTTCTCATTCCTTTTTCATCCCTCTCTACTTATTTATAAGTTATACCTTTAATACTATCTGTTCAGAGACTACCCTAGACCTTCTAAAATCCATATTTAATGTAATAATGTTGAAAGTTAATATTATTAGCCTTTTTCAAAACAGTAATTTTTGAGTATTTTAACCTTATTACTCCTAACCATTTATACTATAATTATTCAGCATTTTACCTCTATTTTGTCCTTAACACTGTATATTAGACATTTTAAAAATTATTTTGTGTAGCCAATGTTTGCACATTTAAATTTATCCACTGTTTTTCCATTCTTTTTATTCACTATATCTTCTTACTTCAGATCTTCTTTCTGGAATAATATTTTTTCTTTTCTTATAAACTTTAGGAACCTCTTTAGGGAGAGCCTATTGGTACTATACAGTCTCAGTTTTGTTTTATTTGAAGTATCTTTATTTTTGTTTTTGAAAGATTGTATTGCTGTGAACATTTTTCCAATTTGACATTTTTTCTCTCTGCACTTTGAAGGTGGTTTTCAGCTGTCTACTGGATTTCATTGTTACTGTAAACAAGGCACCTAAAAACCTAAAGGTTGTTTTTATTATTTTTTTAAGATTATTTATCTTTTCCTCCTGGCTGCTGTTTGATTACAGTGTCTACTTTGAGGGTTTTTTTTGGGGGGGTGGGGGGTAAACACACCTTATTGGAATTTCTTGGGCCTTTTGATTCTGGAGATTCATGCCTTTCATCTATTCTGGAAATTCTTAAATATGATAGTTTTTCCTATTCCTTCTACTATCTCTTTTCTGGACCTTCAACAAAATGCATGAAAAACTGTTCTTTATCCTATGATCTTACACTTTGTTTATTAATTTCCTCTATATTCTGTCTATATTATCTACAATATTTTTGGACCTATATTCTGCTTCAGTGATTCTCTCTTTAGTTCTAATTTGCTATATTATGTATCATTGTGTTTCTAATTTAAATTATTATATATTTCAGTTTTAGAATTTCTACTTGTGTACTTTTCAAATCTGCCTTGTCATATTTCACAGTCTATTGTACTGATTCATCTTTTGATGTCCTCCTTTATGTTTTCAGACACATCAAGCTTACTTAGTTTATATTTGAGGGTGATTCACATTTTTGCGGACTCAGTGGGTCTAATTATAACTCTTTGCTGTTTCTGCTGACTCATAAAAGCTTGTTGCTTCATGCATTTTGCATTATATTTGATCATGATTCATGTTTTTGACATTTTGAGTCAAGGGGTTTCTAAATGCATTTATCCAGGTATAATATACACATCTTCTAGGTGCCCAGGGGTTCTACCAGCCAGGAGCATTTTAAACCAAAATTTTGGTTTGGTCATTGTCAAGTCACAAAAAAGTATCTCTTTTGGCCCTCATTCATGTGAAAACTGTCTTGGGGTTAAGATTTCTTAGAGGTGGCTTTTCCCTCCAACCAGAGTGGATTCAGGTGAGAGTCCTTTCTCTCCTTGTGAGGTGGGTTATAGTCTACCTTACTCCTTCACTGAGGATTCTGCCTTATAAAATCTAGCATTTATGAAGGGATTTTGGATCATACATCCCACAATGCATACACACTGCATTTGTCTTCTATTCTCTATGTGAAGCCCAATAAACCAAAAAGTCTGGACACCCAGGGATAGGCAGATGCCCCCAGAAACACTGTCAACTTTAAGACAATCTACCTCTTTGTATTAGGGCTTTCTCATCAATTGTAACTTCTAAGACTCAACGCCCTCCCAAACCTGTATATACATTTATAAAGATGTCTTTTACACTTTATTCAGCTTCTAAATGTTTTGCAGAAGAAGAGTTTTAAAGCATATCTTGTTTGTTATACCTTTCTGTCAGTACAAAGTGACCCACTCACTTTTCTCCTTCTTTACTATTATCACATTTTTAAGTCTTATTTAGCCAATCTAAAATTCAGTTAATTAACTAAAGATGCTATATAATAAATAATACGGAGCTTCTATTTGAAAAGTAATGTTTAACTTGCTTCTATAAATATATACTATGACATGGAATTTGAAGTCACTTTTCTTTCTAAATCCTAAGACAAAATTTCTGGACAGGGCATTCATGTTCCCTCTTTTCCAAATCACATGCATGTGTATACATTTCTATTTTTTCTACAAAAGGGTGTATAATTTTTAGCAGATTCTAAAATAAGTATGCAACCTTAAAAAAACGTTAAGAATTTCTTATCTTAGAGGAATACCAACAATGAAAAAGGTCCACATTTATAGGAGAATCCTGGAAACTATGTCTGGGAAAAGGGAATGAAAAATATCCCATGAGAAACAGTATACTTAGCTATATCTATCTATACATGTCTGTTTGTCTAACTACAGATCAAGCTGCCTATTTATACATAATCAACCCACACACATGCCCACAATTTTATATATGCATGTACATGCTACTCTGCTAAAATGTAATCATAAATGGGAATAAAGACTGGGGTTATCAATAATAAATTTGTTTTAATTATGTGTATTTTCTACTGTAAGCTTAAGATAATAAACTGCTTGATCTTCACTGAGAGAAACAAACCGGTTATTGCTGAGAAAACCCTGACAGCATTCTTATCTAAAATGGGTAATTCTAAACTACATTACCCATCTTGACCTCCCTGCCAGACTTGGCTCCAAGTGATTCAGCCATTTCCATAAATCACATCTTCCTTCCAAAGATGAAGATAGTTCAGATATTCAAAAGAATGTGGCAGGGCTTTAAAAGAATTTCCAAGAGAGCTTCAAAACATTTGAGCAGAGGCAGCTGTAACAGAATCTGTGTTGTCTGGTCACTGCTGGGCAGGCAACAGTCCTCATTTTGGGGTTTGGGTGTCACAGCATTGAGTCTCAATGTTTTATAGTCACCTTATTCCTGTATCTCTCAAATATCAAATATATCTAGGAATAGTCAACAAAATAACTCAGGGCTGTTCTGCAGAAGGACATCTGAATATGTTCATCTATGAATGTCTCTGGGATAAGGTAACACAGTGACATCTCGAGGAGCAATGCCCACTGGGATGGAGTTGTTTGGTTATGCACACCAGAAGAAGCAATATCACTTTACAGTTGTTCCTTGGATACTCTGTGGCAAACATATATTTCTCTTCCTCACTTTAAAACCAAAAAGCCTAGAAATTGCCTGTGTTTTTCTTCAGGCAACAAGACTTACTAGAGTATTGAATACGCTAGTTCTCTGCTCCAAATACTGTTTTTAAAACAGAAAGTTATGTTAGCTTCCCCTTCAGGATTTCTCTAGACATCATTGTAAATCTGGGAGGAAATCACGGTACTTACGACAATGTAGCTGGTTAAAGGCTGACAACTGCAAATGAACAACGGAGAATCTATAGTCCTAAAAGCTGATTAAAAGTAACCCTGGAGGTACTAAATGGTGGATTACAAAGTGATTACTGAAAAATGGAGAGACTGGCATCTAGACACTGTAAAAACAGAACAGTTGTACTGTTGATTTAAATTAAGATCATTTAGGAGAAGGAAAAGAATCAACACACAAGTTACCGTGGCTGGTGTGAGATTCGTACACAATAAGTACAACTGTGCTCCTTGATGGATTCCACAGCTTTAGATAGTCAAATTTAATAAGTGCATTAAGCCAGAATTATTATTATTACTGTTATATCATTATAAGCTGGGTAAAAAGAGAGAGGAATAACATACCTATAGGGAAGTAGAATCTGGACAAAGTTACAAGTTATTTGAAAATGGAAACAATAGTTCCTGCTGCTTATCTCAGAGGCACTGAGCATTTTCTGCAAATTGAGTGTGGACTGAGCCTTATATGGAAACTTTAAATCATTTCAGGGGACACTGGCAATGATAATGATAAAAATTAGCAATGTAGTAACAAGTATGTGCCCACTATGTGTCAGGAACTATTACAGCAAAGTCCTTTAGATCTATGACCTCATTTAATCCACACCACACCCTTATGATGTACAATCATAATCATAACAACATCAACAGCTTATCATTATTCAGTATTTTATAGTTATATTGTATATGGCCTTTTGATTCTGTACCTTTTACAAGATAGGTAGGGCAGGGATAATCATCTTTTGATAAATAAAAAACCTGAAATTCAGAAAAGATGGGCTACTTGTGCAAAGAAAGACCGACAGCAAATGGGGATTTACTGCTGTGGTTCTTCCCCAGTTTCATACCAGCACAATCTATTGGAAAAGGATGAAAAGCAGGGGTTACTGAAGTAGGCTGATGGCTTATAGTTGTCACTAAGTCTAGAAGAAGTCACTCAAGCTGTCATGGGTGATGGCCATTTCTGTTGTTTCTTGGCAAGAGGAACAAGGGCTGCTGCTGCAGTGTGAGGGGTTCAGGTTAGACAGGCAGACCTGCCCTGAGTGGCAGGCCTGTGGTGCAGTGGTACAGAACACAGACTTGCAATGAGGCTGGCTCGGGGCAAACCATAGTTCTAGTCCCTTTGAGAAAACTACCTTACCTCTCTGGGCCTCATTTCCCTGATCTGTATAATGGGGATAATAATAGTACCTGTTCCTTAGGGCTGGTCAACAGAAAAATGAGATCATGCCTATAGAGCACTTACTGGGTTGGCCAAAAAATTCGTTCGGATTTTTCCGCAAGATATTACTGCATAGGTAGAAAGAAAGAATAGCACCTAAAACTTAGTAAGCCCTTAACAATTACTTATTATTTAAAAAATTCTTTCATACCTTTTTTCTCCTAGTCTTGTTTGGATACGCACAAAAGTATTCAGTCCTATGATTCTGTAAACTAAAATGGGTCCCTCATGTTCTACCTCACCTCATTTATTTATTAGTGTCCTAATTGGGACTTACTCACTAGGCATGGCTCCCACATAGTAAGTTCACTACGAGGCTTGGGGGTCTGGAACCTGAGGGAAATATTAGACAGGGCTTTTCAGTAACTCCTCAGAGGGCTCACATACTGTAATTACAACTATAGCTGTGGCTGAAATGAAGTCATCCTGTGACCTTGAGCAAATCCGTTAATTGCTCTAGACCTTGGTGTTTCCATCCATAAAATCAGGTGCAGAAACACAAGGTGACCTCAGGCTGTGGACTGGGCTTGTAGAGGAAACTGGTACTAGAGCCAGGCTCCTCGCTAAAGCTTGGAGTGCCCCCAACAATGTCACACTCACTTCCAAAACCTTTAAAATTAGTCAAAACAGGCTTTTAAAAGTTGCCTTCATAAGTCGGCGGGGAATTATATGATTTCCTGGGAACAGAAAGAAGAGTCAAATATATTCAGCTATAGGGGAAATACATAAAACATAACTCTTTCAGTCTCTGCAATTGATCTGCATGGATAACAACTTATCTTATAGCTCACCAAGTTTGTTCTTTTACCACCATTGTATAGATACAATCAAAAAAGTTGCACTGTTGCTTGGTTTAATATACTTTTCAACTACTCGTGCCAAACTCAGAAGAGTTGAGGGGGAACAAAAATGCAAACCAGAGCCATGAATAAAGAGAAAAAAAAAAGACTCAAGGCAGGGAATATCCAAATGATATCATAATCACAGAATCATCCAAATTAGGGGTGGAAGATGGAGCCTGTGCTCCCGGCTGCTCTGGACAGACGCAGTGTGAGGACCCTGCAGTGTGCCCCCGCCTCCCAGGCCAGCTCCCTGCCATATGCTTGCTTCCTAGGCTTTTTGCTTTTATGCATTTCAATGATGCTACCATTTTCCTCACCCAATTTGTATATCTTACACCTGTATAGGAGAATGTTATTGGAAGTGTCATTTATTCCAGAACTGTGAAACCACAAATGCCGATTCACTCTACCAAGAACTTCAATTCACATAATCAAGCAACTGAGGGGCTTTTTACTACCTTTAACTCCACCCTACCTTCCCTAAACTTCTGCTTTATGGGGAGCTTTTTTATGCTTCCTACAATAAGCCCGCTCTAAATATAATGCACATTTCCAATGTATATGGCACTTTCAAACAGTGTGAAGAGAAAATCTTGGAAAGATGTTGCAGCGAAGCAACTGCAAACGTAATACCCTGTTGTTTTTATTGCTGATTAGAAGCAAAACACAAGTTTGCCCTTATTGCAGGCTAATCAGCTATTAAACCTAAGTGCTTCTTAAAAAAAAAAAAATCAAATCTGGTTGCCTTCTTTAGATGTATGAATAAAAAGGGGGGCATGTGTATTAAAATTCTTTCCTTATTCTTCTCTATACTGATGCAAATTCACTGAATGGTTCCCATGTAAAATGTAAACATGGGCAGGGCAGTCAGTGATCTCAGGGCAAAGATATGTCTGCCACAATAACCCCTAGATGCTCTTCTCTTGGAAAGTCCTGTTACTGTCAAAAAGATGAATTCTAAAACAACTCTATATTGTGCAATCTGCAGATTTTATTGACAAAGGTGTCAAGTCCTGCAGAACTGAAAGTTGTTTCCCTTGGCGTGAGATAAATAAGCAGGTTTGCTTGAGCTCCCAGCTTTATTCAATTTGCTTAGATACAAGGTGACTGTAAGCATTGATCCCATGTAAGACCGGATATAGATTTTTTGAGGGAGGTGCATGCCCTGGGAGTTAGAGTCACCTACGGAAGCTGACGGCTTTGCAGCTTTGCTCACAGATCCGAAGAGAGAGAGAACGAAGCCACTGGAACCTGAGAAATTATGGTGAGATGGGGCAAGTGTGCTGGCCAGGTTTCACTGCTCTGCCTTGGGGATTCACAGCAGGTTACAGCTAGAATCAAGAGACGTAACGATCATCCAGAACAGCTGTTCTCAAACTTGAGCGTGTGTAGAAGTCGGGTGGGGGGTGGGGAGGGGAGCTTGTTAAAACACCAGTTGCTGGTGTCCAGCCCCAGAGGGTCTTATTGAGTAAGTTCTGGATGAGGCCTGAGAATTTGCATTTCAAACAAGTTCTCAAGTGGGGGTGATGCTATCAGTCCGGGGGCTGCACTTTGAGAAATACTGGTCTAACACCACCCTCTCATTTCACAGGTGAATAAACACAGACCCAGGGAGAAATACTGGTTTGTAGAGGCTGCACCCTCACAGGCCTAGAAAACTGGCGTTTCTCGATTTCATATCTAGAGTCTTTGCCGTTTCCCTAGAAGGGCGACCTCCAAGTTCCCTTCTAATTCTGAATCTAAGATCTATGAAATTGGCTCTTTTAATTAATATTGTAGTAAAATTTCCTCAATTGTACCTTACTACAGCCATAGTCTGTAACAAGTTGTAAGTTGTAATCAAATAATGCTGAGCCCTGAAAACAGTTTACTGTGCAAACTTATTTCGGCAATCAATTTACAAAATACGTGTCCTGACATTTGTATTAAAACACCCCCAGTCACTCTACATCCTCTTAACCTGCTTTATTGCCTTCTTAGCATTTATTGATATCTGAGATTCTATTATAGACTTATTGCCTTATTGTCTGGGCCCACCAAGGCCATAATATAAGCTCTGTGAGAACAAAACGTTACTTCTCTTGGCCACTGCTTCAACCACAGTAGTATCCAGCACACGGTGGCACCAGATCGGCATGTGCTCAGTGGATGAACTCTGAAGGTTCCTTACCTCCAAATTAGCATCTCCAGAGGTTTTCAGAAATATGAATTTAGTAACCAGAAAGGAACTCTTATATTTATAAATCTATTAAATGAAGAACATGAATAAAGGAACAAGACCGTTGCATATTTCATCTCTGTCAGCCAATATATAAACAGTAGATGGTGTTCAGAAAAAATAAATATTAAATCGCATCAGGTGAGTTTTCTTGAAATTAGACCAGAGCCTCTCTATTAGACCAAAGCCTCTCTATGTAAGAGCTATTTGTCAGTTTTATATTTATGTGGATCATTTGCTAGCACTTAGATCTGGAACACTTTCTTCCCAAATTCTTACAGCAAAACCACCAGCTCTACCAATATGGCTCAAAATTTCAGATTTGTTCAACAAACAAAAAAATCATTCCACTATATGTAGTGGAATCATATACCTCTGTGATCATCTCCATGGACCAAACTTTACTAAACTGTCTGAAATTATGAAAGATAACGCTATTCAGAAATGTTCACGGACTACCATTTTGTTTCAGGATTGTGCACTGAGCCTCAAGCTGAGCCACACTTCTAATGGGCACAGCCACTAGCACACTAAATTGGATTAAAGTGTGGCAACTCCTTTGACGTCATCCTAGAACAAAAGGGCCAAAAAAACATGAAAGGCTTAGCGATAAAGTTAAAAACAGACAGTTTCCAGGAATACAGTTCCAAGCAGAAAAATTCTGAAGAAATGGGAGTTGACCTCTTGGATTACAATGGGAAGCAACGGCAGATCTGGGTTGGGTCTCTATGGGTCCAAATGTCCACGAGAGTCATTTCATAGAGTTGTTGAGGTACCATTCACCAGATGGGAGCCCAGCCCTGCTCTGTGCTCAACTTCTAGAGCAGGACACCAGAGGTGAGAGGAAAAGCCCACCTGAGGCAGGGTCTCATGGGCACACCAACCAAAAATTGTGGAACAAATGAGTTCAAATCTGTGCCTTGGTAAAGGAGAAAAGGCACCAACTCTGAAGTCAGACAGATTTGCATTCAAGTTTGGGTTCAGCCACTTATTATATACACGATCTTAGACAAATCATTCATTCCTTGAGGCTCAATGTCCTCACCTTTAAAATAGGAAAAGTTCTGGGGGATGTGATGGTCAGCACAGTGATGATAGTTACCAATACTTTATTGTATATTTGAAAGTAGCTAGGAGAGTAGACCTTAAATGTTCTCATCATAACAAAAAAATATTTGTAACTATGCGAGATGATGAATGTTCACTAAACTTATTGTGGTAATCATTTTGCAATATATACATATATCAAATCATTATCTTATATACCTTAACCTAATACAAGTTATATGTCAATTTTATCTCAATAAAACTGGAAAAAAATGTGGTAATAGTGCCTATTGTCAAGAGATCTGAAATAATTAAAGATATTTTATGAGAAATGTCAAACAGCATGACATCCTGGAGCTTTATACAAATGTCAGCTGACAGCTCTAATTCACCGAGTGCCATCATGGGCAGGCACATCAGGCCAGGGTGGAGGGGACTGAAGGGGGCTTGGTAGACATACATCTTCACATCCACCCACAAAGTTCACGACGCTTGGTGTTATCCACTTTGTTAGGAATGAAAGTGACTCAGCTTTCTATTTTGACACCCAGTAACAGTCCTCCTTTGAAATTTTGCCTCCTCATCTGTTAAATGGAGCTAATCATATTCACCCCTGCCCACCTTAGGGGGACCTTGTGAGAATCAGCAGGTAAGGGAGGGGAAAGGTGCTGTGAGGAGTGTAAATTCTGGGTAGAATTATGCTATTAGCTTCAGATTCTGAATGCTCACTCTTTAGGGTTTCGTGATTATTAACACTACACGATGTAAGATAAAATGACGTTGTTTCCTCTGCAGAGGCAGACACCTCATTACGAAGCCTGGCTCCTGGCTTCTCTCCTGCCCTCTCTGCAGTAGGAACGGGAGAGAAGCTGGCCTGCAAAAAACGTAACACGATGCCTCTTGAAATCTGGGCCTCTGAGGGTGAAATTTGTATTGACATTCTTAAAATATGAGCCTGTCTCAGTGTTTTATGTCATCAATTGTGACTGTCAGTTTCCTCTGCAAGGAGAGGAATAATGGAGCTATTTTTCTCTCGCTCTTCCCAAACTAGTGTTGGCCCATGGGCTGGGTACTGCCCTGTCTGTGGTGGGAGGAGAGATCTGTTTTAGGAATATGGAAACTTTATGATGCTGTGTGTTTAATCCCAGACTCAAGAATAGGGAGAGTACATGGCCCTCAAGCTGAAAGCTGTGTCACACCAGTGAACTTTTTGGTACTTCAAGACTGCTCTTGGGAAGCTGGGAAAGAATTTACAAACTCAGAACTTCTTATCTGCGGTGTCAGTGAGGGGCTCTCTGGGACAGTCTCCTCTCAGCTGGGTGGCTCAGGGCTAAAGCTTAAGGGACACTAGTGTTTACAGGCTGACAGGCCACTGAGCTTGGCCGCCCTAAGATCTGCCCCAGGTTACAGAATTATTCTGGGAAACAAGGTTTAAACTTCTACCAGGGAAACATAAAAAGCACAGTGATTTACTAATAAATCAGAAGACAATTAAGGTTAAAAAGTCAACGCTCAGGAAACATCAAGGATCTGAATTAAATCAACATAGGGTAATTCAAAGGCTAGTGCCTGGAAGGCAGCATTTTATTCACAATCCATCTATCAAGCAGCATTTCCCCACTCATGGGCTCTCGTTCTACAGAATGATTTGGGACATTTGCCAGCTGCAGCCAGTTTTTCTGGCTGGTGCTCATTCTGGATTGAACATTTGCCAGGGTTTATAACCAAACTTAGATTAAGTTTATCTGTCATCCCTCCCTTCTTTGCTCTTTTTTTCCCCTTTCTCTTTCCCCAGAATATTACTTGTACACACGTACTTCCTCTATTTCTTTTTCTGTAAGTATCCAAAATAGACCTAAACATGTCCAAAAGCCATTGCCCTGGGCTCTTTCTACTTGGTATCAGAAAGAACATACAAGGGAACACCTTCCTCTCTAGTACATCCTTGACAGGCAATTTTAAAACCATTTCACCTGATGATTAAGCAAAGCCTTTCAGTGCCCTGGGAGATGGCCTCATAATGAAAGTTTAGGAATCATTTCAGGGTTTGAGACAGGAGAAATCTGAAGACAAAAAGAGCTGCCTTGTATTGATGATTTACTACAGGTTAGAAACTCTCTGTACATTCTTCATATCCATCAACTCTTAATCCTTACAGTAAGTCCCAGAATAGACCCTATTTTCCCCCATTTTAAATATAAGAAAACATGCTCAGAGGTTAAGTTATATGCTTACAGGGTCTCAGAGCTAGTAAGTCACAGAGTTGGGACTCAGCTCTGTAAACTGAGGTGCAGGTATGTCAGGTATGTCTGATTCCAAAGGCCATATTTTAAATTTTAACCTCAGGGTCCATAGGCTTCAGAATAACAACAATTAAAAAAAAAATACATTTTGAGCACTTCTTATACTCCAGGCTCTGTTCTAAGCGTATTACATGAAGTCCCTCCTTTAATTCTCACAGCACATCTATGATGTAGGATATCATTATTCAGGGGGTGGGGCACAGGGAAGGAAGAGACTCACCCAGATCACCCAGCTAGTGAGTGATGGAGCTGGGGAGCACTTGGAATTCCGCACCCCTAACCCCTACTCCGGTCTGGAATGGAACCTTGGCCCTGTATCTGTCTCACCGTTCTAAAGCCACTTGTGTTCTAGTGCAGAGACTAGGCACAGCAGGGCTGGTAAGGGCCAGATTACTTCTCAACAGTGTGGTTCTCCGAAGTTTATACCAGATTGCTAATATTTTTTTCAATACTGGCTTTTTCTTTGTGGTTTAATTATTTGCTCACTCAGGTTCATTTGCTTTGGAGCTTTTTGAATGTCAGAGCTTCAGATCTCAAATGCGAGCCAAGCTTTGGCCTTTGCAACAGCCCAAGGTTAATGCAGACTGCAAACAAGGGGCCTCCAAAACCCACTGCGGCTGTGGGTCTGCTCCCTGCACCTGCTTCCTGCTCCAGCTCATTTCCTGGGTCTTGTGTGAATGGGGCCTTGATGCCCTGAGGGGCTCTGGTGTGTGTGTGTGTATGTATGTTATGTATGTGTATACACACACACACATACACGCACACACCTCCCCCAACGCTTGTCTCACTGATAAGTGAATACACACACATCCAGTCTACTGAAGGTGGCAGTGGGGATCTGGGGGAATAATCCCTCAATAGAGAGAGGTGGAAAGGGCCCAGGCTGGGCATCAGGAGACCTGTGTTCTAGGCCTAGCTTGGCCACAACCACTCCATCTCAGCCAGGACACAACCCTCTGAGCCTTGATTCTGTCATTTTTAATTTCAGAGGATTAAACTAGATTAGTATTTCCCAAACCATCTTCTGCAGAATGTCAGTGTTCCTTGATATATTAATGGGTGGGTTTGGAAAAATAAGACTTGTTCAGTCAGGTAAATTGGGGAAAGTGACTCTTCTTCTATTGGTGTGTTCAAAGCTATGAGATGTTATGTAGTAGACAATCAAATATTTTTTTTTTATTCTGGTATTTAACAAATTTACTTGATAATCAAACTCTGTTTTCATAGAACACCTATGAACACTCCTTGGGGTGCTGGACAATGCTGAGAATGAGTTTTAGGATATCAAGCCCAGAATCCTCCACATTCAAACTTTAGTAACTTAATAAACAGCTAATAGATTTGCTAAATGACTGCACCGCTAACATGAGAAAAACAGTAAAAGATATTTAAAAGCGAACTTATTTTCATGTAAGGCAACCAGTTGACAAGATAGTAGAATTGAAGTGTAAAATCCATCTCTGTGGTAAACGGTAAATGAATGGTCCCCACAGGTGAGGTGTTGACAGTGTCCTACATCCAGCAGAACTAAAGATGCAGACAGTGTTTACCATAGTCCCAGGTTCTTAATGATGAATTTCTTTTTTAGTGCAGAAGTGCTCTTAAGGTCAGAGAAATTCAAACATTTGAATAGAAGAGAGCTTATCTCCTTGGATATGAAGACTTCCAATCCTATCTTTGTATCCCTTACTGATCTTCATATACCATGTGGCAATGATAACAGGGTTACACACACAGAATTTAATAAACAGGGATTGGTCAAATCACATTTCATAAAGTATCTTTGTGAGGGATGCTTGTTCACAAAGGTCAAAAACATAGTAATCCAATTTTTAAAGAGGGTTACTTGCAGATTAATTTAGTATTTCTACTTAGGCATCTTTGTTTTATTGCTTTCTTTTTTCCTCTATGGAGTATATTTTATATTTGAATGGAAAATAAAATTTATAAAAGGTGTTATTTAGGTGAAACTGTTCTGCTCTTGACCCATCTTGCTCTTAATTGTGACAGTTTGGGATGCTCTTATTTTATTTTAAAAAGATCAGGTACTACCCTTCTCCTCTTCAATGTATTTGTTGTTTGGTTGGTGTTTGTTTTACCAGCCTTTGGTAGATCCAATCACCTCACCTGGGTGGGGCTCAGAAGGCCACAACAGTCGTGTCTCCCAGATCTGAATCAGCAGAGAACCTCTCTGGGCCTTAGTTTAAAACCTCCAGGCCTTTCATGCAGTGAAAGCACCCTGGTATGAGAGGTGAACAATCCTAGACACCTCTTTCTTTCTCCCTCTCTCTCCACAGTTCTGAGGCCTATAGCTCTTGACCACAGATAGTTTGAAAAGCCCTGCTCTAAGGCACAACTCTGAGTATCAATCACCCCATCCTCCACCCCGTGCCAGCTTAAAACCTTTGAGTGGAATCCCAAAGTGCAGGGTCAACAGTCAAGCTCCTCCACCTGGTGCAGCAGCCCCTCCTCTTTGTCTGCCTCTCCAGATCACCCTTGGGCACCTCTCAACCGAGGCGCAGCCACCCCCAGAAACCTCTTGTCCCCAATGGGACAGAAGGCAACACGGCTCCAGTCTTTACTCTCACTGCTGCCAATGCTTGGATCTGCTCTTTCTCTCTATCCAGCCACTAGGCCCTCACGGCTGCACTCAAATGCCACCTTTTCTGGCCCTCCAGGTAGCAGTGACCACTCTCATCTCGTTTGCCCCCATGCGCCCCAGGCACACACCACTGCAGCACTGAAGGCATCCAATGTCCTTCTCTGTCTCTAAGTATATCTCTCTCTCAGAATGGCAACCTGTGGAGAGCAGTGACTGGGTCGTATGGGCCTTTGTGTATTTGAGTTCCGGACACCAAGTAGGTAGATGTTTAATACACATTTGTTTAAAACAATCAAATGCATTTGAAATTATACCAACAATGATATAGTCTACTATTGAACACCAACTGGAATCACTGTATACAAAACGTGAACTAAAGGTTGGCATACCAAGGTACACAATATGTGTTTAATAATAACAGTAATTATAACCATTAATATTTATTGCATATTTCCTATGAGTCAGGCCTTATGCTACAATTTTGTAAGCAAACATACCCTACGAGGTGGAAACTATTGTTATCTCTATTTTAAACTTGAGAAATCCGAGGCAGAGATTGCTTAAGTCACTTGCCCAAGATCTCTTGGGTTGATCTCTTTGGTCAGCCTCTTTCCTTTCCCAGTTCCTTCCAGGGATAAATCAGAGGCTGCCCATCACTTTTAGGCCTGAGTTGGTAAGCAAATCCATGGGGGCTGCTCGCTGAGGAAGTAATATGAGTCCTCAGCTTATGAGGCTATAATATACTTTGCAAAATGGAGTCACTATCCCCAAGTATGCAAAATAACCAGATCCGGAGATAGGATTCCTTGACTCAAAGGCAGCAGCAGCTTCAGAGCATTTGCTTGCCTATTTGACTGTGAGTGGACATTATTTGGGATTTCTCCAGGTGTAGCTACACCTGAGGTCACAGCTGATCAGCTGTTATAGCAATGTCGAAAGGGAGCACTATATAGGCAGAGTCAGGAGGTCAGGTGTAAACAGAAGGTGAGGAAGTGCAAGGTCTGGTGGAGTGACCTTCAGCGTAACTTCATCTTCCAATCAGGAGGGTGTTTCCAGGGGTCCCGTAAAACTTCCTCTGGGCATAGGGCTTCTAAATCCCAGCTTCACAAGGCAGGTAGTTGGTGTAGGAGGGGAAAATGAGATTTTACAAATAAAGTCAAACCCAGGCCCCAGCCAGCTAAAATGTGTCTGCTTTTCTTGGGACCACCCCTCTAGCGCGCAGCCAGCAGAAACAACGTGCAAGGACCCAACCTAAAGTCCGTATTTTATTTGAATAAAACAGTCTCTAAATGCTGACATTTATAACTTCACAGGAAAGGTTTGGGAGGAGGGAGAAAGGGTAAAAGAACATTCTGTGTAGCACCATGATGCTGCCAACAGTTTGTGGGTTGGACGGGGCACTGCGTTCCTCAAGATTAGACAAAACTGAGGGTTTCTTCTTCTTCTTCTTTAATAGCGAGGAAATATAAAACCTCCCTTCATGTCAAAGTCTCAACTCTTCACACTTTTTGTATAATTTTGCCCATTCAGGAGTAATATTTAACTGAAGGGAAATCAGAAAAGCTGTAGCTTTTTTTTTTTTTTTTTTTCTAGAAACCAAAAGAATGTAAAGATATTGAGTTTAGCTTTCTAATTCAATTTCTGAATTTTCTATTTTTTAATGAGAGAAAGAATGTTAGTGGATATAAGGAGAAAGCATATGTTTTGGTGATTACTAGAATTTCAGTGGTTGGTATTTTATGAACATGCCACTGAGCTGTACTACGAGGACCAGCAAGTGTTCAGAGTGACCCCCCACTCCTGACCCCCACCAAAGAGAAATGTCAGCAAGAAATCCAAGCAAGGGAGTTATTTTCCTTTCCGCATGGAATTGAACACAGATTCTGAACTGTGAAAAGAAATTAAGAGTGAGAAATATTTTGATTTAATACATGTTCCGAGCCACCTCCTCCTAGCATGAGAGCTACACCTGAATTACAGACTGAGGTTTGGTGGTTGGTTAGCTGTCGGGTCACGCTCAGAGCAAGTCATTATAACTCAATGGCTCAGGCAGGGATTAGAGGAAAAGCCACTGCTACCTACTTATGAAAAAAGGGTTTGTTAAGCCATTCAGACATGTCACAGAATTGCAAGATGGCCCAGAACTGCTTAAATGATCAAGGTAAGTAATATCACGGCCATACTAATCTGTGGAAGACTGGTTACCGTGCCATTTCTTTGATCCCAGTGGTCCCCTCTTGCTGGTAGAACCCGATTGAAATCTACCACTCGACAGGAAGCTCTCTGACAAGGCCACCCCCCTAATCCTCCACACAGATAGCCAATTAAGCAGACCATGCCCCCACTACTCATATTTTTTTCTCCCAAAACGTATCATACTTTGTTGTTATTTAATTATTTTATTTGCTCTTTTTCTCTTCTGCATCAGTTAGTAGACTGTAAACTCCATAAATACAGAAGCCTTATCTTTCTTGATCATTTTTATATTCCCAAGACTTTTACAAAATATATATGTAATGCATGAATAAATGCACAGCTTTTCGAAGAACACTGTATATATATTCATATTAACCCCAAGCTGTTCCTCTCTGTTCCCCATTTATGTAAATCCAGCCTATTCTTCAAGGCCCAGGTATGGTACCACCTCCTCCATGAAGTGTCCCATGTGCGACTCCAGTCTACAAATAAACTGTCCCTCTTCCGAGTTCTTTATCATCCAGCTTAGCAATTTGTGGTTTGATAATTGACTTTTATTTTTTTTTACTGCATTTTCAAAATCATCCACGAGATAGGCCTTCATCTACCAGATCACAAGGAGAAATCGACAAAGAACACAGGTAATCAGTCATGAGGCAAATGTTAGTATTGTCCCTTCTGAACGCTGTTCTGAAAGGAAGACAGAGCACGTGTAAAAGTCAGAAGGTATGGAAGCACAAGGTACCTGTGTTCAGGGAACAGCAGGAAGTTCCAGGCACTGGAGCATGGGGGAGGGGAGTGTCCAGGAGTCAGAGAGATGCAGTAGAAGGGAAAGCAGAGATATTGGACCCTCTGCTGCCAGAAGGGCCACATGGAAAACAGAAGAATGAATGCTGGTAGTTTCTAGGAGCAAAGACCAGCCCCTGGCTAACAGTCAGCCGGTACTTCGATGCTAAAAGCACAAGGGGGCTTCCCTGGTGGCGCAGTGGTTGAGAGTCCGCCTGCCGATGCAGGGGACGCGGGTTCGTGCCCCGGTCCGGAAGGATCCCACATGCCGCGGAGTGGCTGGGCCCGTGAGCCATGGCCGCTGGGCCTGCGCATCCGGAGCCTGTGCTCCGCAACGGGAGAGGCCACACAGTGAGAGGCCCGCGTACCGCAAAAAAAACCAAAAAACAAAACAAAAAATAAAAGCACAAGGAACTAAATGAGAGCTCAACCTGAATGAGACTGAAGGCCCATCCTTGTCCAGAACCTCCAGCCCTGCACGCACCTTGATTTCAACCTCATGAGATCTTAAGCAGCTAAGGCTTCTGGACCTCTGACCTACAGAAACTGTGGGCTAATAAACTTGTGTTGTTTCAAGCTGCTAAATCTATGATAAATTTTTACAGCAACAATAGAAAATGAATACAAATTTCACTATTTCTCTTATCACTACATTTTTATGGCTGGGGTGAGTAGATAAATTGGTCTTCAAAACAGGTGCCACTGACTAGTGCTAACAGATCCTGGCTGCGGCAGACCAAATGCCAAAGGGTTGAAACTGCCTCCCCCTTCAAGAGACTTCCAAGTCCTGCCGATGATGCCGGTACAGTGAACTTGCAGTTATCTTTGAGTGAAATGTGTATTTTGTTATTTATCCACCATAACTGTCTAATCCTGACACCTTATCTTTGTCATCAAATACAATTGTGGTCCAGCGGATGTCTGCACCTCTGTGTGCATATGTGTGATCAGAGGGAGATTTAACTTCACCCCAATAAGAGCACAACTGGGAGAGAAAGCCTGCTGTTTAAAGAAGACTTCTATAGAAATCTGCTGTGTTGTATTTCCTGTGCTTGAATATATTATCCAAAGTGGAAGTGAAAGGAAATGAACATTATTAATGACCATGTGGTAAGCTGTGTGCTGGATGCTCTCATGTATATTCTACTTTTCTTTGGCCCTCATAAAACTCTGCCAGGTAGGTATTAATAGCCTCATTTTTCAGATGAGGAAAAAGAGGATCAAAGAGGCTCAGTTGCCCAAGGTCACACTACTAGTAAGTGGGGATTTAGCATCCAAATCTGCATCCAAGAGGCTTTAACTCCCTGGCATTTTAACGATCTAGTATGC
This sequence comes from Aethalodelphis obliquidens, assembly GCF_003676395.1. Classification (NCBI taxonomy): domain Eukaryota; kingdom Metazoa; phylum Chordata; class Mammalia; order Artiodactyla; family Delphinidae; genus Aethalodelphis; species Aethalodelphis obliquidens. The sequence continues at coordinate 1,598,720 of NW_020837963.1, read as the reverse complement.
TGCCTTAGGAGTTGCTGAATTTATTCTTAAGCTAGTGAACTGTGTCCTGTGCAGCTCAGATTTTATCTGAGTGAGTCATGACATTCTTACCTAAAATAAAGATAAACAATATGAGGTCATATAGAAATAAGCGCTGAAATGAACGTGAAGATATTAGTTATACCAGAGAAGCAGGATATGCCAGAATGGTTAAGGAAATAAGTAGGTAAGATTTAGAAGCCAGATTGAAGAGATGTTCTATGTGAAGGAGGCAATGTGGTGACTGGTGATTCAACTTAAGGCTAATTATGGTATTTTCTGTAGGGTAAGGTGGATTTTGCAGAACTCACAGCAAGTCAATAAGCTGAAAATGATCAGAAAACAAGGTGAGACTGTGCGGGTAGATAATAGAGGGTCTTTTAAGCCAGATAAAGAATCTTGGACTTGATGCAAGAGGAATGGATACTTCTACATCTGGCGTCAATTACACATTTCACTATGGCTACCTTCATGGATGTTCCATGAAAAGCTATTTCATTCTTCTTTTTCCGTTTCAATAATTAATATATTTATTTAGTTAGAGCTCTAAGGGGTAGGGTGTAAGGAATGGAAACAAAGGAGCTTTGCTCTGGGCTGATTATTGCCAAAAGGATCCCTGAAATGCAGAATGAAGTAGAGAAGCATTGCTGTGGACCAAGAAGGTGCAACCCTGGCCTGGTGGAAGGCCAGCCCACATGAATAAAGTATTTCTGGGGTTTGAGGGGCTTCCATAGGCAGGCAGAGCTGACATCCCGCACTGGGGAAATCACTTGAGGGAGCCATTACCCAGTGTCCTCACCAGTGGCAGAAGAAGACACCCAGAAATAAGCTTTTCCTCTCTAAGACCACTGAGACAGCGTTTCAACTATTATAATTAATATCAATTGGACCTGGAAAAATAATGGAGAAAACGTAACTACGAAAAGTTATTTCAGCTATTTTATTTAATAAAATAAACTTTTATTTGTACTGTCCATGAAGACTTAAGAAATCTGGAAGATTTTCTCTTCTCCTTTGCCTAATAACCTATGCAAATACCCATCTCAGAGCATACGTTGATGTAGGCTTCCTGAGTGAGGAGGAATGGAAGAAAAAACAAACAGGGGAGCTGCCTTTTGAAATGGGAACTATTGGCTTTCCAGCTTCACCTTAGATATATCCATAGGTATATGAGGAAGGAAAATAAGCAAGTACAGGTAGTTCTTTGTGTCACAAACCCATAATCAATAGCTGGCTCCCTCTCTTTAAGTGATCTCATCTCAGTATGAGTGACAGCAACACTGACCAATGAGAGTAGCTATAACTTGACGTGTGTGTGTGTGTGTGTGTGTGTGTGTGTGTGTGTGTGTGTGTGTGAAGTGGAGGTGGTATCTGTAACAGACACTGGCTGGTTGCATTTTCCACTTCAGGGTGGAGTCATGGATCTCAAGCTTTGGAAAATTTATTGCATTCCCCCTTGTCAGATTCTGATTTGAGAGAAACACTGAACACCCGGCAACTCTTGGGAAAAAGTTCTGGCAACCATCTTCAGCTGTGACTAATTTGTCCCCTGCCCGGTTGCTGTCCTGGAACTTGAACTCTTATGGAGATCTTAAATAGGACAGTCTGGAAATCTGGATGGTTTTCATGCCCAATTGCTGCTGCATTTATTTTAAAAATATACTCCCCCATTTGGGCAATGACACAGAATGCAGAATGAAAGGTTGTGGTACTATGGTGGTCAGTTCTGGGAAGGGACTTGAGAGAAAACTGAAACGACCAGGCAGCTGAAGTGGCGATGAGAAGAGAGGAGAAAGAGGGATGATGGGGGAGGGGAGCATGGGCTGGGTTTCCTGGGCTGCTGGGGAGGCAGGTTGCAAGGTGAGCAGTTACCAACACCAGCTGGGGACTCGTGTTATTTACCTTATCATAATAGCTATTTAGTGAGATTGTAGGTGATTTCATGTTTCCTATACATGTTTTTCTAAATTTTCCAAATTTTATTCACTAACAGGTTTTGTTTTAGATGATAAAATAAACAGTAAGTGTTTTCCCAAATACTCATTTGCTCTATGCAATGGGTGGAGAATCCATTTTTATTGCTGTTGTTGGGGTCTCAAAGAGAAAAATAATATCTAATGCTAAAGCAGTTCATTACTAAACTAGGAGAAATTTGGACAGACTTTTAGGACTATGTCACTCCTATTGAAAGATGACAAGATGTCCCTTACATATTTGTAGTTGTAATACTGCCCAGTACTATGTCTTATACATTTCAGATACTTTTTAAATTGTATGATTAGAATAAATAAAGTAAAACTATAACCAACAGCACAAAGAAGTATATCTTGTAAGAGAAAACTCTTTGGTCCACTGGTCTTTCATGGAATGTAAGACATGATAAACTGCTTCAGAACCATAGTTTTTTTACCCAATCCCAATTCCTGGTGGTTGGTCAAAAGGGGACCAAGTCTCCTAACACTTTACCAAACTTTTTAGATGTAGCTCTAAACCCATGGTTTCCTTAGTGATTTGCTCTGGTCTGTTTTTATTTTTATCCTATGTCACTCCCAAGATGCAAATTTTGTATGTTTACTACTAGGTGTGTAAAATCCCTCAAACTTTTCTTTAAAAAATAACAAAGTTTTAAATATTAGGCTTAGTGTTTTGTGACTTAGTGAATAAGACCATTCTTGCTCTCCCTTTGCATCTCCTTTGTGATTTTTCAGAATGGACACACTCCTTCAGGGTCTCTGTTCACCAGATGAGGTGAAGGCTCTGCACAGAGAATTGGCCTCACACCCTGGGCTTGGCCAGCCCTGGCTCCAAAGAGCTCCCTTTATATAAAAAACTAACTGTAGTGGAGATCAAATTGCTTATTAGCTAGTTCCTTATTCTGGGCTCGAATATTTAACCCACTGGCAAGGGTTCTTGAGGGATAACTCAGAAGCTGAGATATACTACTGACCTTGTCAAAGACTTTGGAAAAACAGTGGGGAAAAAAGGAGGTGATGGGAAAAGTCAGAAAAACTGGAACCTAGCACTTTCTCTGCACAAAACTGGTTCAGTGACATTGGACAAACACTGTAACCCTCTGGGTTTTGATTTCCTTGCCTGTCAAGTGGGAGAAGAACACCTATCTGCAAATCTCAGTGGAGTCTGAAGATCAAATAAAAGTCAGGAAATGTGCTTTGAAAAGCAGAATGCCCTGTTCAGAGGTAAGGGGTAACTGGGATGTAGCCTCAGGGGAAGCTTTTTATCTCTCTGTGTCTTCAGATCCTCCATCAACATGGGAGCCGACCCGGCACACTCATGCCCACCTTCTCAAGCTCCCCAAGCCCTTCAGAGAAGAATGGGAAACTCCAAGCAGAGGCAGCTCTTGGGACTTGCTCGCTCTACTCTGTTGATCCTCCCTCTTAATGCCTCCTTTTTATCCAACTTGTTCTAAATCCTTATGTAATAGGGCAAACACTCATATCAACTTGCTTTTATAGCATGGAACTTACTACTCTGAAATTTATTTTATGGGTCCTTTTTCCTGTAGAATGGGTGTTTATTTCTAGTCATTAATGGTTAGTCTCTCATTATTCTAATTACTTTCCATATGTGTATATATCTACCTCTTGTCTCCTGATAGCTTTACAAAGTCTTTGAGGGAGGCATGTTTCCTGGTACTTCATCATTTCACCCAGCACCTAGCACCAGGCTCACCACCCTTCATGCCCAGCACCCTTTAACACCAGTGTGTCCTCGATCCCTCCGGGATGCAGTTCCACATTCTCTGCATGGCAACTATACCCTCTTAAAAGTCCATCCCCACTCAACTGCTAACTTCAGTCTAGCTAGGTGCCTTCCCGTAACCCCCCACATACACCCACCTCCAGGTCTTAGCTCATCTGGTGCCTCACTCAATCACTATGCATCCACTCTCAAAGGTTCAAGTCCAGGATTCATTTTTCACTGAACACTGACATCCTTTCTGATCCTGGATCACTATGGCTCCCATTGTTGGCCACTGAGTTCACACAGATTAAACTTGGTCTGCATTTATTCTCTGGTTGTTTTATGTATGCTAACTTAAGTCTCTTTGCAGTACAGTATAAGGAAATTAAGGTCAGGGGCCCTTCCTTGCTTTTCGTTTATTCTGGTCTATTTGTTATATCTTGGCACTATGTTACATGTTAAGTAACTAAAGAGCTCCCAATCATTTTGAAGAATGTAAGCTCTTTATGAAACAGCATATATATTTTATTCCACAAAGTAGTAAAGTCCTCTGAAAGATCAACTATTAAGCTTTAGTCTATAATACTTTGCACACAGTAAACATTCAATAAAAGATCCATTTACCAGAACTTGTGATAACCTGAGCAGTTCCTCCACACACTCACAGCAGCACAGCTAATACCCATGGCACCACAAAGAGGAGTTTTCAGAAGTTATCAAACAGCCATTACCACGACCAAAAATTAAGCACCTGTGCATCTGTGGGACGGGAAAGATGCAGGTGGAGCCTGCCTGGAATCACTGACTTCTTTTTAAATACTCACCTTTTCTATATGTGGCCTTCGCAGGGAGGCAGAATGACATAGGATAAAGGGGTCTGGCGTTGTTTTTATGCTCCGCGAATTGGGGGACCTTAGACTGAAGGCCTGTTAAGAATGAGTGCGTCACTTCCCGTCAAGGACTGACTACAGAACAAAGCCTTCTAAGAAGCTGGAGCACTGCTAGAACCACAACCAAGTTTTGCTTGCTGCACCTGCAGCCCCTGTTTTCTCATCACCCACTTATTCATCACCTCTTTGCCATCTGAATTTGGCACATAGCCCACCACCTCTTAACCATATAAGGCACTAAATACATAACTGTTAACTTGTCTGTTTTCTCCAGAGCCACCAGTATGTTCATCCATATTCTCATCTAACCTCATCTTCTATGAACTCTGCAGCTTGGGCCCTAGTGGCTACCCCATTCTTCTGAAATCCATTCTTCCTTGAGCCCTTGGTTCTTCTCCAACACTTCTGTCATTTCTTCTCTGTATCTGCTTGACCCCCTATTATTCTGCCTCTCTCTTTAAGGTGAGCCACAGGGGTTCCCCCGTCCACCCTCTTTCCTTCATTCTCCACAACTGTCTCCTTTGGTAAACCTCTAGCTCTAGCTCTGTACAGTGCTGCCAACTGCTGCCTCAACAACTCATCTCCTTACACACCAACCAGATTCTCTCTTGGATTTCTATAATTCTGTTCATGTGCCACCACTCTTCCAGTTGCCTGAGGCCAACGTATTGGAACCATCTTTGACTTTAGCTAAAGAGATGAGTCAGGAATTACTCTATTATTTTTTTGCTTGAGCACCTGAGTAGGTAATGATGCTTTTATGATGCTTATAAATCTAGGGGGTGGTCTGGGGGAGGAAGGGCAGGGTAGTGGGTACAATTCAAATCAAATTCCATTGTATAAATTTGAGAATCCTAGACTATCATGTCTGGTCAGAACATTTATTGTCCTCGTATCACTTGGGAAAACTGAGAGTCAAAAATATAAAGAGGTCTTTCAGCTGGTTAGCATAGGAGACAAGACTGGGGCAGGTACTCATAATCCTGCTAAACCACACAGCAACCATTCGCTAATTAATTAATCTTTCACTTCCTCCTACAGGATGACCCAGAATTCAACTTGGATTAAGGTTAAACAGACCACACTTCATCAACTTTCCATTTTTTACTCTTCCTTCTTTCCTGGTTTTAACTTTCTCCTCCCATGAGTCCTCTTCTTCCTTCTATTCCAGTTTTAGAAAACCTTCCTCACACATGTTTCTTTTGTATGGTTTTCATGACATTTTGTCCATGTGGTTAATTCCCTCATCTGGATGACTGCTTTGAGGAGACTTTTGTATTATTCTTGGCTTGGGCATCCATTTCCTGCCTGTGAGTGACAACAGAGACTGCCTTCCAAAATGCCCACAGTGCCGATAAGAGGAGCTGGCATAGGGTAAGATAGAGCCACAAGGAGAGGTGGAGTCAGCCAGTCTCAAAGGAATCCAGCTACATACATGGCAGGACTCTGATATCTGAGAGGTGAGCTAAGGATGAATTCTCAGCATCCATTCATCATGAGGAAAGTACCTGACACTGGGGACTCAGGATGGCAACCTTGACTAAGAATGGCATTGGAATAAGAGGTAACAGGTATAAACTTACACTTCTCACTGTTTCCCCAACATCTGATGGGAGCCTGGACAGCAGTGGTCAAAATGCCTGGAGTTCCTGGCATAATTTTAGGTCAAAGTATGCAAAGATTGTTTCCAAGAGGTTGGAACAGGAAGAACATCATTCACACTAGAGACCTCTTCCACCGCCTCATGAGAACTTGGCTCTGAGAGCATACAGCATCATTCTATGTATTGTCACCCTTGGACAGGTTTGGTCTCTCGGAATCTGCTGCATGTCAGGGTGCGTGAGATGGTGGTGCCTGGTGGGAGAGCAGCACAAATGAGGGCCAATAAGGCTTCTCCCAACTCTGAGAGTCTGTGGATTACACCTTCCCACTATTTATCCATTATTTGGCCCCAAGCAAGCATTTTTATAAATGAAGATTTACCAGATGGTGTGCATTTAGAAAATAGGTCAAAAGAGTCACTGCCTTTTGAAACCAAAGAAGCAGTAGGACAGAAGGAGTAAAATACAGGAAAAAGGCAAGGAGTCTGTGTAATTTCTTAGATCTAGGTATGTTGAAAGGGGGCTAACAAGACAATGCATCCATCTGCTGGGGCAGGGGGATGGAGGATGAATGACTTTCCAAGCAGGAAAGAGGAAATGGAGTGTGCAACTGCTGCTATTGCTAAATGGGGTCTCTAATTCCTCTTCTCCATAATGGTAATGACTTCCATTTATATGGTGCCTTTCATCAGTTCTGATCTGAGGGAGCACTCAAAGGCCTCTTTTCACTCCACCCCTAAATCTGGTCCTCAACAGGGTAAAGAATGATATCTGTATTTATGCCATATCTATTTTGGAGAAGACTAGCTCATGTGAAATTGGACATTAAGATGCTATGGAAATGAACCCAGAATGGAGAAGGAAGAGGTCGAGGAAGAGAAGGTGTGGAAGGGAAGATGCTTATTTCTAATCATGACCTTCAGTACCATCCAGCTGAACAGATACCGCGACTCAGATACTCTGAAAGATCTTAATGCCTCCAGTAACCTCAGCCTCATCCTGTCTCCCAGCTTTTAATGGGTCTTGGCACTCTTTGGAGTGTATAATATTAAGGTGAATGCATTGGGTTCCAAGTGCTACTAAGGACATTTTTTTCCTGATGCTTTAGGGATTCAGGAATAGAGGGGATATTCAGGATATAGGCAAGGAGAGGCCAAGGTTTGGAAGGAAAGGGAATGATAAGGAATCTGGTCTGTTCCAATAAGATATTCAACAAGATGTGTAGGCATAACTCATATAGACACAGAAGCCACTAACAATTAAGATTCATGAAAATGTTCAGAAAAAAAGAGAAAACCTCACACAACACAAAAATAAGCACCAAGCAGTGGCATAAATAACTCAGGGAATTGGATTTCAGTAAGGACAGAAGTGGAAACCCTGTCAATGTATATATCAATATTTCCAGGCTGATATTTAGAAAAGCTTAGGCCATAAGAAATCCTCCTTCATTGGTTGGGAACTGAATAAAGGAATGTCTTTTTGTCTTAATTACTCTCTTCTGCACTTATCACATAATCACTGTGCAGATGCCCTAGGGGAAAGCATGTAATCAGAGGATAGATGGGATTCTGAGAGGCAGGGTGGTGGTGGGATATAGGGACACTGGGCTGGGGACCAGGACCTGTGTTCTAGACTTGGCCTTAACTAGTTGGGTGACATGCAGCTGAGTTGCAATGCAGTGGGCAAAGCCCTGGGCTTAGAATAAAAAGTGACAGCTTTCTGAACTTGGACAGGTCACTTGATCTCTGAGCCTCAGTGTGCTAATCCATAAAATGGGAATGAAAATATTTCTCTTCTAAGATTGCAGGAAGGATGTTATAAGAAATACATGTGAAATGGCAAACATGCCATACAAAAGAGGTCTGGCCCAACTCTCTGAGTTACAGATGGGCAGATAGTACCCCAGAGAGATAGGATACCATGCCTAAGGTCATAACAGAGTTGGGTGCAGTACTCAATTCCTAGGCTGAATCCAGCTTTCTGTGGATGGCTGCAAAACAAGTAAGCTGGGGAAGGGGAGGGAGAATTTTAAATGAAGTAACGACCACCTTGTGAATGCAAACACAAGGAATTTTGTATGGCTAAAGTGTGGCCGCCCTCAGAGACACAGTGACCGGATGAACCCCTAGCTGGCAAAATTCAACCAGAACCCAAATGTAATTAATACGGTCCAGACATGCAGAAGTCCCAGTAAGACTGCTGAGAACCCTAATGGCAACAATGGCTGGTTTTAGCTTCTGAGACCTTGTTTCTCAGGTCTGTTAACTTACAATTCTTGCTTGTAGGTTCTCAGCAATAACATACCACCATTGTTTTCTAGCTAAACAATGCCAAGAAAATAGAAATAAGAATGCCTTCTGTCATGGATAGTTCTGGTTCTATGGATAAATTCCACCACACTGAAAGAGAAAGCAACAGTACTTCTCATGTTAAAGTTTAATCTTTTAGCAACTCCTGTCCATGTGGGCTTAATTTAGGCTTTGCACAAAAAACAAACACCTTCAACAAAGTCTGATGATCAGAAATGGGGAAACCCAGAAGAGCACATCCACTTGTGCAGACATGAAGTGTGGGCCATTTATCACCTTAGCAAGTGCAGGAAACATGACTGCTAATTGGTCTCTTCATTAACCAAGGAGATCATCTACCACGACAGCAACTCAGAGCTGGGGGTGATTTGGAGCAATATTTAAGTAGCTTCTAACTCATAATCATATCTTTCTTTCTTTCTTTCTTTCTCTCTCTCTTTCTCTCTCTTTCCTTTCTTTCTTTCTTTCTTTCTCTCTCTCTCTTTCCTTTCTTTCCTTCTTTCTTTCTCTCCCTTTCCTTTCTTTCTTTCTTCCTTTCTTTCTTTCCTTCCTTCCTTCCTTCTCTTTCTTCCTTTCTCTCTCCCTTCCTTCCTTCCTTCCTTCCTTCCTTTCCTAATAGATCTTTATTGGAGTACAATTGCTTCACAATACTGTGTTAGTTTCTGTTGTACACCAAAGTGAATCAGCCATATGCATACACATGTCCCCATATCCCCTCCCTCTTGAGCCTCCCTCCCACCCTCCCTATCCCAACCCTCTAGAAAGGAAACCATAAACAAGACAAAAAGACAACCCTCAGAATGGGAGAAAATATTTGCAAATGAAACAACAGACAAAAGATTAATCTCCAAAATATACAAACAGCTCATGGAACTCAATATCAAAAAAACAAACAATCCAGTTAAAAAACTGGCAGAGGACCTAAATAGACATTTCACCAAGGAAGACATAGAGATGTCCAAGAGGCACATGAAAAGATGCTCAACATCACTAATTATTAGAGAAATGCAGATCAAAACTACAATGAGGTATCACCTCAAGCCAGTCAGAATGGCCATCATCAAAACATATTTCTTTTCGAAATCTGCTGGCCTAGAAAATGTCTCTAAATCCTCATGAACAGACCTCTTCACCTTCACTAATTATGGACTCTGCATGAAGGGAGAAGACAAACAAGGGATACACATCATAAACAGAGGTGAAATAGTGCACCCAAAGCTTATCAGGGGTAATCAGTCCTTTAAACCAGGCTTTGGCCAGAGGGTTTGTACTGTTTGGGGGCAGGGAGAGCACGAGGAATCCTTTTAGCTTCTGCAGCTCCTAAGAAAGGAGTTTCTACCTTTTTCCTAGTAAATAACTACTCTGTTCTACAGGAGTCTTTTATCATCTGTGTGATGTGCGGACATGGACAAAGGGATATTTATGCAGAAGTGTGAGGCTTCCATGGCAAGGAAGGTTTATGTGGGTGGGCAGGTTAGCAAGGAAATTCTCCCAGCAACTGACAAGGAATGAGCTCTTCCTAGTAGCCACCAGCACTTCAGTTTAAAGATTAGTGGGCAAATCCCATCCCCAGTGGATATGCAAAGAGACACAGCAGTAGGTTCCAGCAGAGGCAGGAGGCTCACAGTGCCTTTCAGTCTGGTTCCGCCCACCCTCACCTTTATGCAGGGAAATGACAGGTCAGGGCTGCACTTTAGGGGTCTACCAAGAGCTGCTTATCAGATGCCAAAAAGAGGACAACATGGCTTTGGTCTGTGGCTTCCTTATCAGGTAGACTTCAAGATTCACTGGTCATCAGCTTCCAATGGCTCTACTGTAGATGTTTCAACCTAGGATGTGTGACTTCTAGAGCTAGCATGTCAGGTAAACTAGATACTCATTCCCATCCAACGTTGACTTGTTGACTTGTTGATCTTGTTGGTATTCCTAGAGAGTTTTAGAGGTTTTATCCAACTAGCAAATGTACCATCAGGTCAGATGAAGACTTAGGCATAGCATCTTTAATTAAAAGCATAAAGGTAGTGGGTATGGTTGTAGTCTTGGCAGCTACTGGGGCTGCCTCTGGGCCCACAGTTCTCAGGCAATGGCTCCAAGAGAGGAAAGACAGAAAATAACTGATTAAACAATGCATAAAATGTGCAGCAGACTCACATTTGCAAGGAGACCTGTTTTCATTTGGTTTCTACCTCTCTGCAAACTAGTGAACCCAATGTGCCAAAGATGGCGGACTGCTGCAGGGCAGTGCCCAGCAACCAAGTAACAAGACAGTCCAAGTTTGAAGAAAACTCGGCCTTACCTGGAGATAAGGAGGAGTCATAGGAACTTCTCTCCTTGCGGTTCATCTTGAAGGCTTGGATGTCCTTTTCCCTGTACGTCCCAAAGCCTTCATAGCTCCTCCTTTTACTCCCACTCACATCACTGTCCCACTTGTCGTTCGGAGGGTTCATCTCACTGAACACATCCAGGCTCTCTGGTCTTGCGCTGCTGCCGTCCCCGCCATTGCCAGAGTACCGTTTTGTGCACGAGTCCACAGGCTCGCTGCTCAAGTCACCTTTGTCCTTGGCCTGCGTCCAATGCTGGGCATCAGAAAGTGACAGCGTAGACAGGGTGTCCACTTCAAAGTTGTTCTTGGATGCTTTGTGGCCGGCTTCACTGTGCTGGTACTTCTGCTTCTCCTTATGCTTGTTTTTCTCACTCACAAGGGAGAGCTCTTTGTCTGCACTGCTCAGCCGTTCGCTCAGGATGTGGCTGGAGAAGCCTGTGGCTTTGCCTGCAAAGAGACCACTCAGGTTGTCGTGGGTCCCCAGGAGCCGGTCTTCCTTGTGCTTATGCTTATGTTTGTGTTTCCTCTTGTGGAGCCGACCACTGGACAGACTGGCACTGCCCACCTTGGGAGGATTCAGGGATGGCTGCCTGTCACCGAGGCCCATGCCCACGGGCCCCTGCAGGTGCACTCCATGCTTTGCTTTATGCTTAGCCGTACCAGACATCTTCACATGGGAGCTTGTGTGAAACTGAGGTGGTGGCACTGTTGGCCTCATGAATGGGGACGCTGCTCCGAGCGTGTGCGACAGGTACAGAGGAGCTGGGTACTGACTGTAATAACCAAGGTTCATCATAGGCATTGATGTGTAAGGCATTCCATAGGGTGCATAGTAACTTCCACTGGGAATAGGGTAGCTGAACCCTTGTAAAAAAGGCACCTTTGTCATGGTGTCATTGGTTTTTGCAGGCCTACCACGCTTCTTCTTTGACTTTAAGTCTGAAGTCCTACGAAGATAGAGCAACGGGTCATACTGGATATATGGCACCGGGTAATAGTGATCAAAATTAATCCGAAAAATGCTGGGATATGGATTCTCATGGTAAAAAGTATAACTCCGGTGAGAGATCCTGAACACTTGGAACTTGGTGATGAGCTCTTCCAGGTCTGCCAGAAACTGGAGATCATCACGGTTTTGCAGGCTTTTCCGTTTCCTCTTGTGCTTTGGCTTCTTGAGGCTTTCGTGGGCCAGAAAGTTGTCCACGATGAGATGCTTCTGCCGGTGGCCATGCCGGTTCTTTGTGCTGGTGTCAGATGGGATGGCCTCCGGGTTGTCCAGGGAGCAGAAATCAAAAGAGTACCTCCGTCGGGATTCGGAACTCTTCTCTGCTTGGTCAGACGTGCTGTTGTTGTCTGTCCCAATGCCACTGTCACTCGGAATCGTCTCCTCACTGTGGGACTCGCTCACAGGGGACAGTGTTATCTCCTTGAGTGACCCGATCTCGCAAAGGTGTGAAGGGGAGTTGGCCATCAGCCTGGGTGGAGACAGCTTCCAGGTCCCACTATGGATTCCCTTTTGGGTTTTGGTTGGAAGAGCACTGATGGGCTGGAGATTTGGCATAGTTTTCAACTCTGAAAAGTTGGTTTCAGTGCTGGCGGGGCTCAGGTTGCCATTGGACCCACCTAACTGTGTCGAAAGTGGGTGCATAGCTGCTGGTGAAGACGCCACAAGTGACTGAAAGTTGGAAGGCACGACGGGAACATCCGGCTGGCTAGAAACTGGCCTCGGGTGCTTGATGGCTGTTTTGGGTTCTTCGGATGGGGGTGGCAGCTCTGCCCTTGGCTTCCTGCCCCTCTTCTTGCCAATGTAGATGGTGCCCCTCTTACTGACATTTATCTGCTTGCCCAATTTGCTCTCGATTGCTGCTGCCCCAGGGCTGGTCTCTGGGGGAGCTTTGGCCTTCAGCGCAATGCTGCTGGAGCAGGACAAGATCTGGTTCAAGATATTTTTCCTTTTGAGTGTTTTCATCTTATTGATAGTTTTGATGGTCTTCTTATCTAACACCCCAAGCTTTCCAACTTTTTTGTGAAATTTCATCTCACTCATGGGTTTGTCCTCTCCTGGCACTAATTGGGCCAACTTAGCTAAACTACGTCGTCTCTTTCTTTTCTTGGTTCCAGGAAATTCCCGGCTGATGGGACTGACTGGACTGGTGGAGGTTCCCTCATGAATCGTCTCAACCGTGAGCAAAGGCTGCTTCTTTGGTCGTCCCCGCTTCTTTTTTACCGGCGTGATCACAGTAAGACTGTCTGTGTTGGTGTACAGAGGGCTGGACGGGGTTATGGGGTAAGCAGATGGCGGTTCCACCATCAGTTTATCGGAGGTGGCCATGACTGCCTCCCGAAGGAGACTGGTGGGTTTTGGTTTGCTGCACGTCCACCTCCGTTTTGCAGCGAATTTGGGGTGCTGGATTTCTGGCAGCTTTCTTGGAGAGTGATCTGTGCATGTTGGAGGTGTCACGACCATGGGTGGCTTCCGCTGCTTAGATACACCTCCAGGGACAACCTTCTCAGCATTTCCACCAGTTTCAAGGCCAGCTGAGGGGGACTCGTTCTCTATCATTTTACCCAACTTAGGGACACGGGGATCTTTCTTATTACCCTCGGGGTTGGAAAGTATCCTATTAACTACTTCGCTGCTCATAGTGATTCCAGAAGCCAGGGCTTTCTCTGGCATGATCTTTTCCACCACTGCTTTGATGGACTGTCTCTTTTTCCTCTTATGGCTGCTTGGATCTAGGCAGGGTGCCTTGATAGGGATAGTAATCCGGACATGGCTTGAGTCATTTTCAGGATTACTGACGGAACTCACATTCTGCCTGACTGGTGATGCCTCTTGGGCATTATCTGCAGAGTAGCCTTCCCGTTTCCCTTCTGTATTGTCAAATGCTTTCTGAGCATTCTTGACCCAGTCTAGGTCTGAGTTTGGTATGGTTTGACTTATCACATCTTTTTTACTGGACTTTTTCTTGCTGCCTATAGTAGTAGGTGGTTCTGGGGGCTCCTTTGCACCTCCTCCATCTTGATCTACCAAGGGCTGGAGCCCACTGCACTCAGCAGAGCTGCTGGGTGGAGCTGGTGAGCTGTGGTTGCTTGGAGATGAAACCACACCTCCCAAGAGCAGATCTTTGCTACTGTTGGACAGCTGACTCCATGTGCTCCCTGCACTGCCTTTCTTACCCTGGGCCTTTGCAAAGGAAGCCAGGGGCTCAAGAGCTGGGATCTTGCTGGTGCTTGCAGTTTCTCTGCCAGACTCTGTACTGATGAAGCAATTCTGAGTGGCAGGTCCATTGTCAGAGTTGGTGGACCAGTCCACGTGGTTCTGGCTGCTGCTTTTTTGCTGGTGCTTTGGTTTTAAGGTGTCACCGGTGAAGTCCTGTGGGAGGCCTGGGTCATAATGGAGAGCTGAGTGTTTCTGTGGCCGCTCGTAAGCCTAAGGGTGGGTGGAGTGGAGAAGGAGAGAGAGAGAAACAAAGATCAGCACGGTGAAACTATTTAAAATTTAATGTCAAAAGGCTTAATTATTCAAAAGTTGGAAACAGACACCTTTAATTCCAGAATGCTTTGTGAAGGTTTTTTTCAGTTTCTTTAGTGAAAATACATTGTGTTGATTTTGAACATTAATAAGGATGCTATAATCGCTGTCTTTCTCTCCCTAGATAACAGGAACTTTAACCTATCTTGGTTTAATGCAATCTCAGAATAAGAACTGTTTAGAGTCAGGAGGGGCCCTAAAGGTCCCTCAGTCCAATGCTTCTATTTTCCAAATGAAGACGCTAAAACTTTAGCCATGAAGAGTCCTGCCCAAGGTGGCAGAGTTCAGGAGAGCATCTGAACTTCCAGACTCCCTGCACGCGTTTCCCTAACTCCAGCTGCAGCTTATTTTTGCCCCAGCTTCTTCTCAAACACACATCTTTCCCTTGCTTCTGCCTACTGCAGTTCATTTCTGTTTGGAGTTTATCCTGGAGTTTAGCATCTCTGCACTCAAACAAGCAACTCATTAGGAACCACTGCAACAAGGAGAAAAAGCACAAGTTGAGGAATTAAGGGGGGGGGGGGAAGTTTGACGACTGCGTGGGGAAAAGTGGGCCAGTCAAGGGCATAGAGAAGAAACGAAAAGAAGCAAAGAAACATGGAAGAGCCCTCAAATCTCTGCCGACTCTAGGAGTGGTGCGTGTTTGGGAGTGAGCCTGCTAAGACATCCTTAAGCCCACATTAGGCCCTGACTACTCTCTTGAGAAAACGCGTGGATATTCTCAAAAGGAACCTTGGAAAAAGAAAAAAAAGAAAAAAAAAAAAAAAAAAAAAAAGAAAACAAGTCTCCTGGACAAATGTGCCAGGAAAAAAAAATAATTATCATTCAAGATCACTCCATTGGACTTTGTCAGCTGTGTTTTTCCCTACATTGGCTCTACATGAACGTCTTCAGACTTTGCACCTTCCTTAGACTAACTCTTCGGCCAGCAAAGGCAGAACGTGTGCTAGAGACACAACATATCAAACGTCTATAAACTCACAAAGGGAATGGATAGTGAACACACTGTTTTGAGATATTAAGCTATTTTTAATATAGATATGTTCACATTGTTCCAGATAGAGTTTAAGCCAGGCTACCAGTACAAAGAAAGCAGTCTTTAAAGCTTATTATAAGTCCTGTTTTATACACAGAGGATGTATTTCCCTAAGATTTGTTAAAGGGAAAATATCAGTAAATTAAGAAAGCTTTGATAATATCCCAACTAAGAAGTATATGATAATGGCTTAGTGAATTTAGGAAGTTTTAACCTATAATATGTATCTGTCTGTTTACCTGTCTATGTATGTATGTACTGTATGTGTCTATCTAGCTGGCTAGCTAGCTAGCTATATATCTATCACCTATCTCTTCTCTGTCTTTTGCCATTGATGCTATAGGATTTACGCTTTATTAGAAAACATTTCTTATTGTCCCTGGTAAGAGTCAAAATGCAGATGGCAGAAAGAATTATGGGTAAAATTCAATATAGTAAAGCAACCAGGGTTTCATTCACACCAGTTCCTGGAATCCCTAGCGTTATTTTCTGCCTCCCTGATTTTGTGAAATCCTGTTTATACTTCCAATATTGAAGCATATTTTTTAAGAATCATGAGAGAGCTTCCCCTGGCCTGTTAAGTGCCCAGGAGAAAATTAAGAAAAAAAAGTATTTAATTTTTTCTTCACCTTGCAGTTTATAGTAGAGACACTGCCATCATCATCTAGAGAACTAATCCTGACACTTGACTTTGGCCGCTAGGTAATACTGCCGTGGACATAGGCTCTATCTCATTTTTGGCAAAAATAGAGAAATCTTATTCATGGCATAAAATAGTAAATCCTACTTATCTTTTATGAGTCAGGGCTTTGTTAATTTGTCATTTATGCTTTGGATTTTAGCTGGCACTATGTGTATACTCACAGGATGACAGGCTAGAAGAGGGCTTGGAAACAAAATTTCCCACTTCTTTGGGTGACAAAATAATTGGTTGCTCACACTAGAACATTCTAGAGAGTTAGTGGTAGTACTTAATAAAAACTGTAGGACAAAAGGTTTAAGTTATTTTGGACCTGGGCAAAACAGCACTCACCTCTCACCTCTACCCTTGCCATCAACCCCTCTCCACTTTTCCAGATCTGTATACTGAAGTCCACAGAGGGGCTTCGTGGTAAAGCTGGAATCTTCACCTCTAATTCCCATCAGTTTTTCCCTATTGCTCCATCTTACTCTTGGCAACTAGCAGAGTCCTTCATTAACTTTTCTTTATGTTCTAATCTCAGCTCAATCCTAGTGAGGCCCCCTACCTTATAGAAATACTCCTATTGTAAGTTTTCATGAAACCATGTATCTCATCTTTGTTGTACTTATCATAGTTTTAAATTTACATTTGATTTTTGTACTAATTGAATTAATGCCTGTCTCCCTTTCTAGCCTGTATACACCATCACAGAGATACCAAGTACAGTGCCTGGCAAATAGTAGGCACTCAATAAACAGTTATTGAATAAATGAAGGAACATCTGCTTTACTATGGGTATTCCATTTTGTCATTAGTGAGATTAATGACCTGCATATTGCAACATATTGTCTGCAGACACTGTTACCTCCTTCAGCCTAATTTCTTATGCCATTCCTTCTGCATGCACCATTGTCTCTCATGAAGGTATCTATCACAATCCTTGTAATGCGATGTGCCATTTATTTGTATACTTTTCTGTCTCTCTCTCCTAGACTGTAAGTACTTTGAGGTCAGACACACTCATTTATCCTTTTATCTCCAGTATCTATTACAAAGCAAACCACCCAGAAAGTTCTCAATAAATGTTTGTTGAACGAACAAACAAAATAATATTTAAGATGCTTATTACCATGACAAAATATATGGCTGCACACAAAAGACAATAAGCCACCAATCACTCATTTCATAATGGCTCATGATGAAACTGGAGGGCTCAGATGCATTACATGTTGAACAAAAGATTGTTCCCAAATACTTAAGGACTAAAGGCACTTGCAAGGTAACTCCCCTTCAGCGCAATTTTTACTGTTAGTACTTTCTCATCTCCCATTAATTGTTTCATTTTCCAATTAACCCTGCTTCTGGGGAAGCCCATGTGACTGTCAGGAGGGTGGATTTCACTCTGGCAATTGAAAGGTGGGGCCTGCTCACTTACACTCAGGGCAGACCAGCTGAAAGTAAGCAGTTAAGCATGCCTGGTTCCCAGTGCCTCCATCTGGACACTGCCTGATCCCATTGTTTCTACCATTTCAGCTGCAATTTGCCCTGCTGGGAGAGCTTGGCAATAAAAGGGCAGGGTGGACAAAAGGGAAGCACAACAAAAGATCAGCAGTAATGGGGGGGAAATGGTGCTTTAAACCCAGCGCTCAGACGGCTGCAGTGAAGGGGCAAAGAGGACTGAGAATGAGTGCTTTTTAAGGGGTCCAGAAGAACAAG
The DNA here is from genome assembly GCF_003676395.1 of Aethalodelphis obliquidens. NCBI lineage: Eukaryota > Metazoa > Chordata > Mammalia > Artiodactyla > Delphinidae > Aethalodelphis > Aethalodelphis obliquidens. The sequence continues at coordinate 1,580,905 of NW_020837963.1, read as the reverse complement.
GCTTCCTTCCAGCAGTGGCTGATGGCTATATCTCGTTGCATTTCACAAAATCCCATTTCTTCATCTGTCAGCCATGACAGATTATATACACAATGGTGAGACTGTCAGTTCCAATATGCCCTTCACTGAGAACTGAGCACTTACTCCATTGAGACAGAGCCAGACATCGCAAAACAGGCTCCCGGCTCAATGCAAGGGCAAGCGAGCTCTCCCTCCCATCCTTCTCCATAGGTCTGGGGATATTATTCCATATAGGGGGCTTTGACTTGGGGCCTTATTAACCCACATAGCACTTGTTTCCATTTCCCCTTTAGATTTTTCTGGGGGATCAGACCTGAATCTTCTATGGACTTTATACTACCCTCAGCCCTCAGCAGGGCTATCTCTGAAACGGTTAGCAAATAAGGGAATACTACATTGGGCCAGATTATTTTTATGGAAGGCTTTTAATACCGTCAAGCTCAGCACGTCTCTTTGAAACTGTGCACCTCAGATTGGGACTTGAACCCACATGCTGGGATTCGAACCCAGCCTAAATCCAGACTGGGACTTGAACCCATGCGGCCAGGACTTGAACCTGGCCAAAACCCTGATTAGGGCTTGAACCCACATGGCTGGGACTCGAACCTGGCCAAAACCCACGATCTTCCAACTGAGATCACACACCTGGTTTCAGGACTTAAGAAGCTCAGATTCTTGATATCTCATCGCAGAAAGAATTCAGTGAGAGACAAAGTGATCGGTAAGAAGTGGATTTATTTAGAGAGAAACACACTCCACAGACAGAGTGTGGGCCGTCTCAGAAGGTGAGAAAGGCACCAGGGTATGGGGTTGTCAGTTTTTACAGGAGCGGGTAATTTCATAGGCTAATGAGTGGGAGGAGTATTCCAGCTATTTGGGGAAGGGGCGGGGATTTCTAGGAATTGGGCCACCACCCACTTTTTGATCCTTATGGTTGGCCTTGAAACTGTCATGGTGCCTGTGGGTGTGTCATTTACCTTGCTGATGTGTTACAATGAGTGTATACTGAGGCTCAAGGTCTAGTGGAAGTCGACCTGTCTGCCATCTTGGACCCAGTTGGTTCTAATCAGTTCATGTCATGTCCTTGGGCTATGTCATTCTTTCTAAGGTTGTGTGCTGCCCCCTTCCCTCCAGTTTCATCTTGGCTGCTTCCCCATCCCCACAAATTGATTGATTGTGGAACTCACAGTCAATTCTGAAGGTATGGCTTACTTTTTATAAGAGCAGTGCTTTCCATGCACCTTGAGCCTAGGCCAAATATTCATCAGGGAAACACCATTCTCAAAACACTAGACAGATTTCTCTCCTACAGAATGTGTGTATGGAAGGAAGTCCTTCTGTAATGTGAAGAATTATTTTGTAAAGTAGATAACTATCTCCTCCCCCACAACCAACGTATAAATTGGCTTATACAGAATCTAAATTTTGTACAAGTCAGATTTCTTTTTAAAAAGCACTTTATTTTTACATAATTTTAAAAACAAGCATTAAATCACTGCATAAAAACTTAAAAGTCTGTGAAAATGGAAGAAAGGAAGTCACCCAGCCTTATCTCAGGCTTATCTAAAGCAAGTTTTGTCACAATGAGAGGACGACATGACGATTTGGGTCTGAGAAAAATCATATCAAAAATCAAAAATCAAGCATGACTTTGTGGATGATAAACTACTCTTTTGGGTTAGCTGTGTTTGTGCTACTTTTGACAGCAATAATTTAAATTTACTGTTTGTGGGATATTTTGCTTTACGTGAACAGGAAAATGTGCCTGGGTATGAAGGAATGAGGGGAGCTTTATCTCTTATTTTGGCACCTGGTACTTCTCGAGATGTGGTCCTAGATCCCTGTATCAGAGCCACCTAAGGTACTGGTTACTAATACAGATTCCTAGGCCCCACTGCAGATAGGCTCATTTGCCATCTCCCAGGGTGGGACCAAGGAATGTGCATTTTAACATGCTCCCCAGATAATTCTGATATATAATTGAGTTGTAAAACCACTTATCTAATGTTTTAACACCATAATTCCTCTGGGGTGGGGCTCTTCCGTGGTTGCTGTGACATTCACAGCACTTTTTGGTGGTAAATATGCAGAGCAAAACACCACAGACCTGTTAGGATATGTAATTTGGCACCACTGAGTATTCCTGTTTTGCTCTCTGAACTCTTTGTAATTTACATAGTAAGAAACTCTAACACAGTCCATCCTCTGTTTAGGTTTTCCAAGTACACTGTATGGTGGGCAGAGGTCAGTTATATGGGTGGATGAAAATACTGTCCTTCCAGAAAGAACTAGGCATGCAGGGGTTCGTGACCTCCCACCCTGGGATTTCTATTTCCCCAACTCATCCAAGCCAATCCCCAGAGTTCTGGGGAATCTTGGCATTCCACCCCTGAGTCTTGAAGCAAGTGCTCAAGCCTGAGCAAGAGCTGAGTGTGGGAGAAAAGGAATGCAACCACACACTGTCTGATTAAAGGTTCTCAACCCTGGCTGCATGTTAGAATCATCCAGGAAGCTTCATAAAGAACACCATAGCTGGGATCTGATCCAGACCAATTAAGTCAACATTCTAGAGGTGGGACCTGAACAGTAGTACATTTTTCAAAGCTCTCAGTTATCCCAATGTGCAGACAGAGTTGAGAACCACTGGATTATATCAAAGACAGGGGTCTGGGTTAGGGACTAAAGAGGCTCTGATATTATCAGGAGATGTTCCAGCTCAGTGGTTTTCAAATGTGTTCCACAGAGTCCTAGGATTTTGTAAAGACATTTCTGAACTGTAGCCAGTGGATTGGGCAACAGAGAAGCTCCATTCTTTTAACCCCCAATTGAACAGAGCAGCCTTGCAAAGGATTTCATTAAAGAGAAAGGAGGTGGAGAGAGATGGTTCTGTCACTTAAGAAAAGACTGAAAATTACCATTTAGGCTCATGAATAGGAGGAATGCACATGCCAGCTTCCATTGAACTTGCTCTCAAAGCATCTCTCCTCAGCCCAGTTCGTTCCTGCATTTGCTAATGGTAGGTAGAGAAGAATGTCACTAAGTACCCTATTTGAACCATGGCTTTATGATCCTGTGATTCCACAGAATTCCATGAATGTCTGTGTCCTTTCAAAATTCATACGTTGAAATCCTAACTCCCAGTGTCATGGTATTAGGAAGTGAGGCCTATGGGAGCACAATGTGATTAGATCATGAGGGTGGAGACTTCATGAATGGGGTTAATGCTCTTATAATAAAAGAGACCCCAGAGAGCTCACTTGTCCTTCACCATGTGAGCACACAGAGAGAAGACAGCCATCTATGAACGAGGACGCAGGCTCTTGCCAGACACTGAATCTGCCAACGCCTCGCTCTTGGAATTCCCAGCCTCCAGAACTGTGAGAAATAAATTTCTGTTTTTACAAGGCACTCAGTCTATGGTATTCCGTTATAGCAGCCCAAACAGACTAAGACAATGGAACACAGAAAAGCCCCTAAATGGACATGAAGTTTCCAGTTACATATATACAGTCCTCATTTCCTGTCACATGAATTGCCCTGGGAAGTTACCTTAGTGTGGTTCCCATAAGAACAATTCCTGATTTGCTGTTTGGGGACTGTGAGTGATATTAAAGCACTCCTTTTATTGGGGGTGATAACAGCTTACACAAATACAGAGGCACTATCATATGCTTCCTTGAGTACACAGTAATTCTGCATAATTAATGATTGCGGACTTGGTTCCAACCATAATGGTATTAATAGGTATTAGACTTAACTTTTCTATGGAAATAAACATAAAACTATGAAATACATGAAACAACTATTTTCAGGCTTTGAGCAACAGGTAATATGGGCCGTGATTCTAGATAGAAGGAAACTTAAGAGGCTCTGCCATATCCCTAGTTTTCTGCCCAGGAGAACTTTCTAAACCTGGGCACAGGGAAGTGGAATCCAGAGAACTGTAATTTCACTGGGTAGAGGAAACAGAGATTATAGTTTGAGACTTTTGAGGGGACTAGAACTTGGGGGACAGGGTACCTGAGAAGAGGGAGATATGTAGAAAAAGAATCCTAGAAACCTTAATAGAAATACCCTATGTCTTTGGCCAAACTTTAATCTGCACTTGAGGGCAAGATTCCACGAAGCATAGCAGATATTTGCTACTGGGGGCTATAAGCTGAACATAGAGTCCTAAGGTCACAAAATATTGGGCAGTGTTGGATTTCTGACTAGCCAGAATGGGGAGACTTTAATAAATATCCCAGACGGTCAGTTGATATCCCAGAATTGGTACTCCTTAAGAGTAGGATTACTCAAGCCCTAGCATAAAAGCTAGCAAAGTCTAAAAAGAATCCTTAATAAGATAAAGCAAATCTGCCAGTAAATTAACTACCAATCAGAACAAAAGTAAAACTCTTCAAAGGAAAACAAACAAAGAATTATTAGACAAACACTGAAGCAAATATGACGCATACCCAGGAGGGTAGATATAGATCCAAGGCCCTCAAAACAGCCATTATAAAGATGGTCAAGTAGTAAGGAAAAGATGGGAATAACTGATGAACATACGGGAAATCTCAGCACAGAGATGGCAACTATACCAAAATAACAAAATGAAATTCTAAATTGGAATAATACAATATCTGAAATGAAAAATTCTCTTGATGGGCTTAATATAAGCATACAAGACATAGTAGAAGAGAAGCTCGGAGAACATGAAGAAAAGACAGCAGAAATTATCCAAATTGAGGGGTGAGTAGGGTGGGAGAGGGAGATTAAAAAACAAACAAACAAACAGCACTTCAGTGACCTATAGAAAAGTATCAAGTGGTCTAACATACATATAATTAGAATGCCAGTAGAGAAGAGAGAATAATGCATGTGGATTCACATAGCTAAGAATCTCAACGAATCCCAAGCAGAATAAGCACACAAAAAAACTACATCTAAGTACATTGTAAACAAATTGATGAAGTCCAAAGAGAAAATGTTAAAAGCAGCCAGAGAAATAAGACACATTATATACAGGGAAATAGTGACAAAAACAATGTCTGATTTTTATCAATAAAAATCAAGCCAGAAGACAATGAAATAATATCTTTAAAGTACTAAAATGAAAATAAAGTCAACTTAAATTTCTCTATCCCATGAAAACATTCTTCATATATGAAGGCAAAATAAAGATATTTTCAGGTAAATAAAAAGTGAGGGAATTCACTGCTGGTAGACCTGAATTACAAGAAATGTAAAAGGAAGTTCTTTAGCCTAAAGCGAAATAACACCAGATAGAAACTCAGATCTACATGAATGAATGAAGAACATGGAAATGGTAAATATGTGGGCATATATACAACGTCTTATTCTCGGTCTTAAAATCTTCAAAAGGCAACTGACTGCTTAAAGTGGAAATAACAACAGTGTATCATGAAGCTTATGACATTTATAGAAATAAAATGTACAGTAATAAAACAAAGAGCAAGAGAAGGTATATGGAAGTATACACTTGTAACGTGCTTATATTTGAAGAGATGTAATATTAGATTAAAGTAGATGTGATACTTTAAGGGTGCATACTGTAATCACCAGAGCAACCACTAAAAATAAAACAAAGTTGTATATCTAAAATGCCAATAGAAGGAAACACACGGAACACTAAAAAGGCTTGATTTGTCCAAAGAGGGTAGAAAAGGAGAAAAAAGAATGAAGATAGATGGGAAAAACAGAAAACATATAGTAACATGGTAGACTTAAGCTCAACAATATAGGTAATTAACTCTAAATATACTAAACAACCCCTCCCGCCAACAAATGAACAACAGAAGGCAAAGCCAAACCAAAAAGCAGGTGGTAGATTGTCAAACTGAATAAAAAAGTAAGACATAACTATATGTTGTTTACAAGAGATACACAATTAATATTGGGTTGGCCAAAAGGTTCGTTTGGGTCTTTCGTAACATGAAAAACCCGATTTAACTTTTTGGCCAACCGTATACAAAGATAAAGACAGCTTAAAAGGATGGGAAAAGACATACCACACAAACACCAAATCTTAGAATGCTGGAGTGAATTAATATAGTGCAAAATGGGCTTCAGAACAAAGAGTATTACCAGAGGCACTAGGGACATTTCAAAATAAGAGAGTCAATTCATCAAGAAACAATAATCCTAAATTTGTTTGCATCTCGTAACATATACTTGGATCAAATGCTTGAAATGAAAACTAAGAGAATTAAAGAAAGACATAGCCAATGACACAAAGGGATTTTAACACTCTTCTTTCAGTAATTGCTAGAGCAAATTGACTAAAAAAAAATTAGCAAAAATATACAGAAGATTTGATCAATGTTCTCAATGAACTTAACCTCACACAACTGCAAAACACCTTCACCAAAATATGCTGAATCACAAAAGTAGGGGTGGATAGGGAGCACATGCCAATGTCCTCAAACATCGTTTGTCAGCAAGAAAATGCCAATTAAAACCACCATGAGATACCACTGAACACCAAGTAGGATAGCTAATATTAAAAATATTGAAGATAACCAGCACTGATAAGGGTATGAACAATTGAAACTCTCAACTCTCATCCATTGCTGGAGGTAGCACAAAATGGTACTACTTTGGAAGCTGTTTTGGCCATGTCTTATTTATTTATTTACATCTTTACTGGAGTATAATTGCTTTACAATGGTGTGTTAGTTTCTGCTTTATAACAAAGTGAATCAGTTATACATATACATATATCCCCATATCTCCTCCCTCTTGCCTCTCCCTCCTACCCCCCCATCCCACCCCTCTAGGTGGTCACAAAGCACCGAGCTGATCTCCCTGTGATGTCTTTTAAAGCTAAATATACACTATGACCCAGCAATTCCACTCCTGTGTATTTACCCAAGAGATGAGAACATGTATCCACAAACAGACTTTTACAGAAACTTTACAGCAGCTTATTCAGAGTAGAAAGCACCTGGAAACAGTGTAGGTGTCAATCAACAGAAGAACACACAAACTCATCAATACAAAGAACAATGTATGGATATATTCCACAATATGGATAAGTCACACACATGAAATTATGCTGAGTGAAAAAAGCCAGACTCCAAAAACGTACATACTGTATGATTTCATTGCATAAAGTTCTAGAACAGGTAAAACTAATCTATTACGATAGTAATCAGAAAAGTGGTTGCTTAAAGGTTGGGTGGGAGTGGGAAAGGGTAGGAGGAAAGTTTCTGGGGGTAATACCCATATTTTGTATCAGGATAAGAGTGTGAGTTACACAGCTGTATACATTTGTCAAAAACTCTTTGAACTGTACACTTAAGATGTATACATTTCAGAATATGTAAATTTTACCTCAATTATGTAAAAGAAGGAGAGAAAATACATCAAACAAAGATTACTAAGAGCTCTCTATATCACATGCACACTCACACCCCAAAGCCACTCAGCAGAACTTAGTGACACTTTCTTTCCAATGAACACCTAGGCAGCCAACAACTCAGCGTTTCCCCTTCCCCAGGCCTCACTCTCCCCTTTGCTCAGGGACAGCTGAGGGAGTTGATCCCAAAACAATGGAGCCTGAATCAAGGAGACAGGTGCCTGTGGCTTCTTGCAGGCCCCATTCTCTCCTTTCCTCATCCTTGGTGGCTTCCCTGACCTGGGCCAACAGGTAGAAAGGTGAAGCCCCCCTCCACCCCAGCCACAAATCCACCTTCCTTGAGGTAAGAAGGAAGCTTGACAAGAACCTGCTCACAAATCAGTTAACGCTGCCCCGCCTCCTCTGTAAATCATGTGAGATCCATCTGGGTAATGACTCCTCCAGTGTAATTCCCTATTAAGAGGCTTTATCTGGAGAGATAAGCAGCTGGTTTCCGTGTCACTAATTGCTGTCTGCTGTGATTTTAAAACATCTGCACCATTGTGCTCTTCATTTTCATATTCTAATCACCCTAAAACTTGAAAAAGGTACATCATTGATTGTTTCTATGGGTTAATTAGTACACAGTCTCCTTGTAGAGACAATTTAGAGGCAGCCAGACCTCAATCAGGAAGTTTGTTTTAAAAATTAATAACATTGGCGGTGGCTGGAGGGACTGTCACGTTCAGGGACATATCAGGGCTCTCCTGGTGGGGGAGCCACCCTTTGTTATGCTCCAAAGAGGAGGGAAGCCAACAGGGCTGGAGGCGGGGGAGCAGGGAGCAGCAGCAAGTGCAGCAGGGGTGCGGACCCGGCCTGGTCCCCAGTGGACCCCACCACTGTCTCCACTGCCCTCCTCCTTGCTGTACCATCTCCACCTCCACCAGCCTGAGTCTCTTTCCCTGTCAGCACAAATCAGGACTCTGATGAGGACTGAACAAAATACCTGAAGGTGAGAGGAATTTGTTAAAACAGTAAGAGCATGAGAGATGATTTCATGTTTTAAAAGTCTGTTCATTGTTCCCTCCCCCTCCCCCCACCTCAACTGTGGGAAGGGAGCTATAGTATAAATGAAAGACCTGGACCATATAGAAGAGTGACACTGGAACCCTGAGCGTCTCAAATTTAACTTGCACATGATTCACCTGGGAATCTTGTGAAAATGCATATTCTGATATAGAAGGTCAGGGGTGGAGCTGTGATTCTGCATTTCTAACAAGCTCCCAGGTGGTGTCCAAGGTCAACCGTTTGAGATGTGCTGGCCCAGACCCTCTTTTCTCAAGCCTTTGACTGAGGTCACTATTCCTGAGATCCAAGGGACAGCTGAGAGGCCGCAGTGTGGTGGGGAGGCTTGAGATCTATGCGAGGGTCTGAATCCCAGGACCACAATGCAGGACAAGTCCTGTGGCCTCTTCCTATCTTAGCTTCCTCATCTAGAAATTAACAGCAGTATCCACGTCAAAGGGGAGTGAGAGTATTAGCAGCTGGTGAGCATAAAGTATTTAACAGTGCCTGGCCCTTAGTAGGTACTATGTTAATATAGCTAAACTTTTGTATTGTATTTTTCAATAAACTACTTTTCTGAAAAGTAACATCCAGCAGAAACAGGGGATAGGGCAGAGGCATTAAACAGGGAGCGCCTCACTTAAGCTCGGATGGTGTGCTCTTGCAGTCACTCATTCCAGAAGTCTGTCGCTACCCCCACCGCCACCCTCAACCTATTAACCCAATGTTCAGAGCTCAAGGTCTTCCTTCAGAGCCTCCCTGGGACCCACTTGACAATACAGAGTCACGGAGAGCTTACTTCTGCACAAAATACATTGTTCTATCTATTAGACACTGCTTTCCCATTTTGAGCCGAAATTCTGTTTGCCCCTTGGATTGTTTTGCCAAGGTGGGGAGACAAGCATCCCTGCAGGTGTTGGCCTGGATCTGAGGACCAGGACCCTGTAACTGAGAGTGAACACACCCTTGGGAGGGAGTTCCTGGCAACCCCTCCTATAACAGTTCTTAGCAGAACTGAGGGGTCTTAGCAGGTCTCAAAGGGGCTTCCCCAGTGGGTCTGGAAAAGTGCTATTGTTAGGGGAAAATGCTAAAAACTGGGCTTTCATTTATGTGACATACAAATAGAAAAACAGCCTCTCAGCAGACGAGCTAGAAGTCAACTCAAGAAAATTTAGAGAAAGAGAGAAAATGGTGTGGAGCTGCAGGGCTACCGCTTCAGAGGCAGCCATGGCGTAAGCTTGGCGGGGCTAATTGGAGTGCACATTGCCACATCCTTCTAGAAGGGACACGGAGGCCTCCTGATTGAGCCATTCAGGTGCTGAGAACTTGCTGAAGCAGAATGCCACCAACAGTACCACCTCTGCCCTGCTCCAGCAAACAGGCTTTGCCCGCCCTGCCCAAGCTTCTCTAGGCCTCCAGCTGGGTCCCAGGAACCCTAAGGGACAGGGAACAGTCCTGGCCTGGGACATATTCTGTAGTGAAAGTCCTAAGCAACAGGTGCACATTGATCCTGACGATGAAGATGAAGCATCGCGGAGCAACAGTTGGGTTTTAAAAATGTGTCAGCTACTCTCCATGTGGCCTATTCTTCAGGCCACTCCCTCAAAAAAGGAGGAAAATGAACATGTTCTCTTCTCTTCTTCTTTGAGAATCAGTAGCATACGATGAAGTGGCAAACTAGCAGGGTGGAGTATTAAGGTCTGAATGTCACATCCACGAGAGAGGTACAAAACCTGAAGTGCATTCAGAGTGAGAACCAGAATGGCCCAGGATCTGGGAAAGCTATCTCCTAAAGAAAGCTGGATGAATAAGGGGAGTGGATGGCTAATCTGGCCCAAAACAGGGCATTTCCCAAACCTGCCTGCAGCTAAGAGCTACCAGTGGCCGCTGTTAAATTCACAGTTCACCAGGCCTCTCTCCTGAAAGTCTGGAGTCACGATTCTGGGCTAGGGCCCAGAGAGCCTTACTTCAGTCAAGCTTGGTAAACACTTGGTAATCTAAGGGATTCTATATGGAAGGGGTTAAGAATTGTTCAGTTTTGTTGCAGGGTGGAGGAGTAGCAGAGACCAGGCAGGAAAGGGCCCAAAGATTAAGCCCAAAGATTATATCTAGCTTTTGCTTGTTAGAGGAAAAAGTCTTAAGATGGGAGAGGGCGGAGGAAAAGAAGTATTTTTTCCCCTCTTTACCTCATGTTTCCTTTCTATAAATCCATTTTACTGCAAAACTGGTGCTTTTTACCAGTAGAGCTAAAATAACCATTGATTATAAATCAAGTCAAAAACGTCATGGAGATGCTGAATTAGCCTGCAAAACCAGCTTTTAAAGTTTCCCATAAACACTGCAAACTGCAGGCATTCGGTGCATCCTTCATTTCGCATGAGTCTCATTTAGAAGAAGGCCAGGAGGGCAGAGCAAAGGCACGGGGCTAGCCTTGTGGGTGGGGGCTGAGACCCAGAATCATTCTTGCCCCTGGAGTGTGATCGTGTCCTAGGTGGCTGCCCACAGTGATGTCCCTGGTGCGGCAATCACGTGGGTCTCTATGTCAATCAGTGCTGACCACCCTTAGAGTCTCCTGTTCAATTTGTGCTCCTGAACTTTCTCTAGGAGGCTTCCTGTTTAAGGTAGCATGGCATCTGTCAGTTATGGATTGTCTTCTATCTTCTTTTGAGAGGCAGTGGAGAAGAAATGTGTAGCAGTGAGGAGCACAGACTCTTGAGCTAAGAAATCTGTATTAAAATCTTACTAGCTGTGTGACGTTGGGCAAGTTGCTTAACCTGTCTGTGTCCCAATTTCCTTAGCTGCAAAACAGGGATGATAATACACTTACCTAGTAAGGTCAATAGGTGAATCAAATATGTCAATCTATGTAAAGCACTTCATCCAGTGCTGGGTGTACAGTCAAGGCTATTCCAGTGCTCACTATGCAGTGGAGAATCCCGAGGGCACGCTCAGAATCAGGAATCAGAAGGAACTCAGTTCAAGTTCTAGCTTTGCCTCTTACAGCCTGTATGGCCTAGGACTTGTTTCTTATCTTCTCTACTTCCAAAATGGGAGAGATAACATGGCTACCTAATAGTGTTGTTTTGAAAATTAAACATGACAACATTGGTAAAAATGTTATCATAGAACACATTGTAAGTGTTCAACAATTTCCAGTTATTACTAATACTATAACTTTATGATTATTATTTGGGGATGGGGAGGGTGGGAGGCAGGCCCAAGAGGGAGGGGATATACATATAGCTGATTCACTTTATTGTACAGCAGAAACTAACACAACATTGTAAAGCAATTATAATCTAATAAAGATGTAAAAAAATAAAATAAAAATAATTATTGGTATCACCCTCCCTGCTGCATCTGAAACTCAGCTCTCTAGTAAGAGGGGTCAGGACACATGCATCCTTTACTCCTAGCTATCCTCACAGCCTCCAGGTGAGAGTTTCAGCTCAAATTCCTGGGTGTGATGCCAGGTCTGGGAGGGGGTTTCTGATAACCAGAGTGACACGAACTAGTCTGAAGGAGAATCCAGCCCAAGCACACTCACTCGTCATGATTCTGCAGAGTTATTCTGGGCCAAATGGCTTGGTCTTGATCTCTCCAGCTGTACCTGGTGCCTTCCTGGAGTGAATATATCTTACGGTGTCAACCGTCTAGAAGTTGTGAACTGGACACACATTCTCCCCATTGTCTTTGACTGTCATGATTTAGCTTAATAGGGTTTCAGGCCATTTCTGCACCAAACCATAGAAAGCAAAGCACTGTACAGAGTTCTTGTTGGGGGTGCTTTGGGTTGGGGTGCTGCCATGCTATAAATTCATGGGGACAAAATGCACCACTTACTATCTATGATGAATACCAGCGCCTGTCTGTGGGCAGCTGGCATCACTGAAAGGTGACAGGGAAGTTTGGATGTAAGTTGAAAATCTATGTCTGCCTCCATTAGGTCAGGGTCTGATGTATCTGACTCAATTTATTCTGGAATCATTCATGAAGCAAATGTATATTTGGCCGGACTACAGATGAGGTACGGTGCTCTCACAATCTTAGACCCTCTTCTCCTATTACAGAGGAAGACACTGAACCAGAGGACTAAAGGATTGCTCAAACTCACACAGATAATCATGGTCAGAGTTGGTCCCGAGTGTCCTGACTCCAATTTCCAGCTGCTCCTTCTATTCCCTCGTGAGAACCTTCTCCATTTAGGAGACGAGGTGCAAGGCACTGCAATGACACCCTCTGTTCTGACGTTACTCTCTGGGACCTGCAAGCTCATGCACTTCGCTGAACCTTGTTGCACCTGTTGGACCTACCCCCATAGCTCTGGATTCTTGAACATGCCTCCAAGGTGAGGCCAACCTGAAGCTTCTGTCCCAGCTTGGTTGCTGGATTATCTCTTTCAGAATTTGTGCCTGCCTTTCCCTCGGCTCCTTGTCAAGTTTGGTCAGAGAGCTTGGCCTTAATAATTCCACTTGCTCCTTAAGTGGGTCCATTCTCAGACACCCGCCTTGTCAATAACTGCTTTAATAGCAGTCACCTTGAGACCCTCCTTCGTTGGCCCACTGGCTTAACCATGTCCAGGTAATTCTGGGCTTGTTTTCAGCAATTCCCCACATGCAAGAAGAGACAGGGGATGAGGGACCTAGCAGAGCCCCTAGGAAACACCTCATCATTCAATAAGACTACTGCATCCCAGAGAGGGCAAGCATCTTGCCCCGGCACTTCCTGATGGTACAGCATTAACCATCAGGCAAAAATCATACAGTGAAAAACTTCCTTCTGCGGCCTCATGGATGCTGAGGTATGCTACGTCTTTTTCTTCCTGCCTTTGCTGACTCTGCACCAGGGCATAAGGCTTTTAAAGACAAAGACGCATCCCATGTACAGCTGCAGGTCAACAGAAACTTACCTTCTATAACATTTACAGACTAATAGTGTCTTAGCCTTGCCTCTCCTTCAATCTAATGCTCTCCAAGCTCGCCACTGTCCATGTAAGGATCTTAATTTCATTTCCTCTTTATTTAATTAATCGGGGTTTCAGCTTTCACTCGACCCTTAACTAGTGGTGCAACCTTGGGAAGTAACCTGACGCTCTGGGTATCCATCCTTCTTTCTGTAATAGAGAAATGATCACCGGCTTGCCTCTCCAGGTTGCCCTGAGGATCTAGGGCACGTGAAAACATTCTGGAAACCATAAAGCACTATATACATGCAGGTCACTGCAGTTGTTTGTTATTGCTTGGTTGAGAACTCGTCTAACGATTTCAGAAAGCCAAGAATGCTGACCACACTCCCTGTAAAATCAGCATGAGATGCAGGGAAAAGTTAAGATAAATTTTAGTATAATTTAAAAAATCATATTATTTCTATACACTTTCTAAGGACTTCTAAATTCTTACCACCCATCTTTCCATGTCGCAGCTGAAGGGGAGGGAGGGGAGAGGAAGGGAGGGGAACAGAAAACACAAACAACAGCTCTCCCCACTCTGGCAATAAACTTCTAGCTCCAAAGCAGGTTTTATTTAGCGTGCCATAAAAACAGTCATTTCTCCCATCATAAAAGAAGCCTGACTACCCAGCCTCATTTTTCTGCCGTTAGTCTGTGGGTTGAGTGGGTCCTAGTTCTGGAGCAGGCTACAGCCTGCCCTTCCTCCTCTAGCCTATGCTCCCTCCCTCACAGCCCTGCATATATCGAGAAATAAAAGGCAATTTTAAAGTATTTTATTATGTGTGAATTTACAGGGGAAAAACGTATACATTTGTGGAGATGGAAGTAAGATTTAATTGTCCCTCTGTTTTATGGTTACTGCCTCATGGGTATGTACCAGACAGCCTGGGCTCTGTAGCTTAAAAAAAAAAAAAAATCCAGGTGAGATTGAGGCAATTTTTCCAGCCATTATACAGACCCTGGAAAGTTTAGGTCATTCTGGAGAAATAAAAAAAATCTCACACAGGCTCAAGAAGGAAAGGAGCACAGTAGGTTCTCTAAGCTGCACCCACCTATCTCTGAACTTGTGTTGTGCTCTTCTCTCAAGGCCTTGGAGAGCTGACTGTGCTCCTCTGAATTACCTGGGTACCATACACGAGGTAATTTACTGAATAGGTGCCTAAATGAATCAGTTCTCACGAGGAGTGAGCAATGTACTTTGGGAGTCTGTTCGCACCAAATAAGCAGAGGAGTTAGCATTGAGACATCCCTGGGACTAACACTGTTAGTTCCAGGTTTCTTCTGAATGAACCCATGTCCTGCCAAGTGGGTGAAGTTGGCTCCTGGAATTCAAGGGCAGTTTGAGACACAGTGGGCAGAAAGCATTAAGGTGAGCATCAGGAACCCTGATTTCTAGTGCATGCACTGCCCCTATGGGTCTCAGTTTCCCCATCCATTAAACAAAATGGCTAGTGTGACAGAGGATGTCCAAGCCTCTTCTGGCTCAACCATCGTAAACTCTAAAGTGCAATTATTTTTAACTTAGTATTAAACATGTAGGAGGAACCTCATTCTTGAAAACCCTAAATACAGCTGAGGTAGTTTTCTCTCTCCAGCTATTTCTTATAGGGTTTGCCTGAGCTGATTCTACAAAAAAACCCTAGGCTGTGGATGACATTTGATTCCCTGATCCCAAAGCCTGTTTATCAGTGGGAAGGACAGAGTGACAGGAGCCTGGGGAACTGGAAGCTCAGAGGTGCCTAATCTCCAACCTGGCAACATATATTAACTAGATGGCAGTCACCCTCTTAGTGTAAGTTGAAAGGAGGCCATAGTCTCCAGGGTCCCACATATACAACTGGACATCCTGGTTCTTCTATTTGTGTCTATCTACAACTAAATAAAAAGCATCCTTGCAGGGATTTCCTAAAAAGTAGAACATTTGGCAGGAGAAGGAAAAAAAGCCTGGAGAGTGGGTCTCCCTGGCAGTTACAGAGCTTCTATAAAAGCATCCCAACACCCTACTTTCTTAACCTTCAAACCACTACTTTGCTGGCTTATTTCCTTAAGGGTACCAAAGATCATTTCTTGTATCTTCTAGATTGTATTACTTCTTCCAGGCAGAATTAGGGCAAGGTGGAGAGGCATTATGGGTTTTAACTGATTGGATATCTCAACTTCAATAACAAATTCTCAAAGCTCTGGCTAATTGTGGAGACTAAGGATTCAATCATGTCCATAGATGGAAGAGTAACAAAGCATATCAAGATAACTAGTATTCAATGCTGAGGGCTCCATGCTCAATGGTTTGTCAAACAGTTATCTCTACTCAATTCTACCTTCAAATGTAGTAACCCGGACTTGTTAGCTGGCTCAAAAATGCATATTCTTGGCCATAAGGATAATTAATTTAAAGGGCATGGTTGGCTCAGGACAAATTTATCCCAAGTAAATGACCAAATGATTGTGAGTCAATGCAAAGACAATGGCATCAGGAGACCTGCCTGCCGGTACACAGCGCAATGTTAAATCCCTGGTGATCTTGGGCACACTCTCTGAGCTCAGTTTATTCACCAGTTAAATAGGAATACCGTCCCTGCCTATTGAGTGCTCAGCCATACTGTGTAGGAGGAAAGGAGTTAATGTCACACAAATGGCATTGAGCTGAAATCTACATTTTCTTCTGCAGGGGAAGTTACCTGCCCTTCAGATGTCCAGAGGGTCATACTCTTTGACTTTTAGTGATTCAGTTTACTTCCCTGTATGTTTCCTCCAATATAAAACCATGTGGTCAGATGAAATGATCTCTAAAGTTATTCCCAGCACTGCCATCCTAGAAATCTATAACATCATGACACCATAGTTCCTTGCTACACACTAACCAACATGGCAGCTGGTCTATGGCAATTGGGCATGTGGCAACCTTTTCAAGGTTGGGGTAATTCATGGTTTGAAGATCAACCTGTGGAATCTCTGAGCTCTGGGTCAATTACTTTCAAGAGGGGTCCCTAACACTCTTCTTCTCATCACTTGGAGGATATTGTCATCTCTGGTAAGTACCTATGCTAATGCTTCTGCTTCTCTGATATTTTATAACCGAAAGCATCTTAAAGCTAGAACATGTGCCATGTAATTAGAGTTCCTTGCCTTACGGATACTGTACCCCATCAGCTTGAAAGAGAGGACATTTCACCCAGGGATGAGAGCTGAGCAATGCCCTGCTCACTAGGGTTCACACTTCAGCTACGCAAGGGAAACACTCATTAAAACAGGGCCTTTGTCTTTTCAACAGCTGCTCCAAAGAACTGGAGAAAAGAGATTTTTAACTGGGCTACACAGAGCTAAGATTCTAACCCCAGTGACTTGGGGGAGGGGAGGAGGAGATAATTACAACAGCTCTTTATAAAGGTAATTTGCAACATCAACACTTTACATTCCAACAATGGCTGTAGCTCACATGGTAACACTTGATGGGGCACAAAACATCTCTCTTCCTAGGATCTCAGTAAGGTTCACAGACACAGCTAGCACATACTTTACTATATATATGGAATCTAAAATAAAAAAGAAATGGTTCTAATGAACCTAGGGGCAGGACAGGAATAAAGATGTAGAGAATGGGCTTGAGGACATGGGGGGCAGGGGGGGAAGGGTAAGCTGTGACAAAGTGAGAGAGAGGCATGGACATATATACACTACCAAACGTAAAATAGATAGCTAGTGGGAAGCAGCTGCATAGCACAGGGAGATCAGCTCGGTGCTTTGTGACCACCTAGAGGGGTGGGAGAGGGTGGGAAGGAGGCGCAAGAGGGAGGGGATATGGGGATATATGTATACGTATAGGTGATTCACTTTGTTATACAGCAGAAACTAACACAACATTGTAAAACAATTATACTCCGATCAACATGTAAAAGAAAAGAAAGACCATCATCGGTTTGGTGATTCTGCAGTTTCAAACTCTTGTTCTGGCTCTGTAATTAGTACATTAGGGATTTTGAGCAAGTCACTAAAGTATCTATTTGCCCGTATGTATAAAATGGGCATGAGAACGCCTTACCCGGGGTTATAGTGAGGAAGAAATGAGATATTTAGAGAGAGATAGCTTATATTTTCTTTTTTTTCATCTCTCCATGTGTATGTGCTCTTTACTCTACAAATCTATAAGCACTTGGAGAACAAGACCACTTTAAACCTCTTTATTTTATTTTTACACAGCAAAGTAACTGGAATAAAATGTCTGAGTCTCTCTTATGTTTATAAGTCTTTTCTGGTTCTTTTTGACTCATAGAGTTCAAACTCCTCTGCCTGGCTAATCAATCCTTCCAAACTCAAGTCCTAAAATTCATGCCCCATAGTAGACCTTGGCATCACAAAGGAGCCTCCACATGTGACACTGGTCACACTGTTCCCTCTACCCTGGAAAGCCATTCTCTGTCACCCTTGCAAACGTTTTTTCCATCTGGCACAAGTCAAATCTAATGCTGCCTCCTTCATAAACCCTCACCCTACCATTTATCCCCCCATCTGCTGGGCTCCCATAATATTGTTCTGTATATCCTAAAGCAACAGTCCCCAACGTTTTTGGCACCAGGAACCGGTTTCATGGAAGACAATTTTCCCACGGACGGGGGTGGAGGTGGGGGTGGTGGGGGTCGTTCAGGTGGTAATGCGAGCAATGGGGAGCGGCAGATGAATCTTCACTAGCTCTCCCACCGCTCACCTCCTGCTGTGAGGCCCAGTTCCTAAGAGGCCGTGGACTGGTACTGGTCCTTGGCCTGGGGGTTGGGGATCCCTGTCCTAAAGGGCTTAGCGCAGTCAGCCTTACAGTACAGTTACTTGCTACTGTTCTCCCTCCTGGACTGTAAATCTTTTGAGGGGATCCCTTACAACATTTAGCATCTAAACTATGATGACAAAAAAATGTATTGGCATTTCAGAAGTTGTAATGCAAGCAAAGTATTTTTGTTCTTTTGACTGTGGGCCTCCCTGGTGCGCCAGCCTTCATTTGGGAGCACTCCACGTGTCCCTTCTGCTCTGCCTTTAGCCCCTCTAAGACTGGCTGCTACTGGAACCCCCACCCAGTCCCATCAGACAGTGTCTGGCCCCCTCCTGCTCAAGGCTCACAAGGCTAGCCTCAGAGAAGTTTAACCCTTGACACCCACCAGTCAGTCATGCTGGAGACCACTGGGCTAGCAGTAAGAGAGTTCAACTACTTGCCCTTTCAAATAGTGTGTGCAAGTTTTGCTAGCTACCCTGGGAACTGACCCATTGTTACATTATAAGTAGGTTCTTCACCACTGGTCTGCCAGTAGACTTTGGGAATTGCCTTTGCTTATAAATCAAGGGTTGACTTTATTATGAAAGAAAAAAAACTGTAGAATTTGAAGATTAATTTGACAATTAAAATGTCTTAACATTGCCATAGCCCAATCATATCCTTTTATGAATAAGGAAGCCGAAAACCAGAGAGGTCACCCAGCTAGTTAATGATAGAGTGAGGACTGAAGCCTAGACCTCAGACTTGTCAGTTCTGCTCAGTTTCCACTACACCATATCCTGGTTACTATCGGTAATGTTTTAGTATACTGTAGTATATATGAGAACAAAGGGGAACACTGGAGAGCTATGGCCAGGCAAGCAAGTCACCTGCGAAAAGTTAAGGTGACTATGCCAATGCTGGGAACTAGGTGGCAACTAATCTATTATTATATTCTTAAGGCATAAGTTCCAGGGAAGCCTGAGTGGAGGAGCTTTCCAGACTCCCAGTAAGTGGCTCTTGTCCTTGAGGGCTGCTCTAACACATGTGGCAGGGACCTTCATGGCTGGTCCTGGCAGAAGCTACAAACCACAGTGGACAACCACTGATGACTGCCAGCCACCCAGATGATGATAAATCAGCATAGAGGCTACTTTAACTGCTGGGCTCTTGCTAGGCTCCTTTTCATTAATCTGCTTTTGATCTTGCTGCCCCCTCATCTTCAGGATCCTCCCTCTCCTGTTGGGCTTGGCCACATTCTAATCAGTCTGTAAGACCCAACTCAAGTCCATCTTGTCTCACAAACATTCTTTTATTCATTAATTCATTCAAGAGATATTTTGGTGAACTACTGTATGTTGGGCCACCTTCTAGGATCTTGGGATGAAGCTTACACTCAAGGGGGGGAAAAGAGAAAAACAAACAAAAACCTACATTTATATCTCTATATATGTGTACACATACATACATATATCTGATATATACAAACACGTATATTTACATACAAGTACATGTAGTATATACACATACATGTATATTAATTAATCAAATTCCATTAATTATTAAGAAAAATAAAACAGGATGTAAAGACAAAGTTTAAAGATAAAAGGTGGAAAGATTTATCTGAGACAGGCTGGTCAGGGATGCTCTTTCTGAGAAAATGACATGCAAGCAAAGATATAACGGAAATGAACACTTATCAAGTGTATGTAGAATCAGGACCCTATAGTTAACCCATTAATTCTCTTAGTGTACCATATGTGAGACCCTGTGGGCTAGATGATGGGAACACGGTGGGAATGATGTGGGCATGGCCTGGCCTTGTGAAATGCATGGTCTAGTGCAGGGACAGGTGTAGTTAAATACATGAACACAAAAAGGGACACTGGGACAGCTATGCTGCCTATGTTTCTTCTTTATCTCCGAAGGAATCCAAAGTGGGCCTGGCAGGTACTTGGCCTTAGAGAAAGAGTTAGCCGTTAACCACCATAATCTCAGCTAATCGCTCCAGGAAAAGTAGAGTTTCCACTAAGACTGTGCTGAGGCTATTTGGAGGTCTAGTCCAGTGCCATGTACCTCAGACATCATCTCAGGTTTAATGCTGATAGTCAGAACACAAACTCTCACACTTCCATGCCATATTGTAGTAGTCAAATATTTTTATATACATCATTTTGTGATTAGGTAGAGTTGAGCAAAATGGCCAGACTGGAAATGTTCTGTTGGAAAGAAACTTTGAGGCTATTTGACCCAACAATTTACCCGCTGCTGGTTTCTTTCCTCAGCATTTCTGAGCAATGGCCAACCATCCCTGCTTCAGCATTTCTAACGATGAGGCACCCATGCCTCCCAAAGCAATCTTTTCCATTTCCTGGAGGCCTAATGGCTCGTTAGTGGTCAGGTGGGATAAATCCCATGTCTGTTGACTCCCAGTAGAGTGCTCTTTGCACTGGGGCCCTCTCTCCGAAGGACTCGCCTTGCACCAAGGCTGAGGAAGCCTTTTATTAAGAAGGCCTGGCCCCCTCTTCCTCAGGCTGAGGCTCTCACTCCACCCTGACAAACAAGTGCATGTCCCCAGGAAGCACAACCAGAGCATGATGACCAGATCCAAATGCAAACACACATCACACAGAAGTACAGGCTGTCCTGTGGATTATTATTTTGAAAAAGATTGTGTGTGGGGGGTGTTCATTTAATCAAATTCTCTGACAACTGTTTATTGAGAGGAAAGTATGGATGGCTCAGCAGCACTGGGAAGGATTCTGGCTTTCAAACATCTAATTTACTTTACTGAGTCCTCCAAAAATACAAACGCAGGGCAGAATGCTCCAGGCAGGCCATGGTGAACAAGTCCATGTAAGGGCACGTGAGCAGTGAGGCTTTCTAGCCGAGACACAAGCCCGCTGCAGCAACGGCTGCCACATTCTGGCTGCTCTTCCTCTCCTGCTCCTTCTCCAACCCTGGCTCCTGGTAGTCCCAGAAGTCACGCTGAATGCTGCATTCGTCCCCTGGAAGCACGGCACCCCAGAGCCCTCCTGTACACTGGCTTTGAGTGCAGAGGTAAAAGCAAGGAGCCCCGCCGCACCTCACAGCCTCTGCTGCAGGAGGAAGACCATGAGAGCCGAGGGGAGGCTGGAGAGTGTGGGGGACTCAGAAATCCCGAGGCCAGGAGTCAGAGCTCCAGCCTTCCCGCTGGGGTGGGCAGGGAGGAAGGGAGCATTGAAGCCCTTGCACCTGCACATGGATGGGGGATGGAGATGGAAGCTAACTCACTCTTTAACTGGATTGTAGGACCAGAGAGTCAGGCATTTAAATATCACCTGGCCCTGTGCTTTAAGACAATTTTTTTTAAGCTTTGTAGTTCTTGGTTTAAATGAAATCTCAGTTGGAACATAAACAAACAAAGAAGATAAGAGCTGAGCCGCTCTGGGATCAGAGGGCTGGAGCTGCTCCCAATTACCTGTACCAAACCACCTCTCCCCAGGCGGTGACCTCAAAGTGGGCCCCACAGAGCTCTTGCAGAGCCACCAGGTAAGTCAATTACCCTTCATTTTACAAATAAGGAAACTGAGGCCTAGAGAGAAAGGGCTGGTGCAAAGTCACCCTGCTTGCTCAAAAGGCTTATAGGTGTCCTGGTCCAAGCTCCTTCTACCCCACTCAGCTTCCTGGGGAAGATGTCCTTCCCCTGGTGTCCACTCAGAGGGACATTCAGGAAGTTCTCTGGAGAATGGGGCTACCTCCAAGCCATTACATCTATTAATTTCTTCCTGTGATGGGGGTTCCCTAGAATCAAATAATAGAGTATGGTGTAGTCAATGAGTTGACAAGTTGGCCAGTAGTCATAAGGTCCAGGAACCAGCAAAACAGCTCATTCAGCAAGTGTCATGGGGCCCAGAGTGGACTTCAGTTTCTGGAACAGTTTTCACACACATACGTTACCTCTCATGCCTCCCAACACCCCTGTAAAGTTCATTAAGGAAGGAATTATCAGTCCCATTTTATACTTGAAGAAAGTGCTCCATAAAGGGTTCAAATGACTTCTCTGAGGTTGAGAGAATTTAATAGTAAAGTTGAGATTTAAATACAGATTCCTTGACATGATTTAGAACTCATTCAACCTTCTACTGACTGCTCTGAAAATATCCTCCCGTGTCTGGGCTGTTTCTTGGACACTTTATCCCATACCCCCAAATGGGGCAACGCCAATTTACGCTTCATCTGCAGACATGAGGTGGTGTCTCAATATCTGATTCCATTGTGACCTGGACTGGAATCGTATTTATAAAAATTATGTTTAGGAAATTTTAGTGTTTGAAAAGAAATTAATAAAAATTTGTAGGTAGAAAGAAAGAAAGAAAGGAAGGAAGGAAGGAAGAGAGGGAGGGAGGGAGCAAGGGGAAGAGGAAAGGAGGAAGGGAGGACGGAGAAGGAAGCATTTAGGGGAGGCGGGCATTGAAGTTTTTTCTATGAGAAAACTGTAAGGAACATTTCATCATGGAATTCCTAATCACACAAACTCAAGTCAGGCTAGAAACTGAAGATCAGAAAAGAACAAGTGTTTGTTTGGACTGAGAAACGCATCAATGGGATAACTGGAAAGGGAAGGATAGTGGTTGAGAGGACACTTCTCAGAGTCATCCAGTCATAGTTGGGATCTTAACTCATACTTGCTAACTGGGTGATAAGGAACGCCTGTCTATCCTTTGACCCTGTTTCCTCATCTGTAAAATGAGGATTATCACAGCTCCCTTGTGGGGGTATCAGGAGGACAGAATGAGATAAAGGAGTGAAGTGCCTCCCCCAGGGCACTCAGTAATTGGGAGCAGGTGCCCATGGGTAATTTTCCCCAAGCTTCCCTTTTTCCTGCTTCAACCACATTCTGTTCAAGTAAAGCCCAGCTCTGGTGTCTGCCTGAAGCCTGCTCTGGATTCTTTATTGTTCAACATCTTTTATCCTCATCTAACATCTGACTGCTATTAACAGTCAATACTGAACATTTGAGTCCTGTGATGCCAATTTGACTGGGCTAAGAAGGGCTGCCAGAGAGTTGGCAAACCATTATTTCTGCATTTGTCTGTGAGGGTCTTTCTGGAAGAGATTAGCATTTGAATCTATAGACTGAGTAAAGATCACCATCATCCACGTGGGTGAGAATCATCCAATCTGCTGAGGACCTGAAGAGAACAAAAAGGCTGAGGAAGGGTGGATCTGCTCTTCACTTAAGCTGGAGCATCCATCCTCTCCTGCCCTCGGACATCAGCACTCCTTGGTCTCAGGCCCTTGGACCTGGACTGAAAATGCACCACTGGCTCGCCTGGTTCTCAGGACCTTGGGTTTGGACTGGAACTATATCCACCATCGGCTTTCCTGAGCTTCCACCTTGCAGACAGCAGATCTTGGACTTCTCGGTGTCTATAATCCTGTGAGCCAATTCCTCAGAACAGATCTCTTTCTTTACATGAGTGTATATTCTATTGGTTTTGTTTCTCTGGAGAACTCTGACTAACACAAGCCCTTAATTATTTACTATTATTTTTATGTGTTTACTCTTTTTTTTCTTCCATATAATGCTCTGAGCCCCTTGAGGCCTAGAGTCATGTTTGCTCTTAAATTCCCATGGAGTTTAGCATAGGGCTGGACACACTGTTCAGTGTCCTGTGTATAATTATTCATTGACTCACTGGTTAGCTGAGCGACCTGTACCCTCCACTTGCTACTAATGTTCTTTTGACTAGAAAAAAAAGATTTATAATATTTCCCTGCATCACCAAATGAAACCCCATCCATCCTTTGGAGATTAGTTCTTGACTATATTTCTCAAGTCAGGAGAACTGCTTGGAGAGCTGTCATTCTAGAGCATAATGGAGTGAGGGGAATTATAGGGGGCAAATGTTTCCCGTGCTTTCCTCTGAGGAGACCCCATTCTATCAGGGATCTTTGATTGCTAAGTTGGAGACGCAGTAGACCATATTTCTTCATCATGAATTTCCACATTATATTCAAATCAATTTGATGCACACATTCACTGCACAGTAGCGATATCAGTCAAAACCTAAGCCATTTACTTAGTAAAATTTACTATTTGTTAATGAATTCCTTTGTTTTCTATGATCTGTGAAGAAATTAAAATAGGCCTTATTCAGAAGACCAGAGCTCACTCCAGGGACCAGGTGCTAAGGCACCTTTTCTCAGAACGTGTGGCTGGGTAAAGTCTTGGCATAATAGTACTCAGAGAGAACTTAATGTCAAGATTGCTGGTCTGGGAATTGAATCCCGGGTTCGAGTCCTATTTCTGTTACTAAATTACTTTGTTTGTAACATGAAGGGGTGGGTCATGATGAACTTTTCGGCTTCGTCTAGATCTTGTTATTAAAAAAAGAAATCTCACCTCAGTCCCAAACCTGTCCTAATCAATAATATATGATGATATCCATCCTTATCTTTCCCTATCACTTCCTACTATCATTTGATTATATAGACCCATGAAAGAATTATCTCTTCTTCTCTTGGAATCTAGAATGCAAGAGTCACTCAAAGAGGAAAGACAATGCCAAATGCACTCATTTACTGTCAGTCTTTGCCTGCCACATAGAGAAATTGTGACCTTAACCCTGCCCAGCAAAAATAAACTAAAAATCAAACTTCAAACCTTGGTGTTGAAATGGCAAAACAAAATATGATGCATGATTTTCCCAGTTGCATAAGTGTACTCTGGGTTGCCTAAGAGCAGAATATTCCCTAGAGGGCAGGGCCTTGCCTCATTAGTCAAATTCTGTCCTAAGCCAGTGTGTTCATAAATCAACAATTAATAGTGATTATCAGGTTTTGAATGACAAATATTCTCATCCTAGGTAACTCATGATACTGCAATTCACTTTGAGTTGATGTCTGTGCAAAGCATGTACAAGTAGCAGAGGGAAACCACACAGAAAGAACATGAAAGAAAAACACGTCTTAGGCTGGGGAAGGGGAGACGAGGGTGGCTTGTGCAGTTCCAGACACTCTATACTGAGCCTCGGTCTGTCCCCCATCTAAGGACAAAAGCTGGAGACACTGAAAGGCCACGTCTGGGCACCCGTCCTGGGCCCTGTATTATTTTGTTAAGCTCACCAGAATGGCATGCAGGTCCTGTATTGCAAAAGGCTGAGAAAGGAGTAGAAGGGGGGTAGAAACAGAAAATAAACCGATGAAACCAAACTTCCTTAGTAACTAAAAATGGAATGGGTTCAGCCATAGTATGGTGTCACCTTAACCATTACACGACCAACTATGGTCACTGTGGGCCACGCAAAGATGTCTGAGAGAGAGTGCTGGAAAGCCAACACACAGAGTTCCAAGCTGACTGTGGCAGAGATGCACACTCTCCTACTGCTCCAGCAGCATGAAGAAGCTCTAATTTGGACAGGTAGGGGCAGCCAGTGTGGGCCCATGGCCCAGCCCTAGACCTGGATGGAGTAACAGGAAACCACTTTCCTTCTCACTCTAGCCCTTTCCAAGAGCATCCTCTGGAAAACAGTTTCCAGGCCCTTTCTTCTCTACATGTTCTGGCCATATCTACCTTTCAGTCCTAACTCACCTATATTTTTGATCTTCCGTGAAGATGGCACTGCATACTCCATATACTTCACTCTTTTCTCAGGATGCCCACAGCACCAATCGTTTGAATTAAAATTTACACTTGAGAGTAACCATGAGGGCAGGAGCCTTGCTGTCAGGATGGCAGAGGAGAAAGGGAGAAGCACAGTCGGGTCCTGGTGACAGGGTGAAGCAGCCTCACCAGTCCTGGCCTTCTTACCTCTAGGCTTCCTTAGTCATGAGAAAACTCAACTTCTTTCTTGTCTGAGACTTGTTCTGTGGGTTTTCTGTTATAGGAAGCTGAATTCAACTTTTGTTGTTATGGAAACCCATCAACTTGTATTTGTGGAGGAGTCTACCCCCGGTGACCTAAATTCAGGCAAACCATATCTTAATCTGAGCAAAAGTGGGCTTAGAGCAGTGGGTTTCTTCAAAGAGTATATTCTTCCTCTTCAAAACACTTGAATCCCCAGCTTCAGAACTCTTGACTACTCTGGGTTAAAAGCCAAAGCTCAAGGGAGCTTCTCGTTTTATGGTTGCTGACACTGAAATGGAGTGCAGCGCACTGGGAACACACATACCATCAGTGCTCACTGCTTCCTTGGTTATACCTGAGAAAAAAGGCTGAGTAACCAGGAAAGAAGAAGGAGGAAGAAAGGAAAGGAGAGGAAGAGAGTGGCTGTCTGAGATCTGTGTGATGAGCATGAGTAGAGGAAGGGGGTGAGAATCCTCTGATTATAGAGAACAGTGTAGGAAAAGTGACCTTAGAAATCTGTATACAGATGTGCTCAGTGAGCATCATGGAATAAAGTAGGTTTCTGGAAGGAAGGTAATCAGTAGCATCCATCTGATAACATATATGCTTCCCTACAGACTCAAGTCAATTAAATTTCACCATTACTTGGGTAATGTTACTACAAGTTCTAGGGGAAAACTCAGCATTTCCACAGCTATTTATTAAGCTAACACTATGTGTCATAAACATGGCCCCTGTCCTTGAAAAGCTTCAAATTTAGTAAGAAGTCAAGACCAACATTTATCAAGCAATAAGGACATCATCTAGAAAGAAGCTTTTATGAGTAAACCTGACCTGTACTTCAGGAGAAGTTTAATGTCACTTCCATCAGAAACAGACCTCTTCTTTTCACCCCTGCTGGAAGTGTTCACTCCTCCTCCAGCACATTTCTTTTTAAAGCTGTCATATGTTGACTTAACTCTGTGTGTGTGTGAGTGTGAGTGTGAGTAAGCATGCATATTCTCTCCTTCTCCATTGCCTAAGTTCTTTAATGACAAGCATTAAGTCTTACACATTTGTACCTCCTGCATGATATCTGTCCCAGTCCCTGGCACACAGTTAGGCACTGGTGGATCTTGGCTGAATGTCTATTAGAGAAGAGGTAAGGGATGTTGAACAGTGTAGAGCAGGCCCTTTATGATGAAGAATCTCACTGGAGAGCTCAGCGAGGCTCCATGGTAAGGTCTGGCTGTGCTGGTAGAATTTAAACAGGTGAAGCAGAGTGGGAAGAGCATTACTACCTAATGGTGGGAGACCCAGAGGGTGGCATTGTTTCCTCACCTTTGATGAGATGCTGTTCAACTTCTCCAAGTTAAACAATGCAGTTGCTTTACCTTAGCACTGGGGAGATAAAACTCTTTGTTTATAAGCCTAATCATAGTAAGAAGAGGGGCCGACATGAAGCTAGCTTTCAGGCAGGAGCCACCTTCAACCTAAATGAAGGTCTCCTCATCTATCGAGAGTCAAAACAAAACTTACAGGTGCTCTGCACACAGTTGGCTGGTGGGCAGCAGAAGCGGCTTTCTGGTACTAATCTGGATCCTGTTGAGAATCTTTGAAAGTTACTTTAACTCTGCTCATTGCAGAACATCATGTGTAGGAGGAAAGGGCAGAGCAATGGATCTCTAAAGGCCCTTTCAGCTCTCAATTCTCTGCCAGCTCTATATTCTAAGACAGGTTCCACTTAAGGAGCTGGTGGTATTTCGGTAATCGCAGCCTCAATGAGCTAAAGGTACACTGGAGAAAATGGGGGTGATCATATTAGACAAAAATGCCTCGTATCACAGATACAAAATTTCTAGATAAGGAATCCACCCCCACTCCCCACCACCTCAAATTCAGGGCCGCAGGTCCAATGGTCATTTGATTTTATGGAACCTCTCACTTTTCCTCTGTTTTCAAAAGAAACATACATGGATAGTCTTGTGTTGCACAGCAAGTAACAAGAGTGCACAGGCAGGGGTGTAGGGACTTCTAAGTGCTGTGTTGATGCCTACAATATTCCCAGATTCCACCTTCCCTATAACTTCAAAGAGTGGTAAATAAGAAAAGTGTAGGGTGGATGGTAAGGGGGTGAAGGCAGGAGGCAAGCCAGAGGCCTATAAACTGAAAATACACAGGAATCAAAGTCTAGAATTCCCTGTGGGAGGCACTAGCTGAGATCTAGAAGTAGAAATAACCCCTTCTTACCACGAACAACATAAAATCAATTCATGAACACTTGTGTATGCTTATAGAACAAAACAGACAAACAAAAACCCTGCTGGTTTTTACTCTGATGGGACAAGAGATTTAGTGTCCTCTGGGAGAAAAAGGGTTTCCAGTGAAGATACAACAGCTACATTATTACAGGGATTCATGGCAGGATACTTGCCCGCATCATTCATATCTGGACGTTGTTCTTTAACAAACATGGGACAGTTTCATTTCAGTTCAACTCGCATGGGGGAGAATAGTCAATATGTGTGTGCTTTGCGTTGTTCATGCAACAGCTTCTTTCATCTTCTTGACTCCATCAAAGACACAAAAGTTTGGGAAAACCAGGTCTGACCCAAATGAAGCTCTAAAGGGAGTAAGAATGCTCTAAGAGAACCTCAGTTTACCTGGCTTCACCTGGCCTTCCTTCCTCTCACCCCATCACCACCTCTTGAATGAGTCCTTCACTGTTGCCATTCTCTGGCTGGTCTCCTATTATTATAGGACAGCAGCAGTTCATGGCAACTTACATCAGGAAGGCCACAGAACAAAATCAGTACACCTTTATTGAGAGCTAACTACTAAAGATAGCAAACATTCTTGGAGAGGTCAAGGCACTCTCTGGGCACTGCCCGTGAGGCCAGCAACTCAGAAGGCCAGGTGGGTCTCAGCCATCAGACAAACTCATCCAATGGTAATGGAATCAGTGCTAACTTCTTATAAAAACACAACCAGAATTCAGAGATAGGAGAGCATAGTGTGGTCTGGAAGAGTTTGGAATATGCTTCCTTGGAACAATAGGATTAGGACATTGCCCTTGAGAGTTTTTTAATTTCTAAAGACTATAAGCTGATTCTCTGATCCCCAAGTATTGGTAAAACGAACATTTTCATTTGAACCAAAAAGACAAGAAAAATAAGTAAAAATGGCTGTCCTACTATAGCTTAATGTCTTTCAGATCAATCCTGGAAATGCCCCCTTTAAATCTCTGTAACTTTGACAAAGCATATAACCTGTCTGTGTGTCAGTTTTGTCATTGGTAAAGTGGGGATAATAATAACTGTGCTGACTTCATAGGGCTGTGGTTAGAATTAAATACTATAACGTATGAAAAACACATGGCATAACGTATTACCTTCAATGAATTGGGCTAATGTAACTGTGATGGTAGCATTAGTTACTATAAATAGTAGGTGGAAGAGAGAAGGAGGAAGAAGAGCTGTCCTTGGATTGCTCTCAGCTTCCACAACATCTCAGGCCACTCTGGCCTCAGCAGCAAGAAGGCTACGTTGTCGTCTCCTAAGTTCAGAAGGGCAGCCTGTATGAGAAAACCTCATTGCCTTGGGCCTTGACCAAGATGGTCCCCCTTGTCTCCTCATTGCTCTGGTTATATCTGGAGTCTGCAATCAAAATAAAAGGCAGCCAAGCAGACACCTACAAACTGAGTCACTGGATTCTTCTGATCCATTCAAATAATGGGCCTTCCAGCCAGAGGTGGAGTGAAGTCTGGAGGGAGATGGAAAATATTCTGGCCTCAGATACTAACCCCTCAAGAGACAAACCTGCTTCTAGTTTAATTCTCTATGCACTGCCAGCAGCCAAAGAAGTTATCCATTTCTCCTTGTTTTCCCAGCCCTCCAAATGCTCCTCCCTTCTCTCTTTTCTGACAGTAACCCTATCCCACCTTCTGGAAGGGGAGCTCATTTTATTTTACGAACTCAGAATTTTGTGATTCTAACAGAGGGACCCAGCATCATGCGGTCCTTGTGGAAACTGGGAGACATCATAGTTTCATTGAGTCTAGAAGCTGGACAGTTATAATACTAGTCATGACTTGGCAATGGTAGGTCAACAAAAAGGGCAAAGCAGATTTTTCTGAAAATGAGGATTAAAATTAGTTTAGTATTTTTAACATTATAGCAGGTTCATGTTCTTTGAGACTTCACAAGAACTCCACAGCAGGCAGATTATCAGTCTTTTTAAATAGCTGAGAAAATGGAGGCTTAAAGGGTCTATCACAGAGCCTTTTTTTGCAGAAATTGAAATGCCAGGGACAATAGCCAAAACAATACTGAAAAAGCACAAAGTTGAAGAACGCACATTTCCTGATTTCAAAATGTACTATAAAGGTACAGCAATCAAGAGAGTGTGGCACTGGCATAAGGATGGACATATACAGCAATAGAATAGAATTGACTGTCCAAAAACAAACCCTTACATGTATTGCCCATTGTCTTTTTATAGGTGCTAAGGTAACACACTGGGGAAAAAAGTCTTTTCAATAAATAGTGCTTGGATAACTGGATATACACATACAAAAGAAGGAGAAAGAGAAGAAGGAGGAGGAGGAGAGGAAAAAAAAAGAAGACGACGTGTTGTTGGATGCCTACTTCACACCATGTACAAAAATTAACTCAAACTGCATTGGCTGGGAGCTAGCTGGTAATTGCTAGAGCTGGTGATGAGAGATGGGGTTACACTTTTCTATTTGGTATATATTTGACATTTTCCATAATAAAAAGTAAAAAAAAAAAAGAAAAAGAAAAGAAAATTAACTCAAAATGGATCATAGACCTAAATGTAAGAGCTAAAGCTATAAAGCTCTTAGAAGAAAACATAGGAGTAAATTTCCTGATCCTTTAGTTAGGCAAAGTCTTCTTAGGCATGACACGAAAACATAAACAAGAGAAAAAGTAAGAAAAAATGTTGGATTTCATCAAAATTAAAAACTTTTGTGCTTAAAAGGTCACCACCAAGAAAATGAAAAGACAATCCACAGAATGGAAGAAAATATTTGCAAGTCATATATTTGATAAGGGACTTGTATCCAGAATGTATAAAGAATTCCTGCAAAATAATAAAAAGACAAGTAATTCAATTTTAAAATGGGCAAAGATTTGAATAGATATTTCTCCCACATACACCAAAAAAAAAAAGACGCATGTGGCTAAAAGCAAATGAAAAGATGCTCAACATCATTAGCCATTAGGGAAATGCAAATCAAACCCACAATGAGATGTCACTTCATACCTACTAGGGTGGCTATAATAAAAATGATGGACAATAGCCAATGCTGATGAGGATATGGAGAAATTGGAATCTTCATACATTACTAGGGAGGCTGTGCAATGGCTCACCTGCTTCAGAAAACAGTCTGAAAGTTCTTCAAGAAATTAAACATAGAGTTATCATATGAACTAGCAATTCTACTTCTAGGTATATATCCAAGAGATTTGAAAACCTATGTTCACATAAAACCTTGTACATGAATGTTCACAGCAGCATTTTTTATAACACCCAAAAAGTAAAAACAAACCCATATGTCCATAAACTGATAAATGAATAAACAAAAGTGGTATATGCATATAATGGAATATTATTCAGCCATAAAAAAGAATGAAGTACTGGTACATGCTACAGAAGAGATAAACCTTCAAAATATTGTGTTAAATGAAAGAAGCCAGACACAAAAGATCCCACTTATGTGAACTGTCCAGAATATGAAAATCTACAGAGATAGAAAGTAGGTTTGCGGTTGCTATACACTGCAGAGAGCGGATAATAAAGAGTGACTGCTTATGGCTACAGAATATGTTTTTTGGATGGTGAAAATATTCTGGAATTAGATTGTGGTACTGATTGCACAAATCTGCAAATATACTAAAAATTACTGAATTATACACATCAAAAGGGTTAATTTTATGGTGAGTAATTATACCTCATTAAAGCAGTCATTAAAAGCAAAACAGCACACACACACACCCAAAAAAAAAGAGCCTAAGAGAGTTACCGAGGTCAACATGACAACACAAACAGGATTAGTTAGATTTGTTGCTTTCTTAAGTTCATTTACATCCCCACTTTTGTTTTCTTCTTTTGTGTCTTCCTTTCTTTTTTAAAAAAATATTTATTTATTAATTTGGTTGCGCAGGTCTTAGTTGCAGCATATAGGATCTAGTTCCCTGACTGGGGATCGAAACCTGGGCCCCCTGCACTGGGAGCACAGAGTCTTAACCACTGGACCATCAGGGAAGTCCCTGTGTCTTCTTTTCATTTTTCCTCTCTTGTTTTCGTCTATCTTTGAAGCCATTTAAAATCAATTCTAGAACAAGGGGTCTATAAATAAATAAACATATAAAATCAATCTAGCCAAATTTTAGTTCCTGACTCAATTTAGGACACTTCCTAGTATACTGTATTTCTTCCTTTTTATAAGAGAGAGGAGCACTTCCTTCTGTGCACTGGCAGGTTTTTTCCTGATGAAAGTAAGGTATAAAGAGTAGATTGTCTATAATTTTATCTTTGCCAAAGTATTTTCTCCCTTCAAGTCTCACCTCGTGAACTAACTACATAAAAAAGTCACTGAGAACATGGAGAACACTAAGAAAAGACAGTCTGGGTGCTAGGCACTTTACCTGTTGCTTAAGGCCATTTTTCAAAGAGGGAGAACGAAGCCCTTAGTCACTTCCTGGGAGCCTTCTCGAGTACTCTGTAATGCTACGATTCTTGTGTTTCAGGCTCCTCTTAATCACATAAGCCCAAGAATCACAACCAGTTTCCAGACTCAGATGGACAGCAAAGATTTCCAGTGTTTCCTGGAGTCTCAGTGCTAGTGGCCCCATCTACACAAAGCCTGGATATCTTTTAAGTAGGATTCAGAGGTTTCATCACCCTGCAGCTTTCTGGTCAGCAGGACTGCTGCTAGGACATTTAAAAAGGAAAAGGTGCCCAATGGGTGGTTCTGACCATTGTCTGTGAGGGCTCCTATGGGGAGGGGTGTGTAGCTAAAAGGCTGTAGAAATAAAATCCTAAGCCCAAACCCATGGCAGCAACAGGAAAACCCTGGCTAGGAGGCAAGGGACGGAGAAGAGTTTTCCAAAGGCATCTTCCAATTCTGAGGAAACAACTTTGCTGACAGATCACTAGGTCAATTAATTTCTGTGTGACTCCTGGGGATGGTGGCTGGAATGCTGAAACTTTCTGTGACATGGCTGCTTCTGAAAGGCTGATCTGGGATGATGACCCATTGAATCAGAGGTGAAAAGAAAGACCCTGGAGAAGGGGATACTGTATGATGCAAATGCTGTGGCTTGTTGCAACCTCCGCGTGGTAACACAGCTACAACATTCCTTGTACATTCAGTTAATTCTTCTGTACCTTTGGTATCAGAGCCCGCTCTTAGGATCCAGCAATCCAGAAATATGGTGTCCTGGCAATTAATTAATTAAATCCATCCATCCATATTTACTGACTGCCTGAGATGTGTTAGGCAATGTAATAGGAGCTGGGGAATACATATTTCTTACCTTCCTAAATTCTACAGGAGTCAAAGTCGAGGCTTCGAGAACCCCCCAAAGGATTCCAACTTCCTCCCCTAACAGATCTTTAGCTATCACTGAATGGTCCCATACTTCTCTTGCCCAGGACAGATCTCTCTAGTTTTACTTCTCCTTTCTTCCTAGACATGCTTCCTGGATTCCTACTCTCTTAGTCTGTCCTCTGAGCTCTGGGTTTTCAACGTTCCCTTTACAATGTGGTACCCAGACGCTGTTGGACCAATGTACAGTCCTAAAACTACTTCCTCTCTTACTGTGGACCCTTATATTTCTGTTCGTGGGGCTTACATTTCCTTTTATCTTTTTCCTTTTGAAGTCACCTAAAACTCTGTGTCAGAGATTGCTAGCTCTTCGTGAAAAATCCATTTGTTTTTTGGGCATGCTGCTAGATTATGTTTTCCAGACTCCTTTCAGTTAGATGTGGCCACCAGAATGAATTCTAGCAAGAGGCATGTGAGCAGAAGAGATGTGTATCATTTCCCAACCAAGTATTTGGAGAAATGTATATCCTTGGCCTTGCCCCATTTTCCAGTTTTTCCAACTTCACACAAGAAAACAAGACCTAGCAGAGCCAAGAGATGGAAGGAGATTGGGTTCCTGAATCACATGGAGAAGTACTGCTCACTGACCAGAAACATGTGGCCCTGAACTGCTACATACTTTGTCACATATTTGTTAAATCAGTCTAGCTTAACCTAATATAATTAACCAGATCTTCTTTTTTCAGATAAACTGTTATCAAGTACAACCTGTGCTTGCACACTTAGCTAATTTCAAATAATCATAGGATTTTGTGGACTTCCCTGGTGGTGCGGTGGTTAAGAATCCTCCTGCCAATGCAGGGGACACGGGTTCAAGCCCTTGTCCGGGAAGATCCCACATGCCGCGGAGCAGCTAAGACCATGCACCACAACTACCAAGCCTGTGCTCTAGAGCCTATGAGCCACAACTACTGAGCCCGTGTGCCACAACTACTGAAGCCCGTGCGCCTAGAGCCCATGCTCCGCAGCAAGAGAATCCACCGCAATGAGAAGCCTGCGCACCGCAACGAGTAGCCCCTGCTCGCCACAGCTAGAGAAAACACACACGCAGCAATGAAGACCAAACACAGCCAAAA
This sequence comes from Aethalodelphis obliquidens, assembly GCF_003676395.1. Taxonomy (NCBI): domain Eukaryota; kingdom Metazoa; phylum Chordata; class Mammalia; order Artiodactyla; family Delphinidae; genus Aethalodelphis; species Aethalodelphis obliquidens. The sequence goes on along the minus strand of NW_020837963.1, from coordinate 1,546,272 downwards.
ATAAACAAATAAAATAAATTTATTTTTAAAAAATCATAGGATTTTGCATTGCTAAGTCTGTGCAAATCAGTTTAAATTTTGAGGGTTTTTTTTTTCTTTTTTTTTGGTAATACAAACCTCATTTATAATTCAATTTGGTATCTTTAAGCATGAGAAAAACTCTGTAAGGAGGGCATTTAAACCAACAGTGTTACACCTGCAAGAGTAGGGTATTCAAGGCAAAATGAACAGAGGCTACATATACCTAGAAAATAAGAAGCAAACACCGATCCCTAGGCATAGAGTGACAGGTATCTTCGTGTTGGTGTTGTGTTTTGTGTATATGTGTTGTCAGAAGTCCAGAAATCTTATGCATAAGCAAACAAACAAAAAATAGTCATGAGGAGGCCATTCATTTCATCTTTATCTTTTATAAAGAGGTAGTGTCGTAGACTTTATAGCATTGATCCACACCAAATCTAGTTTCTAAAGTAATTATATTTCCTGTTTGTAAAATTCAATTCTGCTTATTTCATTCATTTATTCACTCATCCATTCATCCATCTAGCAAATATGCACGCTGTAGACTCAGCACTATAGCAAGTTTTATGTAGGATAATAAGAATTAGAAGATATGGTTCCTAGCCCAGCAGACCTTATAATTTAATGTGGAGACTAGAAATTTATATAAGGAAAAGTAAATGAAATGTCAAGGATTAAACAACTTCAGACCATCAAATGAGCAGTACAAATATCAAGTATCAAAGAGTTTTCAGAAACGAGATTGATAAATCAATTCTATTGAAGTAATATGGTATGTATGAGCACTTAGCATGTGACAGATGAATCTGTTCTGATGATTGTTTTGAGATTTTAATTTCAATAAGCATTTATTTTGTGCCTAGTCCATGCTAAGCACTGGGCTAAAGATGCTGCAAGAAGCTGACTGCAGAGAAAAGGAGATACGATAGGTATTACAATGAAAATAGTAATGGCGTTCGTCCAGTTCAAAAGCCCTGTTTCACAATGTCTTTGAGGGCCAAGGACTGCTCCTTACGTTTCTTTTTTTACTTTTTTTCTTTTTTTGCGGTACGCGGGCCTCTCACTGTTGTGGCCTCTCCCATTGTGGAGCACAGGCTCCCGATGCGCAGGCTCAGCGGCCATGGCTCACGGGCCCAGCCGCTCCGCGGCATGTGGGATCTTCCCGGATCGGGGCACGAACCCGTGTCCCCTGCATCGGCAGGCGGACTCTCAACCACTGCGCCACCAGGGGAGCCCCCCTTACATTTCTTCGTTTTGCCCTCTCATCATCTGAGTCACTCTCCTTAAGTCCCCTTAGCCTCCCTGTACCTTGGGCTACAAGCTCTCTCACAGGATGGCTGGTAAGTGAAAAGGATCCGCATTGCTGACAAGTCAGATTGTGATCTATTACTGTGCCTTCTCCTTAACATCTCAGGGCAACCAAGGGAAGATAAAATCCTCTGGACTACCTGGGTGGGACAGCGGGTATACACATATCTGATAGGTACTGCCCAGAGTTGAAGGGAAACAAAATCCTCATTGTTCACCTAAAATCCATTTTTCACTTGGGAAAGAATGGATACAATTGAAATGCTTAGTGTGAGTAAATGCTTAACTGATGTGGCATTAGCATTCATTTTGTGTGTGTGATAACGATAATGTGAAATGGCCTTGGTATTGGGAGATACACACTGAAGTAGGTAGGAGTAAATGGCCACGCTGCCTGCAATCTATTTTTCAAATGGGTCTCAGTAAATATGATAAACTTGACAAATGTTAGTGCTATCTGAATCTAGGTAGAGGGTATGTGGATGTTCACTGTATTATTCTTTCAAATTATCTGTACATTTCAACTTTTTCATAGTAAAAAGTTGGCTAAAAAATGTTTATCTACCATGTGTGATTTGGGGCAACTCAAAGGTCTGGTTGAATGCTCCCCACCCACCCCCACCCCCAGCCCATTTCATCTCTGCCTCTACTTTCTCTTTCTCTAATTGTTATCTGAAATTCTACAGTCAAGAGCCTCAACCCAATTTAGCTGAAGGGTTTTATTCATATTGAAATGTACATATACATTTACACTGTACATCTACATGTACAGTGTTAGCAATTAGTCAGATTATATTACATATAAATAAATACATAATAGAGGTGCTGGTTAGAGGTGATGGGGAAAAAGTAAGAATTTATATGGGACTCCTGAGACAGAGATAGCAAGAGAGAGTTAGAGACAGAGAAAGGTATGGTGGGTGGGAACAGAACTCTAGAGCAGTGCTTGTACAGCAGAACTTTCTGCAATGATGAAAATATTATGCATCTGCACTATCCAATATGGCAGCCACTACCACATCTAACTATTGGGTACTTGAAATGTGTCGAGTATAACTAAAGAACTGAAAAAATTTTATTTAATTTTAATTACTAATTCAAATTTAAACAGCCACATATGGCTGGTGTCTCTCATATTGAACTATGCAGCTCTAGAGAGACATGAGCCTGGAGAGGCAGAAAAACTATAGTTTCTATAAGTGAGTTGGTAACTGTGGAATTAACACTTCCTAAGGGAATTAAAAAGATATGTTAAAATGTATAATTGGTGGGGAAAGAATGAAAAAGTGGTGGTACATACTACTGGGTAATACTTCTAATTGGTCAAGTCAAAATTATTGCAGAGTGGATGTGCCCACTACCAAATCTCTACATATAGCTTATACATGTACCATATTTATGCACTGAGTGTATAATGGTGGGCTATTATGACAGCAAAGGTAGATTCTAAGGGGTGGGATACATAAAATCACCAGGATCTTTCCAGGCCCATTGAGTGGGTGAAATGCCACAGGCAAGGGATCATATCACCTACTTCACCACGCAAAACTTCAGCCAAGAGGTAAAGGATGCCTCCTACATGATCATAGGCTGCCCACTTCCCCAGTGGGCAGAAGGCATTCACCTGCAGGCAAAGATGATTCTAAGAACACAGAGAATCAGGAAAATACTCAATTCATTAGATGGGTCTGTTTGGCCTCAAAAGCTAGAATCGCAGAAGTCTATCTCCTGCTGACTTTATTTTTCCTTCACCTTTTTAGTGTCATTGTTTCTGCCTGAACAAAGGATAAGAAAGAAGGTCCAGACTTATCCCAGAATAGACAGAATAGCACCGAATAGTCAGTGCTACACACTAATACTAGAAAGTAACTGTCATGCCGGGAGGGGTAAGGTAGGAAGGAGTGAACCTGTCAAAGTGAGAGGCAGCTAATTCCCCCAGAAAAAAGAGAATAAAACTGAAATAACATTATTCGCTCAAGTGAGGAAGCAGAATCTTCTCAGGGTGTCAGATTAGCAGTTTTTGCTCTGTTTTAGATCTGACCCATGTTCAGTTTATTGTTTTTGTGGAGTTAAGTGGTTTCATATGTTAAATTAAAAAGGTAGGGTCAGAGGATGGATTTTGTTTCTAGTATTACTTGGCAAAGTATAAGGGCCCTGAATTCAGAACTGGAAGATTTAGGCTCAAATCCACACCCTTCCTGGTACCATGCAAGTGCCCTAAAGCAGTCACTTTAATACCCATCTCCTTCACTGGGTAATCGTGGCAGCCCTTTTCAAGCAGTGTTGAGAATTAAGCCCTAATGCCCTTACCCAGTGGTCCTCCAACTTGAGTGTGCTCAGAATCACCTGGAGGGTTGGTTAAAACCCCTATAGCAGGTCTGGAGTAGATACAGCCCAAGAATTTGCATGTCTAACAAGTTCCCATGCTGATGCAGCTGGTCTGGGGACCACTCTTTGAAAACAAATGTCCATGGCATTCACTGGGGGTAATGTATTAATTTTTCTCCTATGCATCTAGAATGGTACTAGCTATGTATCATCTTTGGGAGAATGGAGAAAAATCAGTCACTCAAATCATTTTCTGTAAGACTTTATCCTCTCATGGAACCCAGGCAGGTTGTGAGGATCAGTGGGGAGAGAAGATTTGAGGCGTGGTCACAACTATAATGCAGCATAAAGATATAAGCCTCTGTAATGTTCAACAATCTGTTGACAGAATCTTAAGTTTGCTCTTTGCTTTATACTTTGATTCTCAGATTTCTTTGTTTTAGGGGAAGTGGCTCTCAAGCATGAGCCATGCATCAGTTATCTGCAAGGCTTTTAAAATACAGATTGCTGGAGAGCTGGGCCCCACTGCCTCCCAGATACAGCATCTGGGGTAAGACCTGAAAACTGGTGCTTCTAGCAGGTGACAGTGATGCTGTTTGTCCTGGGACCATACTTTGAGATGACTGGTCTCTTTGTCTCAGCTTTCTTTGTCTTCTACTTCTCTAGCCTCTAGTCCAGAGGCCAGCAAACTATGACCACCTGTTTTCCCAAACTGTCTTAATGCAACATAGCTGCATCCATTCATTTACGTATCGTCTGAAGCTACTTTCAAACTACAATGGCAGAGTTGAGTGGTTTCAGCAGAGACTGAATAGCCTGCAAAGCCTAGAATATTTAGTATCTGGCCCTTTATAGAAAAAGTTGGCCAACTCCAGCTCTATTCTTCTTTCTTCTCCTTAAACATAACATTTAGTAAACATCTTCTATAAACAAGGCATTTAATACTTATTTTTGTATTTTACTTTCACAATAATATAAATGGATTCGGGGTCCCTTCTACATCACAGGGTCTAGTAATTTGCATAAGGGAACACCTGAATCAGGACCCAGTGTATAGTCTGTGGCGCCCAAAGCATAATGAAATTGTAAGTTCCCTTGTTCAAAAAGTAAGAAGAATTTCAAGATGATGAGATCAGAGCATTCAATCAAGTGTGGGGCCCAGTGTAACTAAAAAGGTCACATGACCATGACCTGAGCAGAGCACCCAGTCCTGAACCTGGCTGCCTCTGAAGTTTGAAACTCTCTCCTGCATGGCTGACCCACGAGTCTCATATACCATGACCAACATGCATTGTCATGGTGAACTACTGCAGCTTTTCCTTGGAGATGGAATCTTCTTTCTTGAGAAACCACTCCAAGTGTATTTCCAACGTCCGTGTACTATGTATGACCCCACCCTCTTCTCGAGCCCCAGTTACAACCTCCTTGGGGGAGAAATGAATCTCTGTGTTCCCCCAAATGCTCCACTCAATAAATATAATTATTTACGTAAAAAATTGCTCCCCTTGTACTACAGAGGATTTCAAATAAAATAGCTTTTCAATAAATTATTGTTGAATTAGTGGATATCAATAAAGGCTAAAGTGAAGAAAGACATTGCAGGGATTCTTGTAATTCTACAAAAGAGAAAATGGAGCAATAAAGATACTATATCTTAGTTTGCCATCACTCAAAATTTCATGGAGGGCGCCACAATAGAACCCAGTGTCTGTCAATGTGAGACCCAGGGCTGTTTTCCCAAACTTGTAGCAGAGAGTATTTCCGCTGGGCATTTCCTCAGTACTGAGGTGTAAGTGACAGCAGTTCAACAACACGTGCAAAGCGAAGCCAGTGATCATTTTAAAGAATGCAGCATCTCATGTTATTTGATCACTATATTCTCTGAGCATTTAATCCTCTCAAATATTTTGCAATCACTTCCTCTAATTACAGAGAAAACACACCGGAGTGATGTGCATGCTCGGGAGCATCCCCTCCTGTTTCCTTCTCTCTGTTTAATCAAGAATTTGAATCACCTTTCAATTTCTTAATCCTATAATCCTGAAAAGAATGTACACTGCTCCAAACTCTGCTTGGTGAGACCTTGTAAAGCCGAACCTGAAGCCCTTTCACAAAGACTGTGAGAAGGGAGAGAAAATCCTGGAGACAGGCTTCCTGGCTTCCTTCCAGAAACTCAGGAAATTGGGACCCCTGGAGACAATCCTCTTCTAGCTAATATTTTGAAGATATGGATCTGGGACGCCTGCATCAGATTTACCTGGAGGGCTTGGTAAAATTCTAACTTTCTGGGTCTCATTCTAGACATACTAAATTGGAATCTGGAGACAGGAAATCTTTCTGTCTGTCCTTATCTATCTATCTATATTTAATTTTTCCCAAGTGATTCTCATGTGTATAAAAAATTAAGAACCAAGTGGTTAGCCATCCATATCGTCAATGTATATTCATTGTATTTCTTTCTCTTTTTTTTAAATTGAAGTACAGTTAATTTACTATGTTGTGTTAGTTTCAGGTGTACAGCAAAGCGATTCACTTATACATCTATATATATATAGAGAGAGATTCTTTTTCAGATTCTTTTTGCTTATAGGTTATTACAAAATATTGAGTATAGTTCTGTGCTATACAGTAGGTCCTTTTTGGTTACCTATTTTATATACAGTAGTGTGTATATGTTAATCCCAAACTCCTAATTTATCCCTTTCCCCTTTCATAACCATAAATTTGTTTTCTATTCTCTGTATTTTTGTGTTACTACTAGGAAACTACATAGTTATCAATATTATAGCCCAGTTTAAAAATTATGAATTATAAGTATATTCAGGATCATTAAATGGTGTAGCTAAAAAGGCCCTTGATCACTACGGGTCATTGCTCTGGGATCCAGAAAGAATGTGGAGGAATGTGAAATGGGCTCATCTAGGTTTACAGTCAGAGTACCCACTCCTCAGAGGTCTGGGTACTATGACTATGACACCCACCACGCAGCTTTTCTGCGACTGCCTGCACTTCCAATATTCTGACTCTCTGTCTCCATTTAACCCTGGCATATACTAGAAATCTCAACATTTAAATATCCTAATTACACTAATTCAACACACCCAGAAGTGTATTAAAATAATTTCTTAGGCCATGGGCCTGTATTTATTGTTCAGTGAATATGGTCACCATAACTCAGGACTAGACTGTCTTCCCACATTACCTCCATCGAAAAAGATGACTTTGTTTTACCACCTGCACATCTGCTCGTGTTCATCCACTGCCAGTTACATGTCTGCTCCCTCTTTTCTATTTATCTTTTATCTGAGAGCAGAAACAGTGTTTCCTACATTTCTCTCCTCTCTCTGATGCACCTGCAGTGTTTCTCACACAACTCAATTAATGCTATAAACTGGTAAGGGATGATGGTCCCTGCTTGATTTGAGGAACTCATCAGTAAAATGAGCTGATGTGTCCCAGACCACATGCTGGGAGGAATACAGATTTGTAACACACCTTCTCTTCAGCCCTGGGTCGCTAAATAGGGCAGACTCTTTTTCTCAGAGCCTCCATATGTTCAGCTCACATGGATCAATAGAAGCACCATATTGTCTTCACAAAAGCTTTAGATGCTCACCCTTTCTAATATACAGAAAGTCCCAGATTGTTTTTATCAAACACAGTGATGCTCCAAAGCTTCAGCTTACTGTTTGGGATAGGGAAGCAGTCCACGGTGAGTTTCATGGCCACAAACAGGGATATAACTAAACAATTTGGGTTTTAAATAGCCCAAAACAGACCCTGTCAAAATTAAAAGCAGAGAAATGCAGCAACTCTGGAGCTCAAACGATCTCAACCTCTAAAGTGCTTTCCCGCAACAAGGCAGAAAATCAAAAGTTAGGAGTGCACACAGCTGCCCAGCCAGAAGCGAAGCAAAGTCCCAACAGGAGTGAACCAACATGCTCTGGAGGACAGCTGGGTAAACATTTCTGATAAAGAAAGACTCACAGTTTTGATAGAACCTTGTGTGTGTGTGATAGTACAGTTGGGTGGATTGATAGCTGCTTAAATATCTGCAACCAAAGAGTATTGAGTAAGGACACTGAAAAATTGAAACAGATGAAGAGAAACACAGATAAGGATGGTGATGAAAGAGGTATGATATAACAGGGGAAGAAAGTGGATATTTAGCCTGGAGAAACAAAACCTGGATGCAGAGTGGGGAGAATCAGGGATGATGATTCTCTTCAAATAAATCATGGCATGGAAGATTTATACTGTACATATAGTTCAACTGGGTAGAAATAGGCTAATGGGTGAAAGTTACTAGGACATAGATTTCAGCTAAACATAAAGTGTTTTTCTGAAAATCAGAATTGTTCAGAAATGGAAGAAACTGCTGGACATTTTAGAAGAGGTAGAATGTCCATTGGTAGAGATAGTGCTTCATTAGATGAGAAGCTAGAACAGTGGATCTCCCAGATACCTCTCAACTCCAATTCAAAGGTTCTGTACTGAGAGCCTGTTCCCCACCATCTCCCCCATACTACCCTCCGCAATCCACCTGCCAGGAGTAGTCAGTGAGGTAAGTAACAATCAGCAATGTTAAGAGGATCAAATGTTACAGGTATGTAATACCCACGAAGCCCTGTGCAAGTGAATGAGTGAATGTTCCTTTCCTTTCACTGATGGAGTGATAATGCCTATATCAGGGAGCATGTGGGTGGGTAGGGAGGAATGGGAAATTGATTTTTAGCCCACCATTATATCAAGTATTACACCAAATCTCCTTTAAAATGGTCTTGTGATTTGCCACTTGATATTAATAAATAGCTTATGATGCATCCAAAGCGTTTTTTTCTCTTTGGCTGAAATAAAGGTAAATATTTTAGTTTCCCTGGAGGGAAGTCATTTAATCCTCAAATTAGACACTAAACATTAAGTTGCTAAGTTTTTAAGCCATCCTAAAATTCTTAGCCACTTGGAAGAAAAGGTAGTAATTTACGAAGAGATTACATCCTAACACAACTGCCACTTTCCCATTTGGAGGCAGCGTGGAGTTGTGGAAAGAGCACTTGTGTGTGAGTCCAGTGACCTCCTCCAACAACTTGCTGTGGCACCCTGGGCACTTCTTCTGTCAAAGGTTACTACCATCTTGCAACCCAACCATAACCACCCAACAGAGAAGATTGAACACCACCTGAATTATATATGAGAACCATGCTCAGAGAGGGAGAATAGATTCAAAATTCACGGTACTTTCTGCTGATTGTAATTTTTCAAAATTCTTAATAAGTTGGTTAAATACTTTTATCCATAGCATTTGATGTGAAATAATAGTTTTTCAGCTTTATTTTCAACAGTGACTTGGGCCTAAATGGTCTTCTGTTCTCAATGGCTGGAAACCATTTAGGTTCTTTTGGTGGGCCTCTGTTGATTCCTGGAAATTTTTATGCTATACTTCCCTCATTCTTAGACATAAGTTAAATGCTTAATTTAAAAATTAAATGCATTTTTACAAATGTCTAAGGTGACTCTCGAAATACTCATGGAAAGTTACTATTTTTCAGTCTACAATCTACATATCATTGTGGACATAACTGACAGAAATCCTATATGCCTATAATTGATCAACATCGTAATTTTCTTTTTCTCCTTATATTATGATTTTTAACTGAGCACCAAGGGGGTCTTTCAGGCATGCAAATTAAACTCCATGACAATCCAACAAGCTCAACATTACTATCTCAATTAAGGACATTGCTACACTGAGGGGTAAAAAGAAAAAAAAAAAAAGATGCAAGCAAGATCACAAGGAATGTTAAGTCTAGGAATTCCCTTTACTAGAGAGGTAAACTGCATGTCTCCTCTGGGAGGAATATGTAAAGCAAGTTTATATTTACAATTGCTTCCTGCTTGGCTGGGTAAATTGAAGTCATTTAGCCAAGCTTCACAAAGAAAAAGAGAGTACCATTTCCTGAATTCTCTCGATGGTTCTGGCAAACCACTTTGGGAGAGGGGAAGTGACTTGCCTGAGGTGATGAGTTAGGAATTTATCAGGCTGCTGAATGGAAATTCTACTGTAATTAGAACAGATTTTTATTTTTTACTTCAGTTCTCAACCACTTCTTTTCTCTCTAAAGTTCTTTGCTTAAGCTTTCTGCTTAATTGCAAGTTTTGTTCTCACTGGCTGCAGATCAAGAGTGGAGATCTAAAACCTAGGTGTGCCCTGCAATGCCTGTTTAACCTTAGAGTTAAAGAAATGAACAAAGTCTGACATATAAAATTTACTAGGCAGCAATGCTCAAACTGCTTTGATCGTAAGAAACAATAAGAAATACATTTTTCACTGTAACTGTACATACAGTATATATTTGTGTGTGTGTGTTTCAAACACAATAAAAGTTTTATGAAACAGAATTTACACTTACTAAGCATGAGGCATTTTGATCACCCTCCCCCCACCCCTCCCCCTCTCCTCCTCTCCCCTCTCCTCCTCTCCTCTCCTTCTGCTAGTAGTAACCCACTAAATTGAATTCACAATCTGCTAATGGATCACGAGTCTCAGTTTGGAAAACAAAACAAAATATCTTATATAGGGAACAAAAGTGAACGACTTTTTGTCACTACAGGAAGCCACAGTGGGGTGAGGAAAGAACACTGATCTAGCAGCCAGGAGGCTGAGGGTCTATTCTTGTTGGCCACCAACTGTGTTTGGATACCAGCTCCCCTGGTTATAAGTTGTGTGATCTTGGGCAAATTACTAAACCTCTACATGCTTTAGTTTCCATATCTTTCAAATGGAGCATTTAGAGGACATACCCTCAAGGGTTATGATGAGGATTTGGTGAGTTAATGTATGAAAAGTGCTTAAAACAGTGCCAATGCCCAGCTTTTAGGAAGCAGTCAGCAAATGTTATCTAATATTTTTAAAACTGAGGTGATAGCAACTGTTCTAACTACCCAAACCTTTCACTTAGTTTTTCTTGTTTGTTTTTAAGGAGATGAGAAAGAATTAAATGGGGAGAAATGACTCAAAGTTGTTCTGCAAAGAGGACTGGTGATGTCATTTGACCTCAAGCTCTTTTTGAGCCAGCAGTGGTTTCTAAGATAGTTGTCATAATCCTAGATGGCAGAAGTTGAAGTAGAAAATTTCAAGGGACACTGCTAACACTCACACCACACTGCTCAGGGCACATTTAGGGCTGTGTCAGAGTCTGAGGACTTTGCTTAGTCTGGAGACACCAGAAGAGTGTATTCTAGGGAAAGGTGAGCAGAAATGAGGAGAGGCTAGGGACCAAATTATTTAAGGGTTGGCTGTGAAAACAGGAGGTGTTTAGCATGGAGATGGGAAGATTTAGGGAAGCCCTGATAACTGCCTTCAAATGACTGAAAAATTATTGTGTAGGGGTTACGATAAAACCAGTAGATAGAAGTTTCAGTGAAATAGATTTGAACTCTAATTTCCAAACAGTAAAAGCTGTCTAGCCACAAAATAAGTTGCCTGGTCCAAGAGAAGCTCTCCATCACAGGAAACATTCAAGCAGAGATGAGATGGCCTAGTAGTATGCTTAATTGTATTCTTGAATTAGTAGCAAGATCAAGTCAGATAGAGCCTCTTTAGAGCTAAAATTCTACATGATGATACACATGAATAGGCTTTAAAAGGCCGAAAGCCATGCACATATGCAGTGTCATTATTTTAGTGCTGGCTGCACCTGTCTGCACCACCTAGAAAGCCTTGTAAGTCCTCCAGAAGGCATTCTGCTTCCCATCCTTAATTCCTACATATGACTAGTCCTAAAGTTCCTGATTCAAGCAACATTTGGGCAGCCATGTAACTCCCCACTGACAAAACAGCTACATCTTTGTGCAACACAACTTCTTGTCTACAGTGAAAAGCCAGGAGTTTGTTATGTTTTCTTTTATCCCTTTAATAGCAAACAAACAATTTGGAGATAATTTGGGCTCCTTGTAAACTCCTCACTCCCTCTCATGCCTAAAAACTGTCAAAATGTTTGAACGTAAAAGGATTATTCAGGATTCATTGTATGAGACACTTGAGCTTAATTTCTACACTTTCTTCTCACACTAGAGCACCCAGGGCTCCTCCTCCTTCTCTCAGCTCTGAGTCTGGGTTTCTCATCTTGTAGGTGGGTTTGATTAATATGTCTGCCAATCATGTGTAAACGCCTTTGAGAAAATGAAAAGTAATGTTCAAATGTTCAAAAATAATGTCTTTTACAGTTCCCATCTCAAGACATCTAAGACAAAAATCTCTGTGAAAAGACATGTAACCTAAAGAAGAAAAATATGCCTCCATTATACAGAACCAAGATGTCCTGGCATTTCTGAAGTAGGACTCGGAATCGGTCAGATAAACAGGGAAAGGGAAAATGGAAGCCTAAGCAATGGTCTAGGAAACCTGATAAATATTTACAGCCAACTGGGATCACTGAGGCCTCAAACACATCATTTTTCTCAGGAAGAGGGCACCTGCAGCCTGCATTAACTGTACAGTTATAGCAACCCTGGCTCCTTCGGTGGAATAAACCCACTCATGATGATTTTAGAAACCATGGCTAGAGCAGAGACTCATTACTATCTGACTTCCACTTAAGCCGAGGCTGGGCTATAATGAAGCACAAACTGTCCCACTCTTGCTTATGCTCACAGGTGTCTGGATGGGGAAGAGGAAGACAGGTAGGGAGGAAAGGATTAAGAGGAAAAAGGATGATGATGTACATGGCAAGAAGTAGTGCAATTAAAACTATATGTGTGCTTACTTGTTTAGTGTCTGTCTCTGGTCCCAGTATTAATGTCTATCTCTCCTCCAGGAGACCCAGGATTATACTGGAATATAAAAAGTGTGCCATGGTTTCTGGCCCAGACTAGATAATACGTATTTGCTATAAATTCTCTCAGCTCATTCTCCTTTCTCCATCAAAATTGCTCCATCTACGGGCTTCCCTGGTGGCACAGTGGTTGAGAGTCCGCCTGCCGATGCAGGGGACAGGGGTTCGTGCCCCGGTCCGGGAAGATCCCACATGCCGCGGAGCGGCTGGGCCCGTGAGCCATGGCCGCTGAGCCTGCACGTCCGGAGCCTGTGCTCCGCAACGGGAGAGGCCACAACAGTGAGAGGCCCGTGTACTGCAAAAAAAAAAAAAAAAAAATTGCTCCATATTCAAGATAACTCGTTCTGCTCTGCTTCTGTACACCTTGTGACCTGGCAGGCCCCTGGGTATTCCCTATAATGTAAGATTCTGTTCACATCTGTAAAGAAAATACAATGGAATTGAATGTTTCTACCTGAGAACTAAGTCTAAGGAAAGAAAAATAATAAATCAAGACTCCATTCAACTGAAGGGCTATTTCTCAAACCAGTTTCCTTGAATGCCTTACAAACAGCAGGCACTTAACTAAATTTGCTGACAATATGTGTGATAAAATGTAGATTGAACATACATGATCAAATATATGAGTGTTTACAGCGCTTTTGTTTTACTTCATTTGTATTGATGTGCTTCTTCTTGTCAAACGTTTTCGCGTTTGCCAAGAATCCTAGACTTGGAATCAGAAGACCCATGTAAATTCCAAGCCAGTGTGGCCACTTACTAACACTGGGAGCTCAGGCAAATCATTCAAATCTCTTGATTCTCAGTTCCTTAGAGTTACAATTTGGATAAAAGTAATCGCCCTGACTAGGCCACAGGTTTGATGTGAAAATTAAATACAACAGTCATTAGGAAATTACTTTTTAAGCAACAAGGCACTAACAAATGTAAGATGAGGTGGATAAGTTATAGTCTACAGGTCATCCCTTCCCATTTCTTCTGCCAGCTGCAGGCTTAGGCTACTTTGGGGGATCCCCTAAATCAAAGAATTAAAGAAAAATGGGCATATTTGTTCTAATAATAACTCGATAATATATAATTTTAACAGGACCTACACAAACATCTCAGAATGTTTGTTTAACAAAACTCCTGTGGAAGTGGCTTCCCCATCTTGATAAAGTTTCCTCGCCAGGTACAGAGAAACAGAATGACCTCTTAGATGGAGAAAAAACCCAGAAAGCAGAAGATCTAGTAACATATAGAATTAACAGCCCCTCTAAGTTTTACACAGGTGTTCTCATCCTGCTTTTTACATGTAACGATTTACCACTACTGGAATAAGAACACAAAAAAACAAATCCTCCATTAAATGTTGGGGAAAATTAAACTATCCAATGAAAAGGGAAAATATTTTCAGAGAAATTAGAGTTTCATAAGAATTTCCAATGGTCAGTTATTTGTCAAAGCTGTGGAATGGGGCTTCTCCACATAGATGGCAATGAATCATCAACATCTAAATTTACCATGACTTTTATCTGTCCCTTCTATGTGTATATAGGCATAAGGATATGAAATCTCTCCTGGGTTAATTGCCTATCAAAAGGCCCCATTGCAACAGCTTAATTTAGCTATCTGCTAAGACCCTCACAGCAGAATGTAACAAGTGAGACTCTCATTTTAGCTCTTTTAAGTGGAGAGTCAGTATATTCATGTCTGGAGACACTGTTGCCACCCCCTTAGCGATGCTTGGTGGATGGTGACTTGAACATCTAGAAATGGTATTTCTTATGACTCTGGTGTACACTCACCATCTGGCTGGGGCAAAACTGAGCCCCACAGGGAATCAAAATAGTCTAAGCTAACTGATCACGTTGTTTTTAACTGTTTATTGGTTCGTAGGACAGGCTTGAGTAGGGACAATAAATAAGGCTCTGATGATAGCTCTTAAACTTTTAGAGGAAGAATGAACATCTTAGTACAAAGTTAACTTCCTCTTTTGATTCTTCCCCTCCTAGTTTGGCAAGAAAACAGAACATTCTTAAAGCCACAGAGGCCTATTGTTGTCCCTGGAAATTAATCAAAGAATCAGAGAAATCCTAAAAGCATCAGCAAAATTGTTTACCTCTGTTTTGAAATGCTGAAGGGAAAAAAGGTGGGAGGGGTGTGGCTTTACAATAAGCAGGAGAAAAAAGTTGATTAGGGAAGGTATTCAACTTTCAAGCAAAGGCAAATGAAATCAGTTTGCTGTTATTCTTCTAGAATAAAAAAGTATGAGAGATTAAATTACTATGTTGTGTAACAGGAATTAACATAGTGTTGTAGGTCAATTATATTAATACTTCAAAAACAAACAAACAAACATATAGAAAAAGAGATCAGATTTGCGGTTATCAAAGGTGGGGGGTGGGATGGGGAATTGGATGAAGGTGGTCAAAAGGTACAAACTTCCAGTTATAAGATAAATAGTACTAGGGATGTAATGTACCACATGATAAAGATAATGAACACTGCTCTATGTTACATCTAAAAGTTGTTAACTGAGTAAATCCTAAGAGTTCTCATCACAAGAAAAAATATTTTTTTCTATTTCTTTAATGTTGCATCTATATGAGATGATGGATGTTCACTAAACTTACTGTGGTCATCATTTCATGATGTATGTAAGTCAGATCATTATGCTGTACACCTTAAATTTACACAGTGCTAAATGTCAATTATATCTCAATAGAGCAGGAAGAGAAAACAAGTATGTGAGAGAGAAACTTCCACTTGCTGGTGAGTGATCAGGGGTGTTACTTACACCTTTGGGAGAGAATGGGTGGGTACCACTGGGGACAGAGATGAGGCCATCTCTACATCTTCAAGGAGGTCTTGAAACTAAAGCAGTCAGCTGACTTGACTTCCAGGAAGGATTGGTTGTCAACTATTTCGAGACCCTCTTTTTTGGGGCCTTTTTCTTCTACCTCCAATTTACTATCCTTCAGTTGCTATGCTCCAAACCCCTGGGTAAGCTCTCAGTGGCATCGATGTTATTAATCTTCAGTGGCCATGTCAATGACAGTCACTGCTCATGTAAGTCCCCACAAGGGATAAACATAATAGAGGGGCATTAGGCCTTGAGTAGACAAGGTAAGTCTGAGGAAATGAACAGGCTGATTGTCACCGTTTTAATAAAAGCACAAAGCTCCCTTATCTGCTATATAACATATTTTGCACCAATGGGAAGCCTATTCCTTTTGGAGCCAATGCAATTCATAAGGTTTCAGGGAAGATAAATCTTGCTAAAGAATAGAGAGAACAGTATCAGCTTCAAAATTCCATTTCTTGCGATCCTGTAAAAGGGCTCCTCCAAGCACTGACCTGAACACAACCCCTGAGTGTGCTCTAAAAGTGAACTATTTGTGACATCTGATGAGCTGCTAAGACTTCATCTTCACACAGGTAGAGCTAACTGGCTCACAAGGGGATGAAACCCTTGGTTTGAGTTTCCTTAGCTCTACTTCTCACCACCTGAAGAGCGTGGCTGCAGGCTCAGCCTACATAACTTGCCTCACTGGGAGGTGGTGTAGAAATGGATCATCTTCCCTGGCACAGAGCAAGAACCAGCACTCTGAACGACTCCACCAAGGAAGGGGTTTGGGTTGCCTTTCATCAGGCATGGAGCCTGAATGCTCCTCTAATGTGTAAGTTCCTGTTGAGCCCAGAAAATGATTTGTTTGTTTGTCCAAATGGGTTCTCCTTTGGCTCTATTGTCTCACACCTCAGTACCCTACCTTCCTACAACTGAGCCCTTGCATTTGGGGGCCTGGCTTCCTGGTATCTCTGATCAGATGTCCTGCTGCCTCTCCTTCATGTGACCTTTGTTTGATCACATCTGCTAAGACCTTTGACATCCTCCTGTCCTGCCCCTGCTTGGATAAGCCGTGGGCATCGTGGACATAGTTGGCCACTGGCTCATTGTATTTTCTGCCTGTGCCTTCTGTGGTCAGTGGCCCTAGAATTTTACCCAGTCTGGATGCTCACCCTAGAATAACTGATCCTAGCTGGTCCTTGCTCCTCTCTCATCCTGAAGACCTGCCACAGTCCTTGGTCTTGGCCTTTGCACATTCTGGCCTGCTTCTCCACCACTTGAGCCCTAGTTGAGAACAGGGAAAAGCCCTCTGCTCTGTCATCTCATTATCAGAACTGCTTTTTCTTCCCTAAGAGCAGAAGTCTCTAGTCCTGTCAAGAAAAGAATCCCCAGGTAATTTTGTTCATGCTCAGAATAGCTACAGAGAGCTGTACACAACTGGTTGGCCAGACCTATGTGCCAACCAGGGGACTCGGGACTTCCCCAGCTGAGAACAGCAGCTCAGTAGATGAAGGAGGTGTCATTTATGTGTGTGGATGACTTGTGGCCTCTGATGAACGGTGCTAGGCTCTCTTCAGTCATCAAACACTTCCTAAAGGCCCACTGGGCACCAGCACTGCATGAGGCAGGAGAGTTAAAAAAGCCTTCTTTTAACAGGCACCTCCCATGTATCAGGCACTTACATCGATCGTTTCTAATCTTTCTAGTAACACTTAAAGGGAGTTCATGTTCCCACTTGACAAAGGAAAAAAAGTTAAGGAATTTTCTCAAGATCATGCACCTACTAAAAGGAAGATCAAAATTCAGACCCAATTCCATGTGACCTCAAGCTCCAAGTTCTTCCCAAATACCAGATAGTAATACTACTCACTCATTCACCAATTCATTCATTCAGCAAGAATTCCTGATGGCCCACTGCAAGTCAGGGCCTCTGCTAAGTTCAGCATGAGAAGATCCTTCACCAGGAATTAGAAGGTCACTTTGGAGAAGCTCAATTGGAAGCTTTTGGGGGGGCTTTAGAAAGCTGTCATTTATGTGTGGCATCAAATAGGATAGTTGGCTTCCTTTTAATTATTAATAATAATAAAATGTACAGTCCAGTAATCTTTCAAAAGGTGAAGTGGTTACCAAGCTAATGAAACTCCCAAAGATCGGGTTTTCTCCATATTTCTGATGGGTGCTAAAGTTTTTAAGAGGAACTGGATACACCTGAAAGGTGACAGGGTGCTTCCTGCAGAAGGCATCTGGGTAGAACCAAGGGCTACAGATTCCAAGCACTCTTTTTATTTTAAATTAAAACTACTTCTACATATGAATATGAAAGTATAGTATCCAACTAGGAAAAATATGCAAGTGTCAAAAAATGAAGTGGGAAGGCTTTGATCCAAGTAGGTTGAGGAACATCTTGGACAGAGTAAATAAAGATTTAAGTAGTCAGTGGCCTTAGCAGTGAGCTATGGAAGAGCTATGCCTGTTCTTTAAAAACCTTCATTTATATTCTTTACAGCCTCTAGAAGTCTGATGTCTACAGGAATGGGATGGAATGGAAAAGGATAAAATACTAGAGCTGGAAGACTTTTTAGGCATCATTCAAGCACAGCCCTCCATTTGTACATAAAGAAACTGAGACACATGGTCTGACCGACAGCTGGAGTGGAACCTGTATCTGAAACAGCTGGGGATGCAGACAAAGAGCTAAGGCTGATTTGACCCCACTTGTGCTCATCTGTCATCTGAGGCCATAAAGAAGTTGAGACACACACCTAGGCATTGAGCTCATGACATACTCAGAGACTCGGATTACCCAGGGCATTTATTTTTGGAAAGGCCTCTTCAAGATGCCAGCAGGGTCTAGCATAATGGACTGAAAGAAGTCTTATTTGAACAAGAGTGTCTTCAGTGACACATTTTCCATGTATCATCTTTTGGCAAACATAAAAACTATTTCCCAAACGACATACTTGTGAATTACTCAGAGTTGCTGGGGATTCCAGTTCCAATGACCTTCTTCTGGTTTCTAAATCTAAAATGAGTTTAATAAGATGTTGGACCCAGACCTGAGTGGGGACCACAGCATCTGGGCCCCAATGTTGCCATTGGAAGGACTGCTGGGCCGACTTTCCTCACCTGGTACAGAGAGCGTTTGCTTGGACAGGGCGGCCGGGAAAGAGGAGACACATGGGATGCAACGGCTTAGAGAAACGCCAAACATTTACTGAGAAAGTGCTTTGTTCCAGGCAAAGTGTTCAGTCCCTTACATACGTACTTAATCAGTCTTATACTAGGTGAGGTGAGTATTGCTCTCTCCATTGTATGCATGAGAAAACCAAGACTCAGAGAGGTTATCTCACCTGAACAAAGTCACAAAGCTAGCAAATGTTCAGTCTCAGGTCTTGTACCTGTACCTGCACCTGACAAAACCCCTCTGCTGTACTGCCTTTCCTTCTGCTCATAAGTATCCAGAGATTGGGTGCTAATTAGGCACATGGGAGTAAGTGCCTTCTGTTGCTGGGAAAGTCTTTCTAAATAAACTGGAAATCTGTCTCCCTCAACTAACTCGCATTGGTTCTAGCTTTCCTTTGGGGAACATTTAGTTTAGCAGAAATTCTAAATCTCTTCTATAGGTAAAGCAGAAATGTCACCAGTACACAATACCAGCTACCCTGTTGTCTTACATCTGTGGACAAGATGGCAAAGAACAAAGGGGGAATGGGGTTTTAGAGTCCTGTTAAATCCCTTTTATCACTTTATCACTAAACAGCTGAGGACTTTGAGCAA
Organism: Aethalodelphis obliquidens; assembly: GCF_003676395.1. Taxonomy (NCBI): domain Eukaryota; kingdom Metazoa; phylum Chordata; class Mammalia; order Artiodactyla; family Delphinidae; genus Aethalodelphis; species Aethalodelphis obliquidens. The sequence goes on along the minus strand of NW_020837963.1, from coordinate 1,527,174 downwards.
ATCATTTAATCTGCCTCAGTCTCTACTTTTTCTTCTGTAAAATGGAGTTACCTATTTCACGTTTCTGGTGCTCACCAGGTATAAGAAGGTATATAAAACTGCTACATAAATATAAGGTGATTTTATTGTTTCATATCCTGTATATGGGCTTAGAGCATGACCCTATTCATTACACAAGTGCAAGGAATGAAGTGTCTTTTAAAAAGGTTTCTCTGGCCTTTTGGTAGGTGTCCTGCACCTAGTAGAGATGTATTAATATGTCGGCAGTGTCCTAACTAGCGGATCTAGACTGACATATATTTAAGGAAAGTGGAATCACTAAGATTGGTACAAGGGCCCAGTTTCTTAAAACATTGGATTGCTTACGGCATATGTTTTTAAAAAAGGTTATTATAGAGGAAGATGGGAGAAGAGTATTTGCTGCAAGAGAGTTTATTTTCACAGCTGAGCTATGTTAGTGCATCTGAGGCTGGCCCTGTCTCAAGGGCTCAGACACAGGACCACACCCCACTGAGACTGATTTTGATGAATGCATCTTGGAACACACTGCTCACAGTGGAGGCTGTGTCACCAAGCCAGAACTGTCCTCTGAGTTCACATGTGAACAAATGACTTGCCCCACAAACAAGGAGATCCCTGAATACTTTCCAAGTCATGCTGATGAGGAGGCCGGACATGGCAGCTCTTTGCCATTGGTTGTGGAGTTGCCGATGCTGAGTACACGTGGCATGATTTGATGCCCTCACCTCCATTTAATGCTTCATATATTATCTCGTGATTTCGAAGGACTGTTTCTGTCGCCGGGGATTTGCAGGAGACAAGTTCTGCCTCTTATCAGAGAGCCAAGAACGTTATCTGAACAGCTGCCACCTGCAGAAAGGCTGGTGTCAAACCAAATACACTAGTTGAAGTACCTCTTTTAGGGGAAACAAACATATGTACATGCTCACGTGTGTGTGCGTGCATACACACACTCCTGGAATGAATGATCTTGGAGGCATGAGCCCTGCCACACTAACTAGTATCCTATGGACCTGTCCTCTGTTCCCACCTGATCTTACGGCTGTCTTCCCACCTACAGTAGGACCTGCCCCGATGCTGGTCTTGTGGGCTGGGAGCCCTGGGCAGCAGCTGGGAGAGGGAGGGCTTGGAGAGCAGATGAGCCACTCACTCGGAGGCACTGGCAGCTGCCTTTGAATTCAGGAGAATCCTTTCTTCCCTAGGCAAAGGGGCCTTTATCACAGGCGTGAAGGAGGAAGAGGCAGGTTAAAAAAATAAAATGACACACAGGTTGCTTGTCACAAAGCAGAGGGAAGAGAATAGCTTCCCATTCTCCTCCAGGCTCTGGCCTCAGATGACAGCTCAGCACAAATGGAATCAAATCAGCCTTTAGCTCTTCTTCTGCACCCCAGCAGCCACAGATACAGCTTCCACTCCAGCTGTCAATCAGGCCGAAGCGCACGGTAAACGCCCATGATTAGCGCCTTCCTCAATTGGGTGCGTAAATGGAGAATCACAACTCACTCCTCAAAGTAGCTGGAGCCACAAACCCATTAATTTCTACGGAGCCAAATGTAAACAGAAAATGAATGTTCCTGTAGACTCTCCAAATTTTATTTCCCCTGCTAAAATGTTGGGAGGAGGAGGGATATCTTCCTCTCTTACAATGTCTTCCCATATTTGAAATGAGCTGTTTGACATCCAGCCAAATGATTCTCAAAGGGAGACAATGAAAGCCCTGCACCCCCATTTGTCAGTATTTAAGGCTTAATGAACTCTTGGCGCCGTCTTTCCTCCCAGAGCTTCTGTTTGCTATTACTGTTTAAGGTGATCTGTCCAACGCTCCGATGTGCCAAGAAGCTTCGCTCATAATCAGAGATACGTATTTATTTACTAGTTGGGTAACTGACAGAGAGGTTTTCTAGAGATTGCCACATTCACTAAGAACTACCACACCCAGCTGTTCTCTTTGTATTTAAATCCCAGGCATTCTCCAGTGAGAGGGGCACTGGGTCCAGCCTGCTCAGCCTGCTCCCGCCTCCATCTCAGAGATAATCTCCTTCAGCTGTGGATGAGTCTGGACAGAGAAGAAGATGCTCAGAGCTCTAAGCCTTTGGGCGCAAAAGATTCTCTATAAATGCACATTCAGAGTAAACAAAACCCATCAGGCCCCTGTAAGAGTCCTACGCCTGATTGCACGAAACACATCATGATGGAATCTGCAGTTAGCAAAGTAATTGGCGTTATTACAGCTGATGGGAAATTTCTGATGCTGCCCGAGCTCCCCTTTGAAATAATACTCAGCCATTTAATTTGTCCAGCTCTCGTTTAGCTGATTGCTCTTTTCTGCTGGAGTTTATCAAGAATGAAACGCGCTGTCTCTCCAGATGCCTGCAGGCTGAGATTTCACAGACAGTTCTTTTTTCAGCACTCTTCCCACCTCTCTCAAGACCCCATGCCTTAGTCACCTTTCACAAGATGTCAATAATGCAATAGGTCGGAGGTGGGTGAGTCAAACTGATTTAATTCAAAGCTGTGTATTTCTAGTCCCAATTCCAAAGGTACCTCAATGCTCCTGCTATACCATTAAATAATGGTGAAAGACACGCAAAGCTCCAAAGATTTGCTTGTCCTAAAAAAAGGCTCACAAAATTCATTAGCTCCAGAAATAAGACAAGTAATAGAAGCTATCTTTATCATAACCACAAGGCCAGAGGCATTAAAGAAATATCAGAATTTGGATACATGCATTTTTGTTTGGGGGATCTATTTTTACTTCTGATATGCATGCATCCCTAGAATGGGTTCTACAAATATTCATTGAGCATCTACTTTTTGTACACAGATTCTTTATGTTTTTACACAATGCTCATCTTATCCCCCCATTCTCCACTTTGGCATTTCTGTTCCTAACCAGATGAAGAGTAAGAAAGCCAAATTTAGCCAGCTGTGTTTTCTCACAGTACAAACAAGGCTTGCATCTGGGTACAGACCTCTCATTCCCATCAGCAAGCTACTTGCCCTGTCAGCATGTTTACGATGGACTGCTTACTGGAGACAAGAGTCCTGCAGCCAGGACGGCTCCCTTCTGCAGGTGCCACCTCCATCTGACAGCCCACGGACTCCAGAACCCATACGCTCCTTGAATCAGCTCTTATCTCATCTTTAATATAGAAACAACTGAATTTATGGATATGAAAGTCATCATATAAAATCCCCCCAAAGTCCCCAAGCCCTAACACAGTCTCCCTGAACAGCACCCATCCAAATGCACTTTGGTACAATTCCTCACTGATTTTTCTGGGCAATAAATCATTGTGCCTGTGATTTTTTTACAGGGTTGGAGCTGGAGTAGATGTCCAGAATTATGCCGAGGATCACTAGACCCAAGGGAGTTGGTTCAGATGAGGCAATGCTCTGGTGGTTGAAAAAGCTCTTGATGCATTTGTTTAAAGTCATTTTGAACAGAGGTCCCCAACCCTGGTACCGGTGGCCTGTTAGGAACCAGGCCGCAGAGCAGGAGGTGAGCGGCGGGCAAGTGAGCGAAGCTTCATCTGTATTTACTCCCCATGGCTCGCATTACTGCCTGAGCTCCGCCTCCTGTCAGATCAGCGGCTGCATTAGATTCTTATAGGAGCGTGAACCCTACTGTGAACTGTGCGTGTGAGGGATCTAGGTTGTGCACGCCCTATGAGAATCTAACGCCTGACTATCTGAGGTGGAGCTGAGGCAGTGATGCTAGCTGGCGCTGGGGAGTGGCTGCAAATACAGATTATCATTAGCAGAGAGGTTTGACTGCACAGAGACCATAATAAATCAACTGCTTGCAAACTCATATCAAAATCTTATCAGTGAGTGCCAAGTGAAAACAAGCTCAGGGATCCCACTGATTCTGCATTATGGTGAGTTGCATAATTATTTCATTATATTACAATGTAATAATAATAGAAATAAAGTGCACAATAAATGTAGTGCGCTTCAATCATCCCAAAACCATCCTGCCCTCTCCGGTCTGTGGAAAAATTGTCTTCCACGAAACCAGTCGCTGGTGCCAAAAAGGTTGGGGACAGCTGATTTCGAACACTTTCTAGCTTGTCCTCCTCCATGGGAAAGTGCCACAGGTGGTAAGGGAAAGAAGCAAACAACAAAGGCATTTCTTTCTGGGTGTTCTCATGTCCCCGCCAAACAGTTCCTATCTGTCCCTTATCCATCCCCTTCATCCTGTCTTCCTCCTTCCTCTTGTAGGGTCATTCTCACAGGGCCGGGCTGTCTACCATTGCTCACTTTGATTGGCAAGTGTCATAAACAAACTAGTGAAAACATCAGGCAAGATCTAGATTTTTTGTTTGTTTTTTATGTTTTCTTCTTCATTGGTAATCCCAAATTCTAATTATATTGTCTTGGGAAGCTGCAATTTGTGTTCTGAAGTCTGCTGCAGTGGTCCAGGTTCAATTTCAGTATGTAACTTACAAGAATAATAAGAACTACAGCACATACTGAGTGTCTGCTGTATGGAGTGCTTAGCAGATACCAGATACTGTTTTGTGGGCCTATCTATTCAGTCCTCCTCAAAATCCCATGGAACAGGTATCCTTCTTTCACTAAAACAGTATCTGAGCCACATACACATTAAATACTAAATGGGGGCCACACAGCTAATACAGGGCAGACCTGTGATTTCAACTACTAAATGATAAAGTAATGGGAAATGTTCTCTGTGCTAGTTACTGGATACAGAAGGGTGAGAGAGATTCATGTTGTATTCCTAAATAAGCATCAATTTTTACTATTTATAGTAATAAAGATTACAACAACATCACGTAAAGTTTTTCTGTCTCATGAATCATTGGCTTGGGACACGTGTTGGCAACATGGTTCTGTCAGAGGCTGTGATACACATTTTTAAGAAGCGAGTGATGCAGAAGGAAGATCATGTGCAGAACTGGAGAAGGGGGAGGGGATGGTCTTTATCAGGGACATATCAGAATGCTGTGGTGGAGGCTGTCTGCAGACTTGATGCAGGCTCCAAACACAAGTAGACAGATGGCTGGAAGATGCCATTTGAGGTCTGCAAGCTGTTTCACTACGAGGGGCCCCTCTCTTGTGGGGGTGTCCTGATGCCTCTCAATCGACCCTTTTGGTCTGGTACAAGATGGTCAGAAAGGGGCTGGGTAGATAGGTAGGAGGCCAATGAAATGTGAAACAGACAGTAGGGTTGGAAAGAACTTAAAAATAAAAAGTGAGCGTGCTTATTTGTTGGAGAGGTGGGCCTTTCTCCTCGTTAGGCAGGTTTAGAACTATCCTGCTAAAGGGATTTTGAAGAAAATACCTCCTTTCAAGTCCTAAAGGTGGTCTGTGAATTTGTATTTTCTGCATGTGAGTCATTCCTAGCCCTAAAAATGTATAGAAGTGATGCATCACATTAAAATTTAGACAGGGAAATCTGTAACTCAATCCGCTAATAAACACAGATACTTGAGATATATCACAAAACATCAATGACCCCAAGCCTCAAGTGAGCAGAATTACAGGATGATTTTTAAGAAGCTCAAATTGAAGCCACTTTACCAGAAGGACGGAAGAGAAAAACAAGAATAGAAAACTAGAAACATGAAGTCAGTGGAAGAAGTCAAAGTGTAATTAAACATTTTGTGTCTCAAGGGATCATAGAGATCATCTAACTCTACACCCTTGCTGCTAAGCATTTTGGTTTGTTTTTGTTTTTGTTTCAGGTGAAAACTGTCTTTGAAAGAGAAGAGAATGACATTCAAAGTTAATCATCACTGGTTGGCCTCACTCTGTTTATACTTCTATTCTGAAAAATTGAGTTTAAATCAGATTTTGAGGGTTAAATCATATTTGAATATGCTGGCAGGGATAAGTTACATTGATTCCTTTGATAAAGGAGAAAAATCTTTCTGCATATGAGGAAGCCCTTCTTCTCCCAACACCCACATGCCAACCAGAAATTTTCCTGCATGTTAATTTCTGCACATTAAGTCTGTTTTAATTTGGACTCACCTGCACGTGGCCCTCAGGTGGTCAGAACATCTTGGGAGAAACAAAATATTCATTAAAGTCTAAAGAGATTTAGAACTGACTAAGACTTCAGAATATTCCACTGAAATGCCAGACAGTCTGGAAACACCTGGAGAACTTCTCTCTTCAGGACTAAATGCCAATACTGGTTTAAAAAAAAAAAAAATCTGCTATAAACACTGTCAAGGCAGGCAGTGCAAAAAAGATATACCTGTAGTACAAAGAGGCTGATCTCATGTAAGAAAAGAATGTCAGTTTGGGTTTTAGTACAAAGTATATGTATGCATGTGAACAAATGTTTTTGTTTAAAGTACTCTACTATTGTCACAGATGTCCATGTTAGGTAAGCAAAATAAAGTAGGTTGCCTTAGGAATTATGGGGAAAGATCTATGTTTTATGTAGGTATCCCACAAGTAGCCAGAAAAACACCTTTATGGGTGGAGGCATTTTTTTGAGGGGGACCATTATTCACAATACAAACATAGTCACGTGAGCTCATAGAAGAAGGCAAAAAAAACAAGAATCGAGATCCTACCCTTTTGATAAAACCAGAAACCTGCATCTGCAATTTTTGGGGAATGACGACATGTTTTTCTTTTTCCCAGCCCATATTTCTGTATAGTTACTTTGGTAAAATACTACAAAGATAAATTAGTAGGAAAATGATCACATGCTCGGATATCATGGAAATATCAAGTTGCCATAAAAGTTTCTAAACACTCTGTTTTTAGATGCATCTCATTGTGGACCAGTAACACACACTTGACAGGCCAGCACTAGTCTGCAGTCCATGCTCCGAATTGCACTGAATCAGAGAGCAAAGATGCACAGCAAGAGGCAGAGGGCAAGCCTGAATAAAGGCCTTGAGAAAAAGGTGTGAGTTTACTAAGCAGGACCCTAAGCAAGGAGGACGCATGGGATCAACCTCGCTCCTTAAGTCAGGGGATGCGGTGCACCAGCCAACCACACGCATTCTCTCTTTGGTCAGCATTGGAAAGCTGGGCCTTTTTTTATGTGTCTTAAGAGTCCAGAATGTCTAGGTAGCAAGCAGAGGAGGTCATAAACCCAACACCATCACTAGCTAGGTTAAAATACTGGACAAATCTCAACTGTTGAGTGGAAATAGCAGGCGGTGGGCACAGGTGTAGGCTTTATAGAATCCCTGCTTAGCCATACATCCTCTTCCTGGATCCCGTTTTCTTCCTCAGTGAAAGGGGAAGAAGTAAGCTGTCTGATAGAAGGTTGCTGTGGGTTTAGTCACCAGGGGCAAGTGAAGCTCATGGCACATTCCCGACACAGGGTAGAAGCCATTGGAATGTGGGGTCTTTTATTTTCTCTCCTCTTCAAGACTACCTCTGTGCCTCAGTCTTTATCTAGAAAGTGAGGAGGCTGATTTAGATTCTGGGGAGATTCTGAAAACACCTGGAGCTTCTGGACTCCACCCAGACTAATTCAGTGGGGTTGGGCCTGGGCTCCTGTAGTTTTCATTAGCTCCCTCGATAATCCCATCTGCAGTCAAGGTTGAGAACTGCTACTCTAAGTGTTCTGTCTTGTTCTTTCAATTCTCAAATGAAAGGAGTAAGTAAGCACTGATAGTGGGACTTCCTTATACACTGTTTTGCTTTAGGGTGGTTCTTCCCAAAATGGCAAAGTAGATACTATAGGGCGAGTTCAAAACAAGCCAACCTGTCTTCTCATTGTTGTGTGTCTTAGATGGGAGCCTACACCACCTACCTCTGCCTCAACTGGGTTTCCTCTGTAGAAGGGACAACAACTATCACAACTCTCCATTTGGGAACTGGGGAAGCAAGGGGATGAGAACAACAGAAATGCTTTGCCAAGATGGAAGGATGCTAAATGCTCCACAACAATTCCCTCTCTTACTCTGAGATAGATGAATTGCTTTTCCTTGAACAGGCTAAGATCAAGAAAACTCAATATAATACACAAAAGTGAAGCTGAGGCTGCTTGCCCTGGTGTTGTCAGTGGTCAGGTTGGGTTTGAATTATCTTAACAATGGTGATAAGCTCTAACTCAAGGTGCCATAGCATAAGAGGTAAAGAACACAGGTGTTGGAGCCAGACTGCCTGGGTTCAAATCCTAATTCTGCCACTTATGGGCTTTGTGACCTTAACGTCTCTGTGATTACTTTTAAAATGAAAATAATATTATTACTGATTTCACAGAGGTTTGTAAGGATTAAATGATGAATAAATGTAAAGTTCAAAGAACACTTTCCGGCATTCAGTTCACTTTTAGTAAGTCTTTGGCATATGTACACTCAATCAAAGGCCGTGTGGACATGTAGTAACACCAACTCCTGCTGAGTCCAACAAGGGCTGGGTGCTCTGGAAAATCCCGAGCTTCCTTTTCCATCTTTACGACTGTTGACTCTGAGCCTGTAGGCAGCGGGTGTGCATGGGAGCAGAATCAGACATGGGGATTCTGTTCTGAAGGACACTATCAACCCTGCAAGAACAAGCAACCTGGGAACTCAGGGATTTCATGCCTGCATTAAAAATTTCTGGGTTAGGACTCGTGGAGCCCAGGATATTTTGCAGATAGTTTAATCCCCTGATGGTCTATGAGTAGAACTGATTGTGGGGCCTGAGGAAAATGGAGTAAGGGTTCTTTCAGGGGTGACAAAGTCCCCCTCCTTTGAACACTGGGCGATAATCACACTTAATCCTGGAATGAACACAGTACCTTCTCAACCTGTACTTCCTTTATGTTTATGGTCCCCTTATTTCTCCAACCAGCCTAGCAGCTACCAGGTCCACTGATTCTGCCCCTGTACTTTATCTGGCGTTCATCCCCTCAGGAACATGTCCACATTGACCCCAGCCCAGTTTCATTCCCTACTATGTCTCACATGGACCAATGGCACAGGCTTATTACTGGATCCCCTCTTCTTTTCATCACACCTACTAACTATGGTATAACCTTCTTGCATCACAGTTGCGACTCTTCCCCAGCCTCAAACCTTCAATGGCTACACTGTCCTCAGATGGATGTCACAATCTAAAATCTGGGTCCTTATTCAAACATATCAACTGTAAAATGCCATGTTAAGATAATCAGAGAAATCTGAACATGGACTGGGCATTAGAAAATATTATGGAATAACTGTTATTTTTATAGGTGTGATAATGGCATTGTGATTGTATTTTTTAAGCCCTTATTTGTTAGAAAAGCTTACTGAATTACTTATGAGTGAAATAACATGATGACTGGGATTTTTAAAAAATAGTCTCCCCAAATTTAAAATTAAAAAAAAAATATATGTATCTGGGAGTATAGATGAAGTAAGATTGGCAAATGGTAATGATTACTGAAGCTGGCCCAGTGGTATGCGGGGAACCGATCACACCAACTCAGGAAAGCTGGCTGTCAAAGACTTTGCAAACAGGTTGTTAAACCATTGGCAGCTTAAAGTTGTTCACCATGGGGATATTTACACCACAGAAATCAGCAAATGCTCCAAATCAAGGCTTTTGTAACAATATATTAAAGTTGAATAATAGATAATAAAAGTTGAATAATATATGGAGGTTTATTAAACTATCATGTCTACTTTTGTATAAGTTTGAAAACTTCAATAATAGTTCATTAAAAAAAAAAAGCTCAACTATTTTTCTGGACTTTGGAGACCTCCTGCAATTTGGTCCCAACCTAATTTGCAGCTATATCTTCACCATACTCACTCTGAACCACAGTAATTAAAGAATTCCAAGTCTCCAGACCATACCCAAGCATCTCCACCCGTGGTTTGGTCTTCATCCAGGCTTCCCCTGCCCTGGAGTAAGTTCACCGCCTCACTTCCTTCTCAGCTATCCTGGCACACGTACAATGAATGACATCTCTCCCTATAAGACTTCCCTTCTTGCTCTATACAGATATAATTTCTCCTTCTTCTCAATTCTTAAATAATTTAACCTGTACTTTTCTATCAAAAGAAAAAGTTGAATTCACTGTGTGTGGCAGGCATCATGCTAGGTTGCTTTCACAATATTGTCTCACAACAATTTGAGCCTCACAACAATCTGTGGGATAAGCTGCACAGCTTTTTTGCTTGATAAGGAAAATTAGGATTAAAGCCACTAGGTAACTTCCCCAGGTTCACAAAGCTAATAGTAGTGGCAGAACATTCCAGAATTGTCAAAATTTTGGGGAAGAGTCTGTGCAGCAGGGAGCCCCACATAAAGGTCTCCATGGGCACCTTTGAATGAAATGGCAGCTCAGTGACTGAACGCCCTGTTTTCTCCGCACTGAAAAATGTTTTTCTGTGTTCTGAGGTACTCTTCTTACCCTTCACTGCAAATGTCCCCTTGGCCATAATAGCAATGGACATTTTAGAAATTCGTTTAAAATGGCGACCCTTTATAGAACAGCTATTACACTTGCCTCCCAAAATCCTGTCATGAGGCATACTTGAAGTAAAACTCAATTTTTCCTGAAAGAAGTATCCTCTCTCCTCTGAGACAGTGAGGCATTTATGAAGCTGGTGAGGACCAAGTCCTTTTGTGGGTGCTCTCCTCTGTGGGGGATGGGTCTTCTCAGGGTTGCTTTCCTAGCACTGCAGCTGGACAGGTGAAACTTGCATCTGAGATTGGGCGCCACACTACAGTTATTTCTTCCCAGCATCCCCAACCTGGGTCCTTGTTAAGCAGATGCTTAAATGCCCATGGGCACACATGGACACTTTACTACAAAATTTAAGCAACCTTCACATGCCTGTAGGAACTGAGAGATAAAGAAGAACTAAATGCCAAGAAGCCGTGGATGCTATTTGTATCTTAGATGAGAGCAGAGAATCTAGCACTTGCCTTGGATTCCTCCTGGAGAGCTCAGCCTGCAAAAGGAATGGAATGTCTAGCAAGAGGGGCGTGGTAAATAAATGATGGTACTAGCAAGCGGACAAAAATAGCCAGTTGCTAGAAGATTTTCCAGTGACATGAAAAGCATGCAAACAAACAAAATAGAAGGTTAAAAAAAGCATATAAAATATGATTGTCAATTTTTTAAAAAAATCCCATAGATGTGTATGTCTATGTACAGTAACTATTGTAAGACCATACCCCAAAATGTCATTATAAATATTTCTGGGGTGCAGAGATATTTTTTCTTATTTTTTTATATTTTCCAAATTTCTTCTTTTTAGTTAATTTTTATAGTTAACATCCATCACCACACAGAATTACAAATTTTTTTCTTGTGATGAGAACTTTCAAGACCTACTCTTTTAATAACTTTCAAACATACAGTATAGTACTATTAACTATAGTCACCACGCTGTACATTACACCCCCAGGACTTATTTATTTTATAACTAGAAGTTTGTACATCTTGACCACCTTCACACATTCCAAAATCTCTAGTGAACACTTATAGCTCTTAAACTGAGGGGAAAAAAAAAGAGTAAAAATAAAATGAAGAAGAAATCATACGATTGTGGGGCTTCTACTAAGGGAATGAGATGCCTCTTTTTATTCCTTTTGGGGATGGAGAGAGATGGTCTGGCAAAGGGAGATGAGGGTCCTCATTTCTAATCACCCGAAGGCAAGAAAAGAGGGGACTCAAGTGTGTTCATTCCTTTAAAGGCAGGAAGAACAAGGCGTTGGAAAATGAATGATGTGTTTGGGGGGAACCAAATGGAAGAGAAGAGTGTGGGTGACTTAGGTGTGAATTTCAGGAGCATTTCCATTTGTGCTTTTTAAACCTGCTGAGACTAGTAGCCTCCGGTCAGACAGTTCTCCCTGTGTGGCTCAGAGGCCAAGCTCGCTGGCCTGGGAGAACTCCCACCGCTAATGTACGGGCCGTAGAATCTCAGCATTGGGCTCTACCTTCAAAGTAATGTGTTTATTTCCAGGAATGAACATGGTGTCTTTACAAACCAATAACCACAGGGAGAAAGGCTGATAGTCACCTCCTTACCCTCCTCTTCTCTATCTGGATGCAGAAAGGAGAAGAGAGACAAGGAGAGGCCAGCCTCATACAATCACCCCTCTCCACACTTTCTAAGTGGAGGGGCAGCAAAGATTAGGGAGGAAATCATGACTATTTTCCTTAAGAGGCTGCAGCAGGACGGGCTTCAAGGGAAAAAAAAAAAAAAAGACAAAAACTTTTCTATGCAAGTGGTGAATGTGGACTGTGTGAAAGCTGACAGGCCCACTGACAGTGAGCCCAGGGAGGGGCCCTCAGCAAGTTCCCTCCTGAAAGTCAGTGACAGTGCCTGGAAGGAAACACGACCATGAATGATTGTGGACATCAGGATGCCTGGGGCTCAGTTTCACCTGAAACCCAAAGAGAGAAGGGAAAATGACAACAGAAGCCAACGATGTGGTGCAGTGGGGCCAGAAGGAGGCAGCCCCAAGCTTGTGGGCAGTGCTCTGTTTCTCTTTGGAAAAGCACCCGAGAGGGTGGTGTTGACTAGGTGTTGACACATCAGGGCCTTTTTGATTCAGGAACAACACTGCAGAACTGACTTTTTGATCTGGGTACTACACTCTAGCCACAAGGTTCCAGGGCTTCCTGGCCTCGGGAACACACATCCTGAGGAGTGAAAAATATGCATTTATATTCCAGCCTTGGGGGGATGACACACAAATGGAATAATGTGGAAAGGTCAGACGGAAGCAGGGGAGTGAGCCATCTGTACCAACCACCTGCGGGGTTATCTGTGGGGAGGGCAGGGAAGCTGCCTTTCTAGGATCATGGCCTCAAATGTTGTGGACAGACCCCCAATATACCTAACTTAATAGTTCATTTTAAATCTAATATCTTTAGAAATGTGGCTCAACAAACATGGAGAGAATATGATCAAGTCAGAAACAATGTCAAAACCACACACACACATACACACACACACACACACCCCTTCCATAAAATCAGTCTCCACTATGTAACCTTTTCAAGCCACAAAACAACATCACACAGAGCCTTTTTTCCCTTTATTTTTATAAATTTCCAGATAAAAATAAATATTTAGCTGAGATAAATATTTATCCCACTGCTTTGTGAGAGTATGTGTGGAGGTAGGTGGGATATGGGTAAATGCTGATTTTCTTTTGTTTTTGTTTATATTCCCTGAGATCACCTGAAAGTTTGTGTGAATTATACGAATAAGTACTTGAATAAATCGTCATTTTTCAGTATTGTCAAAAGGCTTCCTTACTATCTATTTTTAAAACCCCACTGCATCCTGACAGAAGGATCAACAAGCTGTGATCAAAAGACCCCAAACCGTACATGGATTTATCTTTAACTCTCACCAACGGGGCCCTTTATTTTGTTCATTCTCTCCCTCAAGCCTCTTGCTCCACTCCCATTCTGGTTCTTAGCTCTCTGACTGGTCTGGGGCCTCTTCTCCCCAGGACTTGGGATCTCAGCACCACACATGGGAGAAGTGTAGTGAGGGTACAGTGAGTTCTTGGATGTAAAACATATTTAAAGAAGAAAATATCCCCAAGTATATGGAATTATTGTTATTAGAAATTACCTGCTCTGCCCTTGGGAGTCTCTGCAGAGGTGCAGCAGGTGGGGCCTTGGGCAGCACTGAGTTGGGGAGTGACAGGAAGTTTCCTATTGAAAGGGGGACAGAGGAAGGGATGGAGCATCTCAGCTCTTGCTCTTGGATTTACCTATCTTTGCATATACACTCTATCTATACTAGGATCCATGGGGAACACAAGGACTTTGTGTGTCTGTCGTGCATTTGTGGTGTGTGTGTGTTGGTGGTTATGCATTTGTGTGGTGACAGTAAGCTCCCTTCCAAAGACAGGGAAGGTGATTTTCCATCTTCACTGCCAGGGAGGTCCCCAGAGAGCCCTTTCTTGTGCCTCTTGTGGTTTGCTCATAGTGACCTCCAAAAAAGCATTCTGGCCAGAGATAATAATGGCTTGTTTCCTAACCAAGATCAGCAAAACTCAACCATCTGCCTCTGCAGAAGTCTGAGATTAACCTGGCTGCCAGACCATGGCTACGAGGCATTTGCTCACAAAGATTCCACAAATGTGAGTATCCTGTCCCAACGAGGAGAAATGCAGGAGAGAACCTCACCCTCTACCTCCTTGGTTTAACGCTTTCCTGAGCTGAATCACCCACCACCACGCTTTCCAAGCAGCTTGGTCTACATTCTTGCGTACTATAAAATATTAAAGACGCAGAAACAGGTTGTTTTGCTCATGATGAGATGGGAGGAGCCAGAGGGAGAGGACAAACTACCAAGTCATTGTCAAGGTTGGTTCCTTAAGTCAGAGAAGCTGGAAATCCAAGGTGGGGGGTTTGTGCCCTGGTGCCAACTTTGTTTGCTCACAATTCATAAAAGGATCAGTGGAACTTACCTGTGGCTGAAATCCTTTGAGGTCGCTGGCTGCAAGGTCACTGGCTGGGAGGAGCTGGAAAAGAACAAAGGAGTCTTCCTTAGTGATACTTCTCACAGTTTGCGTACAGTGTCCCCAGAACAATTGATCGGCAATGGACTCACCAGAGCCCAGATCTGGAGCTAAAGCAGCAGAATCACAAAAGGCAAATGCGGTGCTTCTGGGATAGGAGCCTGGACTGAATGGCCTGCTCACCTTGTGTCTACTCAATCTCTGACTATCTCTGCTGCCCTCTCCTATCTTCTTTCCAGGTGCCACTAATTCTTCAGAGCCTTAAGTTAGGGATCATGAACTATGGATGGACTCCATCAAGTCCACAGACTCCCTGAGATTGTAAGTACAAATTACGTGTGAGTCCATACACTTCCTTAGGGAGAAGGTCCCTGACTTCTTTCCTATTATCAAATTATTCTGTGATATGACAAGTAAAAGAGACAGTTAAAGGCCCATCTCCTCTGGGAGGGCTGTTGCTTCTTCTTCTTCCTCTTCTTTTTTAAAACTCAGACCAGTGAAAATGACCCTTTCCTCTCTGCAGCTGCACATGACTCAGTTTCCCTTTATCGTACATTGCCTTTGATTTTATATGTTATTGAGGTATTCATAGCTTATGCCTCCAACTATTATGCACAATGTTAGATGAGGAGAGTCAGGTTATGTATTTTCTGTATCTCTGTGTTTAATCAATATTAAAGGGTAAAGTTAAGGTTTTAATATTTTTGCATGCTCTCCAGAAAGCACTCAATGGAATCATAAATTAACAGAATAATCACGTTCTTTATTGTTGCTCAAAAATGCTGGGAAAATGGGCTAAAGAGAAAAAAAGGCAGATGCTTATTTTGATTCAAGGTGTGTGACTGCTAGCTTTGTTAGGCCTGGAGAGCGTCTGTGAAAACTAGGAAAGATTTCATATTTGCTGTAACAATATTTTGTTTGGTTCAAGAAAGAGAGGAAGTCATGCTGGGCTGTAGTGCCTCCAGCCCTCAGAAAAGCTCACCTGGGCTCCCTAGCTTCTCTCAATGACTTTGCCAAAAATGACGCACAAGGTGTGTAAACTCTGGGATGGAGCAGGAAGGAGGTAGAGAATGTACCTCTCTCCCCACACCCAGGCCTGCAGGCAGGATTCCCCAAGTGGCATTTGCCTGGAAAGGTGGCACCATCCTGAGAGAGAGCCAGCTCAGCCCCTGACTGCACACACAGCCAAGCAACAAGCCGTGAGGGTACCTGACGAGACACTGGGGGCTGAACATAATTATACAGCATCTCTGCCTTCAAGGAACATACAATTTGGTCCAAGGGTAAGACACGCATGTGTCAGTGTGAGCAAAGTGTAGTAGGGTGTTAGTGTCAAACTGTGAACAACGTAAGGCAAGGAAGGTCAGGGTAGGGTTGCTGAAATAAGCTGGAGTTTGAACTGAGCCTTGAAAATGGACAGGCGGCAAGGCAGGGAGCCGCTTCAAGCCGGCAGTGGGGAGAAGACGTGGAAAAGGGGTTTACCAAGCCCAGCACAGCTCCCTTTGCGTCTGTTCTCTGCCACCTGTGGCATGCATTAAGGAAGAAGGGAGGGAATCATGCTACATCGAGGATCACCTGGGTGCCCAGCACAGTGGTTGCTGCTTTATAGAATTTTTATTTTCTAATCTTCATAAATCCCTCATGAAATACAAAGTATCTCCACTTTATGGATGGGAAAATTGAGACTTACGGAGGTTAAAAAACCTTTTTTAGGTCACACAGGTAGAACACATATTTGGGATTTAAATCCAACAGTATATTATCCCAAAGCTTATCCTCTTTCTTCTTTAACATGATGCCTCTGGTGGAGGCACACTGGAGATAATTTGTTGAGGAGACATGACATAGGAAAAAAGATGAGGACCAGACTGTTAGTCAAATGAGCCACAGGCAGGAACATAAAATGTGTGTCCCTATGAATGACCCTTAACTAACCCTTCCTTTCAGACACTATTTTATTTAATTGGTAACAACAATCTACTTTTCAGGACTTGTCAATATGGCTTAGGGCCTCTGATTCAAGCACAGGTTGGGATGGAGCTGGGGAGGAGGGACAGACAGGCTAGGGTGATGTATGGGCATGGGAGTGACCTCTGCAAGAACAGGGCCGCAGACATGTGTTAGTGCATAGGACTCAGGTCTCAAACTCTCCAGGCCCTGGAAGTCGAGCTGGCAGGGACTCTTCTACTGCGTTTTCACGAGGTTCACCAGGCAGACAGAAGAAGTAAGCCCCAAATATCTAGTTCTTCCCAGTTCTGAGATGCTGCAACAGAAAATAAACCACAAGGGTGTTCATGGCATCTTAGCGTATGTACTACTCCCTCACGTTAGTGGTTTGGGATTGAGAAATGACCATATCCACTTTGAATGGAAATAAAGATACAGAATTTTTGGTTATTATTCCTTAGGTCCCCTGTTCAGCAAAGTTAGGATCTATCCCATCCTCCCTGGAAAACTTACATCTTACATCCTCTTTCCCTTCTCTTAAGCAGAAGAAAGATGCGTGCAATTTAGTTCTTTTTTTTTTTTTTTTTTTTGGCGGTGGGGGGGTCGTGCCTTGTGGCATGCGGGATCTTAGTTCCCCAACCAGGAATCGAACCCGTGCCCCCTGCAGTGGAAGCACGAAGTCCTAACCACTGGACACCAGGGAATTCCCGCAATTTAGGTCTTAATTATTTAAACTTCTCTTTTGTATATATTTTGTATTTTCCTTTTTTTCGCCTAACAAGCCCATGCCCAACAAGACCATGGTTTATATAAATCTTACATAACTTCTGCATTTCTCAAAGTGTTAAGAAGAGTCTGGACAAACAATTAGTCATTAAGTACCTGTTGGTCAAATGACTTACAAGAAAAGTGGGGAATATTGTCAAACTAGAGGTGAGGGCTAGAATGACTAAGTTACTGGGAAGTGTGAGAGACAGCTTATGACATGCTTCAAGCTGACAAGAGGAAATGACATCTAGAATGCTCAGCACCTAGAGCATTTCCTGCATGAAACAGCATTCAAATATCTGAATGAATTAATCAGTAGGGGAGGCTGAGGCATGGCGGAGAAGAGATGAGAATGTGCTTCCACAAATCACTGCCCTAAAAAGCACTGATCCAGACCCTGTCCAAACTGTCCCCACCCCCCCACCCCACCCCCCGACCAGACCCCTTCCTCATTCTGTCCCACAGAAAAAGAGTTCACTGCTCAGACCATCCTAGCCGTGTGGGGAGGGATCCAGGACAGGGAGGCGAAGAGGGAGGAAATGCATTCCGCCGTGGCTCTGGGGACTGCAGTCAGGTTGCAGTTAATGAAAAGGATCCTGCCTTTTCCCAGGATGGCTAAATGTCTGCACTGCTCCCAGAAAAAGGGTTGGGTGGGTGTGGGGGAGAAAGGCAGACAGAATTACATTTAAAAGGCAAAGGAAGGAGAAAATTCTTTCATCTCTCTGGTGGAGCTGGGCAGCATCCTTGGGCCCTGTCTCAAACCATTCTCATTCCTGACACGTCTCCCTGCTCTCTGGAACAGTCCACATTCAGAATATTATGATGATGACCCTGCTTTCCATTTTTGAGGAGCTGCAGTTTCTCTCTTGGCGCAAGTTCAATTTTTTTTCTTGGTCTCTCCAAGCCCAAAGGGCAGGCTGGGGAGCAGGGGGACTGGGGGAAGATGAAGGAAACTGTGGGACCCTCAGGTGAGAGAAATACCTTCAGCTTCACAAGCAGAGGCATTCTGCTGGCATTCCTCTCACACCCAGCTTCCTGAACAGGATTCTCCCTTTGCTTCCCACACCACCATAAGTCACCCCCAGCACAGCTGCAGCCAGCATCACCCTGGGACCTCCGTGGGCCTCAGACTGCCCCTCAAATAGCTTCTTTTATACCTGCTAAATTCTACAGCTTCCAGAGATTCCTTCAAAAGAGGGGAGGAAGCTGCTCCACTTTTCTCTGTGTCCTCCAGCCCCAGGAGTATCACTTCCCCTCTTCTGGCCCCTCATCAAAAGGACACACTGCATCCGGTAAGGGAGTCCCTGACACAAAATGGGGAGTGTGGGGGGACTCAGGCTGGACATCTGGCTGAAAGGATCCCAGCCTTGTAGACATGCAGCTGGACACACTGAAGCCCGGTTGTGCTAGGGATCCTCTAGGTTATTTGCTCTTCTCAAATATTCCCTCCCCGTGGGCCAGAAAAGTAGATGACAACATGTGAGCTAGATGGATGGGTGGATGGGTGGATGTGGCGGTAGGCAGGTACACAGATAAAGACAACAGAGCAAAGACGGCTTCGGGGAAAACAAATGACCCTGTTTTAAATTTCCCTTAAAGACACCATCCTTTCATTAAATGCATTTTTTACCTCACCTGTCCTCTTTTCAATCTGTGCTCCTTTCCCTTTTCTATTTTGTAGGAAATGGATTTTTTCCCCCTCTTTATTTTGTGAAGTGTCACTTGCTTCTTACTTTGGCTACAGGATGGAACATGAACTACATCCCACTCCAATCCCTCAAATGGCAAAACAGTTGGGGACAGCCTGTGTGGAAGGCAGTCTCCCAGCAAGGGAGATAAACACCCAATTACGTGTGTGATTGGGGTTGTTAGAAACCAACTAGAAACTGAGGTCCAGAAAGAGTAAGTGGCTTACCCAGTGAAAAAGCAGAAACAACAAATCCAACCATATGTAGGCAACCCAAAGAAAGTTTTAGATGACCTAACACTTGGGGACTGGGAGATTCAAATCGGGAGGGGAGAGTGGCAGGGGTTAAGACAGAGAAAAGGGAAAAAAGTTAAGGAAGAAAGCTTGGTTTCTACCAAGCAACAGGCTCTGGAACCACCAACCACGAGTGAGCCTGCAACAGAGTTCCAGGCACACAGAAGAAAATGTGGAAATTGAATTAAGGGAGGTAAAATGGAACCAACAGGCTGCTATTCCTCACAGGATGATAACTGGAACACTGCTGTACAAAAGTTAGACTCAGAGGGAGAAGACTCATGTCTTGGCCCCGGGTCTGCCTCCACTCACTATGGGATCTGTTTTGGGGTCACTTCACTTATTCAGGTCTTGTTTCACCACCTATAAAATGAATTCTGTGTTCCCTCTGGCCCCACAGTTCCAGTGCCCCAGTGTGTGTCTCTTACCTCAGGGATAAAAGAGATGGAACAGACTCTAGATTATCTAGTCTCCTCTCTCTTTTTTTTCCAGGAACTTTTCCCCACTAAACACTTCTAAGAGGTTGTCTACATTCTCTGGAGGAACTTCTAATCAGAAGGACAGATGGGAGGGCAATGAGATAGTCTTGTACTGTGTCTCTATTATTGGTGTGCAAATAGGAACTTAGAGAGTGGTCACTCAGGCTGCTACACGGGGTCACCATCCCAGTGAGGTTGCAGTCACATCCACATCCAAGCTAAAGGTAAACAACCTTACAATTTGGAAAGCATTAGTTCTAACTGCCAAAGCATTTAGGGTGGGTGATGCAGGGGCCAGGCAGCCAGCTTCCTCCCAGCCTAAGAAGTAAGTTACACACTCGAAGTGGCCATCATCGCTGGGCTGAGTGTCCTTTTACTAAATCCCCTCACTCTCATGAAATTTTAAAGGTTAAACCTGAAACCACTGATACCTCCAGTCTTACTTTCAGGTTCTGTTCCAAAGAGCAACAAGGATGGCTAATAATAACTGAATATAACTCCAAGCAAGCCTGGTCTTGACTGCTTATATTTTTCTTGCATTATCTTTTAAATAATGGCGTTCTAATATTTATAGGTGAGATTTGTAACAAATTCCCCTAGACATGTAGCCAAAAGAGCTTATACATTTTTTTTTAAAGATTCCATGTGTGATCTTGCAAGATCACACATATAACCTATGTTCTTATTTGGTTGTTGTCCAAGACACAGCTATTTCAACTTCTGGGTGGGAATGTATTTAATCTTTCTTGCAGAGCTATAAGTATCGAGCTTAATGAAAGAAGAGGCCTCTGAGTGCCCTAATCTAGAACTCACTGAGACAAGAAGTCTTGTATTATGTTATTTGAAGCTGGTGAACCTACAGAAGTTCACCCTGCACTTTTTGAACTTCCCAGTAAAATTCTTTGTAAATGTCTTGTTCTGCAGACCAAAGAAACTGGATTTCAAGGATGGAGGGCATCTTGTGTGGTGTTGGGTGGGAAGTTTACAGAGGTAAACCTGGTATAAACTGGTGACATGAATGTTCATATCCTCATTTATTATGCATTTTGGTAAGAAGTAGCTCAAGCGGGTTAAGTTGTTTCTGAGGTTACACCATTTGCAGGTGGTAGGGAGGCACAGGAGCCTGGTTTGGAGGATGTGTGTTCCCTTTCACTACATCCTAATACTCCATGAGCCCCACTATTTTTTGAATGTGTATTAATAGAGGTTCTATCAGGTCCTATATGATGCCTCTGATGTTTCAAAATGAACCATGCATAGGAAACTTACAGAAGAGTGGTTTTCAAACTGTGCTCTAAGGAGCCCATCCCACTTTAGCCAGAACAGCACACCTCTTATTGGCATTTTATATTGGACTTCCATTTAAGATCTATTTGATTTAAAACTTTATAAAAAATAAAATTGGAATGCACTTATCTTAAAAGAGAAGGCCCCTACATAGGTGAAGAAGCCACTCCCAGTGCTAACAGAATATACCTGGGGGAAGAGAATTAACCAGCTCATCTCTTTAAAGATGCTAAGACAGTCATCTCTTACTAGGATTGGAATGGATGCATGAGCAGACCTCATTTTTAAGAACACAGCCTTTAATACTTGCCATGAGTTATTCATCGGGAAAATGCTTTATCTTCTTTTCTTTCCATTTTCTGAAAGCAGTGATGGCTATTCTTTTCATCTGAAGTTCAGCAAACTATACACTTAAGAAAGCATAGCTAACTTACCAGGAAAGTAAGGAGCTAGAGATGTGTTGCTTCTCAGGAGCACAATCTGGGCTATAGGTTCTTTCCTTCGAACAAAAGCAAAATTCACATTCCATTGGAAGCATCTGTGGGCTGTTCCCAAAGTCAGTAAAAGGCCAGTAAAGGAGGTTCCCACACTGAACGTACGCCAAGAAAAGCTGGATACTGGGGAGAATCCATCCATATCTCTGCCTTCACATCATGTACTGAATTTCTGCTTAGAACTGACCAGATGATCTGCTCGCTTGGCTCGAAGACTAGTATTGAAGCTTTATAATGCATCCCCTTGGCAAATCCAAGGAAATTGATTTACACCCCTGGGCTCACTCAGCAGCAGAGAATGGAAAAGTCAGAAGGTGCTTGCTTCAGAGAGTATCTGAGCACTGGAGTCAAAAGCTTGGCTGCTCAGCTCAGTGTAGCCAACTTGGCTGAGAATCTGGGCCCCTCAGGCCAAATCTAGAGCAATTAATCACAATTACAGGTGAATATCTAAAAGGGATAAAGTCAAGCTGCACCCAGTGATAGCTGGCCTTATAGCTGAAGGTAGCCACAGCTTTTATAAGCCTCAGGTAAAGTGGAAGGATCTCCTCCTTTGAAAGCCTACCCTGAACTCTTGGCAATTATAATATAAAAAAAATAATTGATTTTTCAGGACGTACTTTTGCGTGTTATTGTACCAGGTAGATGCTTTAACTCTATTATTCCTCTTAATCTTCACATTATTAACGCAGGTTAGTATTATTTTCACCAGTTCACAGTTGAGCAAACTGAGGCTCAAATCAGTTAACTAATTTGTCCAGGGTTATAGGGGCAAAAAGTGGCAGAACTGGAATTTGAACATAGCTCCAAATCCTGACAAGTCCAGTCCTCTAAGGCATCCATGACCCCCTCAGGAATCCCTAAATGAAGTGGGGCTTTCTCCCTCCCTACTCTGTCAGGGAGTCATCCCTGGCACAGGGACATTGGAACCACTGACAGCCAGGCCCCAGATGACCCACCGTGCAGGTAGGATCCAGGCTTCCCACTTCCCATCAGCCCCATGCAGGCTCACAGTGTAGGCATCTAAGTAACATCTTGATCTTCTCCTCACATTTCTCTGAACTCAAGTTGACTTTTTTCAAAGAAGCTTCGTTCCTGAACCCTGGCTGACCAAGGACTCACTAGAGTCTGCACTGTAATGCTGTGCACTAATCATCACGTGGATATTCTCTCCCTAACCAAGTTTACCCCCTCTGCCTCCCTTCCTGCTTTCCTTCCTTCCTTCCTCCTTTTCTTTTTTCTGCTAGCTGATAACGGTGTGCCAAGTTCCAGGCACCATCACAGATGCTGGGAATCCCCGTAAACCACTAAATGCTTTCCAGGGATCAGCTCCTATTATTAATTCTTCTGGAGAACCTCATAAGGCAGTACTATGATTATACCCATTTTATAAATAAGAAAGCAGAAACTTAGCTACATTAAGTAGCTTATTCAAAGTCACAAGAGAGTAATTGACAGATCCAGAGAACATGCTCAATTCCATCTGAAACCAAAGCCTATGTTCATTCTTAACTACTCTATACATGTGGCACTGCCAATAATCTAAATGCTGTCGTGGGTAACCTCATTCCACCTAGAAAAGACCTCTGCCTTCTAGAGACACACGCCAAGAGGTAAGCATTTATAAAAAAGGGCAACCAATGATGGGAAGAGGATAGTTGCATCCCAAGGAAGAGTAATATCATTATGACCATATACGTGGGCACTTTTAATAATATAGGAAAAGCCATCTCTGTTACTACAGGCAAGAAATGTGCTTTTATGTCATCTTCAAATCCAGCATAGCATGAGAACTAAAAGGAGCACAAGTTGTTAAGGATAGTCTGGCACTTGACAGAATCAAGGAACTGGACAACAGGAGGTAAGATCTTAAGGGAAGACAGACAACCGTATTCAACAAAGATAGAGTAGTGAAACCCGAGTTCTTCCTCTCATTTTCAAGGAATAACCTTCACAAAACTAAAATTTAAAAGACGGTCTTTGTTTACCAAATACTTCTGCTTATGGTTTTCATTAGAAAGGTTATTACGTATTTTTAAAGAAGTAAATCAGGTTATTTGCTTATTTATTTTAATTAACCAAGTGGAACTTGTTTGTTTATATGCTTTGCTATTGGTTGAAATAAAAATCTCTTTGAGCTTCTACTTGAAAACTGCACAATTAATGTGCAATCTCTTTCACAAATGGTCCTACTCTTGCCTTGTAAGACTGTACAACGTTACAGCCACTGTACGTGCTGTGTACTTACTTGGTCCTGTCATTCCCTAGGACAGGAGCTCTTTGAGGATCGAGACATCTGGCTATTTTCAGAATGACTCTTCACCATTAAAGATACTCTACAGAGTCTGCCACATCTTTCTAAAGTTGCTCCCCAGTATATTAAGCTTTAGATTCCTAGCATAACAACTTTGAAGGAGGCATCGTTCTCTGAAATACAGATATCCTTGTACTTTGTTAAAAATCTGTCCCTCTTGTATTTTATACAGGACTTCTGGAAGCAGCTGGTTCACCAGTAACTCTTCTTTGCTGGGGTGTGTATGTACCTGTTTCACATAGCCCTGCTGAGACTACAGTTTGCTAAAAATGGTTTTTTATGATTTTACTCTCAAGGACAAGATCATCTCAGAGTGGTATCTGGAAAACAGAGGTTTTCTTTTCATCAAAATCCGTCGTATATGGATTATAGCTCCCTGGATCTCTTCTCCTAATAAGATATCCTTTAACTGGTTCTCCCTGAAATCATGTGTGTGCCTGACTCACAGTCCCCCCAGTTTTGGACAAACTGCCCAGAATTTCCGGCTGGCTCAGCGGGGGGAAGCCTCTCTATATGCTACCCACTGAGACTGAGCAAAATGAGTGTAACACACAGATGCTACATCAGCAGGACAGGAAATAGCTGCTAACTTAGTCTGAGACCCCTTTAATAATCATATGCCCAAGCCCTTTATTTATAGCACAAAGGGTCCACCACGCAGACTAATGATGTTCACTTTTGCAGCTACATTTGGTAATTCATTTGGTGACCTTGGGCAAGCCATGTCTCTGCCTGGCCCTTGGTATTCCCCGCCTTTGACACGAGAAACTCTGTAAGATCACCTCATGATATGACAGGCTATGAATTCTGGAAAAGGCTATGGATGGCCCTGTCACTCACCCAAAGCATTCTTAGGCTTCACACAAATTGTCTATTACTAGAGGTACTTGGGGGTGAGTTATCAAAGGAAAAATGGTAGAGTGGTAGGGTGTAAGGGGAGGCAGGGCCCTTGACAGAACAGAGAAGCTGGTGAGGCCTAAGTGTATGTTGAAGAGAATCTACGCTCTCCATCTCTTACTGCTGTTTCAGAGAATAAGTGGCCTCTTGTTTCTCTCCACATCCCTTACTACTTAAACCAGGTTTTAGGAAAGTATCCACTATCAATCAGTAACACTATAATCACACGGCAACTATTCCCACTATAGCTATTTGCTGTGCTTCATTTCTAACTGGGCAAGAAAAATTGGAATCTCCAGGTCCTTTGATTAAAAAAAAATCCCAGATCTAAGGAATTGTAGTTAAGAATAGAGGTGAGTGGCCCATAATTTGGAGGGCAGAGGATCCATTGCTACACTGTGAGTTATATGAAGCAAGCTTCACTCAGGGACAGAAGATGAAAAAGAGGGTAGGGAAGCCGTATCTAGCTGTGTCCAGCCACTTACCTTTGCCATATCTAAATGGAAGGCACCTGTCAACAGCAGTGGCCTAATCTCTCCATTCACCCTAAGGCTTTCCTTGACCTCATGGGATATTAACTATTAACAAGCATCCTAATTCCAAGACACACAAGCTTATTTCCACATAATATTGAAAATTATTTGACAATAGGGCTGTCTTTTAATTATTTACCCTCTACTATCTGTTGAGTGCAATACAGCAGGCACTCTTCATAGTCACATCACAGGGAATGTTGCCCTATTCCAAGGTGTAAAGTGGTTTTATTATAAAAAGAATGGTAAAGTATGAGATTGACAAAATGTCTTTACTCTTAGATCTAAAAACATTTCAAATGATGATCTCACTTAATCATCTCAACAACAATGAAAGACATGAAGGGACAGAAACTATCCTGCTTGTTTGACAGATGGAGGAAATGAGGCAAAAAAATTGGTCAATGACTTGCCTAGGGATGTATTTGGCTTTAGAAGTCTTAGTGTAGAAGGGATCCTAGGGGGTGATTATCCAGACCAGCCCCGCTCCAATGCAGGAATCCCCTTCTCCAACTTCTCTGACAGATGGACATACAGCTTGAACACTTCTGAGGAAGTGCCACTCACTATTTTAGTCTTTAGCAAATTCTACCTTTATTCAGTTGAAATATGCCTCACTGAAACTCATCCCCCTAATTCTGAGCAAAAGGAACTAACTGCTTTGCTTTTATTGTCAAGATCTTCCTGTTAAATAGATATGTGAACCTCATTTTACAAGTGAGGAAACTAACCAGCCCACTCCAGGCAACAAATGTCAAGTTAGAGCCAGACACCAAGCCCCGATGATTTCGGACACATCGTCTCCCATACATTCTCCGGTCCTGCCCATGTGCCCACACTATAGTATGCTTAGCCCTCCTGCCACTGGCCATCCCTGATACATTTGATGACAGGTATCATATCCATACATCCCCAGGTGGCATATCCTAAGGGCTTTCAACTCTTCTTCCCTGGATACGGTTCCTGGTATCATCACCGCCTAACTTACAAATGCCTCCCTCAAAATGTGGCTCTCAGATCTGAGCACACTGTGCCAGTGGGAGGACTAACTGTTACTAACAAGTCTTGTCCTGACCTACCTTTAATAACTGACTCTCTGGGGGGGAAAAAAAGCCCTGATGCAAGGCATTTGCCAATTTCCACAGTGTAAATATTCTCACCACTTCAAGCTACCAACCTGAAGGTGCTGATTGCAGAGTTGGAAATAGATGTGCCCTGTTGCCTCTTGCCACCATGAGCTGGCTCTAGCACACCACAGTGCCCACGAGACTATCTGCTGAAGACCACTGACAACTGGGCTGGAACTTAGATCAGGTGACTTGTATGAAATGGGACATCCCAACAAGCTCAGAAATTAACATGTTCTCTGTACAAATTTGTGTATGAAGTAAGCCAAGCTTTTGAATGGAGTAAATGCGAAGGATGCTGATATTCATGAAATAAGTTCATTCAATAAATATATATTTTTCTAGGAACTGGGATATAAGCGTAAAAAAGTACCTGCTTTCAATGAAAGACAATAAAGTAAAATGATAACAATAAAAATAATGATATAACCTGTGAATTGTAATAAAAGTTAAGAAAAATAAAGCAGAAGAAAGGGGCAAAGTTGGGGATGTACTGCTTTAAATAAGCCAGTCAGGGAAGGCCTGTCTAACAAGCGACTATCTCAGTAGACAGAAGTATGGAAGTGAGCTGTGTGACATTTGGAATAGAACAATCCAAACAGAGAGAA
Source organism: Aethalodelphis obliquidens (assembly GCF_003676395.1). Lineage (NCBI taxonomy): Eukaryota > Metazoa > Chordata > Mammalia > Artiodactyla > Delphinidae > Aethalodelphis > Aethalodelphis obliquidens. Next base: position 1,500,309 of record NW_020837963.1, on the reverse strand, counting down.
CACAATGTGCAAAGTTACTGACGTGGACATGTGCTCAACGTGGTGGTGAAACAGCAAGGAGACGGGTATCGCTGGGGCAGAGTGAGCAAGGGGATGGTGGCTGGAGATGTGAGCCGAGCAAGGCCGTGCCACAGAGAGCCATCAGGCATTAGTCTGGAGGTCTAGGGCATAGCACATCACACTAAAGGACATGGGAAGTCTTTGGAGAAGAGGACACAGGACGCGATTTGAGTTACACTGTTAAAGGTTCCCTGGTTGCTATGTAGGGAACGGCCCACAGTATTTGCTGATGGATTGGCTGTGGAGTGACAGGGAGAAAAAGGAATGAAGGATGATGCCACGGTTTTTGCCTGAGAAGCTGAGAGAATGGAGTTATCATTTCTAAAAATTTGGGAAGATCAGGGTAGGTGGTGGTGTAGGCATGTTCACAACCCATGAGCATCAGGTGTGGCTAAGAACTGAGAGCCTCAGTGCAGAACATATATGCACAGGGGCCATGTGGGCTAATGCACAGCCTGCCCTGGTTAGAACTCAAGGTAGCTGAGGATGTCCTGGGCAAGGAGACTTGAAAGGTATGTGGGATTTACCCAGCATGTAAGCCATCGTGAGAAATCTGCATTATTAGGGACTCAAGATGAACCTGAGGAAATCCCAGATAAATGTGGTGAATCTGCTTGCTGTAAACTGAATGCTTGTTTGCCCCCAAAATTCATATGTTAAATCCTGACCCCAACATGATGGTATTTGGAGGCAGGGCCTTTGGGAGGGGATTATCCCTCATGAGGGCTCAAGGATGGAGCCCTCATGAATGGAACTAGTGCTCTTATAAAGAGACCCCCAGGGAGCTCTCTAGCCCCTTCCTCCACGTGAGGACACAGTGAGAAGAACCAAGAAGCAGGTCCTCACCAGACAACAAGTCAGCTGGCACCATGATCTTGGACTTCTTAGCCTCTAGAACTGTAAGAAATAAATTTTTATTTATAAGACACCTAGTTTACAGTAGTTTGTTACAGCAGCTAAAAAGACTAAGACAGTGCTAAACCTGGCCCTGTTTCTTCTCTATCCTGGTTGAATGTGTTGGGTGTGAGTTTTTTCGGACCTGTAGATCCATGCCCCTTCTCGTCTGCTGGGTCCGCTCAGGTCTAAATTTCAACTTTGTCTTATTCAGCCAATGAGAATGCCAAGTACCCTACATTCTGAGGATACATCAATGAACAAATAAGATATAGTCCCTGCCCTCATGAAACCCAAGAGTCTAATCAGGGAGACAGAATTATTTTCTTTTTTTTTTTTGCGGTACACGGGCCTCTCACTGTTGTGGCCTCTCCCGCTGCGGAGCGCAGGCTCAGCGACCATGGCTCACGGGCCCAGCCGCTCCACGGCATGTGGGATCTTCCCGGACCGGGGCACGAACCCGTGTCCCCTGCATCGGCAGGCGGACTCTCAACCACTGCGCCACCAGGGAAGCCCAAGACAGAATTATTTTGAATAACAGAAATAAATGTAATTTAGAGTTGTGATAAAGTAAAAAAAAAAGTATGAGAAAAAAGTATGGGTATGACAGAGAGTTAACAGAGAGCGACCTGATTTAGAATTTGGGGCTGGTCAAGAAAGGCTTTCCGGAGGAAGCAACAATTCAGCTGAGCCCTGAAGGATAAGCAGACGTGGCCAAGCTGAGAGCTGTGGGAAAGGCACCTCAGAGACGGAGTGTCATCTTCCAAAGGCCTCGAGCAGAAAAACGATCTGCAAATTGGAAGGGCCCTACAATCCCTAATGTGAAAAGAAAGCTAGATTGAAGTTAGGGCTCCTAAATTCTAACCAAATCCTGTCATTAGCCAGCACTGTGACCTTGTTCCACTCAGTTATCATCAGCTCATTTTATTCATCTGTGAAGTGGGAATGCAGATGAGGTCCATGCTGGATTGTCAGCCAGTCAGGTTCATATACTTCCTAGCAGCTTAATCTTCAGCCTCTGTTTTCTTAACCATAAAAGGTGGGTAACGCTGCTACCTCATAGAGATATTTGGATGATGATATATATGCCCGTTGAGGAGGCTAGGCGGTCAGTGCTTCATAAACGTCAGTTACTCCCCTCTTCCTCAGACCCTTCAGGGGTGTGTTGAGGCTCAACTTGCACCGCTGAAATAGGATGGTGGGGAGGGCATGTTGTACTCCATGGACAGATGGGATGGCTGGCAGTGAGCCTTGAACACCTTCCTCTCCCTTGCCTGCCCTCAAGCCCATGACCTCTGAAATCTTTTCATGTGGGAGGGCTGTGGGCAAAGTGGAGGGGCTCTGGCCATGGCTCTGCTGTGGCTAGGTTTTAAATGGCCACCTCAGCAGAAGGGTGGCAACTTGCCTTCCTGGGCTGAGGGTGAGGGGTGTGCAGGAGGTGCTTGGAAATGCTGGCTTTTCTGTGGATTCTTTTATTAGAAGCAGGGGATTCCCCAATGTTCTTTCAAACTCTTTTGGCCACACATTAAATGTCCCAAGGTCAAATTTATTAGTGCATCTAACGCCCCGAGAACTCTTGGCTTCAGTGCGGAATCCCTCTTATCTCCCCTCCCTCCCTGGAGCCTTGCAATTTAGCCAAGGCAGCTGCTTATACCCACCATCCCAACCCCAGAGTGGTTCAATCTGTATACAAAAATAGACACATGCAGGCAGTCACTGCTTCCATGGGGCCATCATCTGAAACGAGATCTGCTCAGGACATTCTCCAATAAGGGGAAAGAGGAGCTGGTAGAGGATTACGTGGCAGAATGACAGAGCTTGGGCTGGCCCCCAGCAATCCAGAGAGGGTACACACAAGCATCTGAGAAAAGCCTTTTTACTGTCTGAACTTCAGCTTCCTTATTTCTGAAGGAGGTCCAAAAATCCTGCTTAGCTCACAGGATTTTGGGGAAAATATTTCCCAAAATATTTGGGAAGATTTTGGGATGGGGGCCAGGAACGTCCTTCATACCTGTTATACAAACAAAGGATATTACTGAGGATATTATTATTTCTCCTGTTCCAAATAAGCCAAACGACCATGGTCAGGAGAGGGGAGGACCCGCTGGATCCCTTGTGGAGCTGGCTGCTCCTGAGCTGGACTTGGTATTCATCTCGGAAGAGCAGCTGCTATTTGACCCACAGCGCCACACCTTGTCTCATGGGAACATGGAGGGAACAGGCCGCCTTTCCTGCAGCCACAGTAGAGAGCACGGCTGAACAACTGGCCAAGGGCACAGCATGCAGGTCAGCCATGGGGACACCCCGAAGAGGCTGAGGGCACCCCAGAGGCTAGCTGAGTGCAGGGTCTGTGTGAGTTGCCTCGATTTCCTTCGGGTCTCTGAGCAGTGCCCCCTGCCCGGAGATGCCCTTGAAGGAGGTGGGCTGAGGGCTGGGCAGGGCTCCTGGTTGCAGCCTCCCAGCCTGTGCCTGTGCATCTCATTACTGAGCAAGCCTGAATCAAAGCAGCCCTGTGCAGCTGCTGTCCCGTTTAATCCATTTGTAATCAAAAGTCATTAGCATGGATGTCTTGGTGCTGAGGTTATTGTGTGTGTGATCAAAGCCACAGCTCCTGCCCACTTCCCAGAGCTGCCTGCACCTGGGAGGGCATGGAGGGCTCTGAACCTGGGGCATGGGGCGGGCAGGCCCTGGTCATCCGAGGTAATGTGGGCTCCCTGAGCAGAAACGGGAGCAGCAAATGCAGCCTTGCCCGCGTGAGGCTCAGCAGCCTTGGGGAGGCAGGCCCCTGGCCCAGGTTTCCCCTCTGGAGGCTGACATTCCCAACGCAGAGACTTGGGGGAGCAGGTGGAGGCAGGGGTAGACTGCGGCCAAGTAGGGCACACTTAGTGTTAGACTCCGGAAGGATTCCTAAACTCTCACTTATAGAAGAAGACACTGAGACCCAGACAAAGGGAGCACAGCATGTGCCTGGCAGGCGCTTGTGGGTTATGTGGTAGGAAGGAAAGAAAGAGAGGAAGAGAGAGGAGGCCAGGAGAGAAGATGAGGCGAAGTTACCCCAAGTGCCGCACAGCTGAGAAAGGAAAGAACACAAGGCTAGAGAAGTAGAGTGGGAGGAGCTAAGGAGTCAAGATGTTCTGGGCCTTTAATAGTCTATACACTCCTTCCTACACACCAGCTCCGGTAACTCTCTGAGCCGTCTCCCTAAAAGCAGTGAAATCCCAGCCCAGATCTTGTCCTCTATTTATAAATTCTGCCTGAGTAAAGCTTGATAGCCCACTTCTCTCTGGCTGTCCAGATTATGAACATCACTAAGATCCAAAGGAAGACTTTCAAGAAGTTTCCCGGACCTCCCTTCTCTGAACCGTCCTACCATGTTTTATCTTTAACACTCATTTGGTACTTAGCATGCCTTGTCCTTCTGATAGCTTCTGGGTTGACAGGGGATATAATTCCTCTGACTCTCGGATGATGATGATGACATTGACAATGATGCTGAGTGTATGAGCCTTGCTCTATCAGCCAGACTGAAGCCCCTACGGGCAGCTGTTGTATAGTGCCCTTCAGGACACCCCTCCATAGCTGCTCTGGGGTTGATCAGGTGTCTTTGACAGGAGATTGGGAGCTTCTTGAGGGCAGCGCTGGACCTTGGATAACCTTGCATCTGTCTCCAGGGCCACACACAGTCCTCAGACACAGCAGACCTGTAACAAGTGTCTGCCGAAGAGTGAATGAAAGACACAAAGAGTTTTGCATGAACATATCTGTGATTGCATTTTAACATGGTCAGTGAGGCTGCCCAGAGGTGCTGCATTCCCACCAAAACTTCTGAACCATTCTCAAGGAGCCGCAGAAAGCAGAAGAACAGGGCGTAAGGGGGAGTGGGGCAAGTGGTCTGTACACATGACCTGGGTGCATGGCAATACTGCATGGGAGTAGCCCCCTTGAGTTAGGGGAGATTCTAATCTCCCCACATGGGAAAGAGTCCTTTGGGAGTTGCATGCATTCTTTTAGACCCCAGTGGGTGCCTGGGATGCAAATTCTGTGATATATCACAAGTTAATACATGATATACATGTATTAACAGTTTACATGGCTATAGTTTTCACCACTGATTTAGGGGATAAAGGAACATCCCAGAGCCAATTTGTGTATGACTTTGTGCAGTCCTTCACACCAAGAAAGATCAAGTTTGGGAGCTGAGAGCTAAGTGGGAGGGCAATTGACCTGGGGGGGGGGCAATTTAGAAACATTTACAATAGAACCCAATACTAAGAGAACTAATCTTTCCTTTGCTGAGTCCTGTGTCATGTTGAAAGATAACCAAATACTCCAAAGGTATAAATAATAAATAATTACCCAGTACAGAGTGGGACACTGATGGTAATAACTAACCTTTATTTAATAAGCTCTCACGTCTGCTGGGTGTGTCAGACAAATCTCATTTATTTCTCACAACAATTTTTCTGAATGGGCATCAGCAATTCCATTCTGCAGATTCACTGATGTTAAGTCATTTGCCCAAGACCGCCTGGTTAGAAAGTGACTGAGTTGAGACCTGAACTCCTGTCTCTGATTCCACTGATGCACGCTCTTCTCCGTGGCCTTCACTACCTCTGGCTCAGCTCCACCTCGGGAGGCCATAACTGATGTACTGCAGCCACACGGCACGGGGAGAACCCAGGTATCTCAGTACCTGCCTCATCTCTCTGTTTACCCACACTTCAGCACCTTGACAAACAGGCAAACCACCACAGACACACTGCTGGAAAAAACATTAGACTATATTCAAATTGAATCTTCTCTTTTTACAGATTAGTGAAGTAAAGCTCTGAAAGGTTAATCACCTGCTTAACACCACGATGCTAGTATGTGATAGGCCCAGACTTAAAACCCAACTCTCTGACTCTCAGTTCACTGCTATTTTTATGGAATTGTGGTATCTGAGAATGGAACAGTGGCTGGGAAGTGGGGACTTGTGGGTATCTGTCTTTTGGGCACTGGCATTACAAGGACAACACTCTACTTAAAATGTCCAGAGGTAATTTACTAATATGTTGACACCAGGGGCACATGGGACCAAGTGCCAATCTCGGCCTCCCAGGAGCAGATCAGGGTGGCTCTGGCACAGGCATCCATTCAGGACATAGCGTGTTGTATCCACCCAGCCTTTACAACACTGCGCTACCAGGGACTCACAATAAACACAGGACATCGGGGAGAGAAGGTAGAGATTTTCTTCCCTGATTTTTGAGAATCCACAATTTCAGCTTAATTTGTAATAGATAGTGAGCGTAAAGAAACTGACAACAGGGCCATCAGCTATTCTGTTAGTAACACTTGAGGCCATGGCACTTCAATATGACTCGAGCCAGCTGTCCAATGCACAAAACGACCTTTAGCCCCATCCTTGGAGAAATGTAATTCTCTTCATGCCTCTTTCTGTCCACAGGGAGTTAGAAACCAGAGCTGCCAGAATAATCAGAAGGCTTCCTAATGACCATGCTCAAACAAGCGGAGATTACGTATTGTCAGAAATAATGTAATCTGCAACTCTTCTCATCTGTTTCATCGTGTTTGCATTTTTAAACCACCTCTTGAGGAAGAAATGAGACAGTTGGAAGTCCTCCCTGTTCTTGCACCTAGAGATAGATTTATCTTCTTCATCTGAAATGCCAGGGGAAAAATTAGAATGTGGTGAGTTCAGAGGCTTTTGCAATTTCTAGCCCATAAAGTGGGTATACACGTCTTTTCTAGACACATAACTGAACATGGATTAACTATCTGTACATTGATATGAGCAAAGACAGCTTCTCTGAATGCTGCTTCCCAGCCTTCGTCGATACGTCCATGGATCAGATGCACGTGTGCTGATCTGTCACAGAGCACTTATGATGCTCACTGCAACCCCTGCTCCTATACTCTCTGGTGGCTTTCCATCATTTCTAATAACATCTGCAATCCTTACTGTGGCCTTCAAGGCCCTCTACACTTATCCTCTCATCCCCTAGACCTCTGGCCCACCCAGCTCCAGCTGCCACGGCTCCATGTTCCTTTTACACAGTCAGCTTGCAATTCTTGTCAGATGTACTACAGAATAGCCTAGTGTTTTACACCCCCCCCCACACACACACACACTCCATGGTGAGGTCTGACCCTAGAGAGTTTTTTTAGATTTGCCAGGGTGATTATTACATTTAGCCAGGGTTGAGGACTAAGGCTTTTTGCGCTTGCTGTTTTCTCTGCCTGGAATTCTCTTCCCTGGGATGCCTGCCAGCTCTCTCCCTAACTTTATGCAGGTCATGATATGTATCAGAGAGGCCTTCCCAGGCTACTCTCTCCATATCAGCACCTTTTCCATTGCTTTCCATCCTCTGACATGTTTTATCCTTCTTTGTACAGTTATGCTTGGTGACATTTTATTATATATTTCTTAACTCATTTATTGTCTGTCTCTCTTCTAACCCCTGTCCCATCCTACTTCAGTGTAAACTCCCAAAGTGCAGAGATTTGTTTCATTTACTCCTCTATCTCAGCAGTGCCTGGCACATTGTAGGAGCTAAATAAGGACTTGTTGAGCAAAGCAAGGCATGAATATCTCTCTGCTCTGCAATCAGGAGGGATCTGCTTTGTGTTCCCAGCACTGGAGATGGGTTTGCATCAAGCCATTTCCACTTTGTCACATAAGTGCAGGCCAGGTTTGGACTTTCAGCCAATGGCCCTGTGTACCCACTGAGAGGTGGCTGTGGACGACTTAGCTCAGAGCTCTTATCTGGGAAGGCACAGAATGGAGGATGGAGATGCTAGTGTGATAAATGACTGGGCAGGCACCATGGCAGAACTGTGTAAGGCACTAGGCAAACAGGCATGGCCTGAGTGGCCTCTGGCTGGGGCTGGCTCCTTTGGGAAACAGGAGGCCTTAGAAGTGGGAAAGCAGGACTTGAGCAGACCCTACAGCCATCATGTAGATTGGGACCACTGTGGTGTTATGCCTGTTCTTAACCTCCCCACCCCACCCACCCTTGCTCCCAACTCTAACATCTGTTACAGGCTATGTTTTATCCCCTCTTTCCAATGTCAGTCCAGCTTTGGTTCTGATACATGCATGAGAGCCCAGTATGGCCATTTCAGTTAAGTTCCTTTGACTGACCAGGACTACCCCTGTCACTATAGAGTTCTCTGGAAAGGAGAGCACCTTTCATGAGCTCCCAGCCACAGCCCCATGTGGAAAAGTTCTACATAAGGTGGGGGGATGGTAACAGTCATTGAGACTCATTCAATTTATTGATTTGGGAAAGTAGAGACTACAGTGGATTTTGACTGAGATTTCCAGATAATATTGATGAAACAGCCAATTGGAGAAGTTAGGACTATTCAATATTTTGGGAGGCAAACACCCTGATCACACTAGGCTATGAGAGATTCCTCTAGAATGTGTACTTGGTCATTCAACAAACATTTCCTGAGCACTTACTGTGTGCTGGAGCAAAGGGGGCCCTTGGGCAGGGTGCTTCAGCACTTCATGCCCAGGGCGCTCAAACCCTGGCTGTGCCTAATCACCTGAGACTGTTTTTAAAAGGAAATGTTTGGGCTTCCCTGGTGGTGCAGTGGTTGAGAGTCCGCCTGCCGATGCGGGGGACACGGGTTCGTGCCCCGGTCCGGGAAGATCCCACATGCCGCTGAGCGGCTGGGCCTGTGAGCCATGGCCGCTGAGCCTGCGTGTCCAGAGCCTGTGCTCCACTACGGGAGAGGCCACAACAGTGAGAGGCCCGCGTACCGCAAAAAAATAAATAAATAAAAAATAAAAGGAAATGTTTAACATATAAGGCTCTGATATTTCAGTTCACAAGGTTCAGAATGGGGCCAAGCACATACTGTATGATTTTGTTTATAGGAAATGTCCTCAGTAGGCAAATCCAGAGAGACAGAAAGTAGATTAGAGGTGTCTTAGAGCCGGGGATGGGGAGGGGAAATGGGGACTGTCTTCTAACGAGTATGGGTTCCTTTTTGGGGTGATGAAAATATTCTGAAATTAGATGGTGGTGATGGTTGCACAATGTTGTAATATACTAAAAACCAATGAACTGTGTACTTTAAAATAATGAATTTTTAGAATGTGAACTATATCTCAATTTTTAAAAAGATGCTTTGAGAGCATTAAATTTTTAAAAACTGAAGGAACAGGACTGGGCTTCTAAATTATTTAAAAAGTTCCACAGGTAGTTGGGAAGCACAGCCAAGGTTGAAAACCACTGCGCTCACTCCCTGAATCATCTCAAAAGAGACTGCAGCAGATTGAGGGTTAAGCCCTCCCAAGGCAACAGGCAAGAATGTGTTTATGTAAATTCTGAACCTGAGGAGCCCTGAGTTTCCAGGTGGAAGCTCAGGGAGACTCATGTTCTCAGGCACCTCCAGGCATCCCCTCTGCTAGGCACTGGGGACACAGGAAAGCCAAATGCAGACTCAGCTTTGCACAAAGCAGATGCTCTGTTCTCATTTACCCCAGGAGGAAGTATTGCTGCCAACAGCGGGCCATGCAACCTGAAGATCTTGATTGAATTTCTAAATGTTCCCCCCGCCCCAACTCTCCCCCAAGCAGATTTCCCCCTTGAGTATACAGTGTAGATGGTAATTAATTAGCTGGGCTCCTGGATGAATACAGATAAATGAGAAAGCAGTGGTTGGGGGGCTAGCCTTGCCTGGAACAAGCCTTAGAGGGAGCAGTCCCCAGAGCATCGGGGCAGAGCACGCCATGCCCTGGCAGCACTGGGTGTATGAAACAGGCCATCCCTATGGGGACCTATGGCTCTGCAGACCCCCAGCTGCAGTCTTCCTCCAAATTCAATGCACTGTGCAAACCAACAGGGAAATTAATCACCCAGAGACAAGAGACTGACTGCTGAAGAACATCGAACAGAATATCTTGGTGCCTTGAGTGGGAATTCAGCTCACGGGTGCCCATGTAGGTTAATGAGATGAAGTGTGAAGCTTCCTGCTTCCTGGAAAGTTCTGTGTGAATAAATGGCTGCAATTAGGCAGTTCTGAAGGGGCCAAGGGTAATGAGGAGAGTAAAAATAAAAAGAGGCTGGATGGCTGCCTGAGACTCCTGGAGACATCCCAGGTCCCTGCAGAACCATGGTCCAAGGAGGCTATTTCACTGTGGGTGGGAAAACCAACATAGTTAGAAGTAGCACCATCTAGTGTGATAACCACACTCAATGAAACCTCCTCCGCTCTGAGTTTAAAAGAAAATGCAATATTTGTGGATTTTTGTCTCTTCTCTAATCACTATCTGGCAATTGCCCAACAGTAAAAAGAGAATAGCCACTTGTAACTCTTCTACCATTCAGAAAAAACTCTCGCTCACATGATCAAACTTTATCAGTCACCGATTCACATCGAGACCCTTCTCTCCACAAAACTAATCTCTTTCCTGGCCCCAGGCATGAGTGTGAATGTTACATCATGTTGAAAAGCAAACTTTGCCCACAGCTGCTTTTCCACCAGCCCCTACGACAACCTCAGCTCTCCACGCGGCCGCTCCTGATTGTTTCCTTCTGGAAACTTCTGTGTATCTTGCACTGCTTCCCCAGCCATCAAGACCCTCCAGCAACCTCCTCTTCTAAACTTGTAAACTTCAATTACTGATCATCCTTAAGGGGACACCCAGCATATGCTGCCTTGTTGTACTGGTCAACTGAGTCAGGTTTTTACCTGCCCCTCCAGGTGGATGGTAAGAGCCTACAAGGCAAAGCCCATGATTTCTCTTCCCTCATCGCATGACGAGTGGAGGGTTTTGGAGTAGATCTACTTGACTTCAAATCCCAGCTCTGGCCTTACTAAACGTCCACACCTGAGCAAACTGAAAAACTCAGTTTATTCTCTCCCACATGGACTCAAGGTCCACACATCTCCACGGGGGGCCTCCAGGAGCACAACGCGCTGGATAAGAAAGCAGGAAGCAGAAAGAGACTCTCCAATTGATGTCGAAACAACGCAGCAGTGGCCTAATGTGTGTGGGGGGGAAGGGGGGGCGGGGGCAGACAGAGGCAGAGACAGGGGAGAGAGAGTGGATATGAATGAGAGAGAATGGGGGAGGGGAAGGAGAGAGGAGAACGGAGGAGGACAGACCCAGCAAAGAGAGGGAGGGGCTATATTTGGGGGTGAAGGCTGATATTCCTGACAGAACTTAGACAAACAAGAAATTGAAAAGCACACAGCTGCTGATATCAAATACACCCTCTTTCTGCACTACATCAAAAAACTTTAATTAACAACATTTATTTGAGTGAAAATAAATTTCCTTATTGCAAATAAGTGTACTGTAAGTCAAAGAACAGAACTCCCAACCCCCACCCCAGCCCACCCCCCCACACGCACAGCGGAAAAAAATACAATAGGAGAGCAAATTAAACCTTTGGAAAAAGAATAAATAAGAATCTGGATCAAAGACAAAAAGAGTTTGTGGACTTGAGAGGTCAGCAGGACCAAACTGGAGACAACTCATGGAAAACTATCCTCTCTCTGCTGTGGGAACTCTGATAATGGTGACTGCCAAGACGAACTGTCGCTGCAGGTATGGACTGCAGTCAGTGAGGACGCACGCGGCCTCTCCATGTGCAAACCGGGGCTGTTTCCCAGTCCTCCTGCATGCCTAGGTGAACGGGGGCGGGGGAGGTACCAGGATGGGTGAACAGCGAATCCTCCCTGTGCCCACGAGGCCCCCGTCCACCTCCCCCACGTGCACGGCCTTGGAGGGCTCGCCCTCCGGCTGGGGCCTCTGTGATCTGCACAGAACCACGTAGGAGAAGCGTGTGGTCGAGAAGTGTGTGGAAACAGAGGCTGCAGGAGGCTGAGAGGCAGGGTTTTCATGTAGGACCTTGAACAATGGGTATCAGGAGAATGGCATTCCAGCCCCTGCGCTGCCACTAACCTCCTCTGTGCTTCCCTGAATGAGCCGCTTCTCCCTCTGAGACTCAGTTTTCCCACCTGTCAAACGAGACAGCTGCAAATTCGAACAAGAATTGTGGGTGTGGAGGGTCACTTGGGGAACTGCAGTGACTGAAGGACCAAAGCTGCCCCACTCCACTCCAGCCAATTGTTTCCAGAAGCCAAAACTCTAAAACTGGTGTGGACGTGTTTGTCTGTGCATATGAGGAATCACTTTATTTTCAAATGTTTGCAAATTTTGGTAAAACACTGTGTGGGTCAAAAAAGAGATGTCTGTGGGATGAATTTGGCCCTCAGTGTTGTCAGAAGCCCCTTCATTCTTCACATTTCATGACTGCCTAGTGAGTTGCCCTCCCACCACACTCCTTCCCAAATCCCTGATATGCAGACACTTCTGAATAAAAGAAGTGAGCCAGCTAAGGAAAGGAGAGCTCACCAGGGCCTCCTGCAGGTGTGACAGCACCTCTGGGCTGAGGAACCTTGCTATGGTCAGTCTCCTGGCCCACAGTGTGTAGACCCTCGTTTCCTCGTGTGCAGAACAACGGGGCTACACTAGGAGGTTTCCAGGGTCCCCACCAGTTCCAAGGCCATGGCTGATGACTTCAGCATCTTCAAATGGTTTTGACTAAACAATGGAAAACCAAGAGAGATGAGGGTCTACCCTCTAATGGTTCCCTGATGCAGATGGGAAATGAGGGCAACAAATAGGCAGGGTAGTCAGACCAACGCCCACTCACAAAATTGGGTAAATGTCTATTTTGTGGTCTCTCCTTCCAACCTCTCCCCCGTGTCCTGTCTCTGTCATCTGGTGGGCACCCCCACAATTGGGGGCCTAATTCCCATAATCCGCATGTTAATTGATAAGCTGAAGACCATTTCCTTTTAGGAATCTGTAACCTGTGCAGGCCTCCAACCAAAAAGTTGGCTCTTAAAATGACGGAATTTCAGGTTCCCTGTGGGTCACTGTGAGATACTGTTCGGGGAGAGTCCCAGGTTGATGCCCTTCAGATCCTATAACCAGGTAGTCACCTGCTCCACCTGGTAGTCAAGCTGTCCCCAGAGAGCAATGTGGTGAGGAGTGAAGCTACAGGGCTTTCTTGTTCCAATAAAAATCGACAATTTACTGTAATTTCGTTGTGATTTAACAATGCTTTTAAAAGAGGAAGTAAATGGCTCATAAAGTCTGGTGACCTAGTCACTCCTGTGTGCTTCATCAGCACTCCCTCTGAGCTGGTGCCCTTCACATCCCCCAGGCTGCCCAGGGACAGGCTGGAGTGGAGAGCCAGGAGACCGACTCCACAGTCCCGGGCACCAGCAAGTTCTCACCTCTCTCGGTCTTTCTCCATCCCTCTCTGACTCTTTCCCTCCCTTTTGCCTACTCCCTCACTCTTTTCTTTCTTTTTCTTTTTCTGAACAACGGAAGTTGAATGGCAATGCAAATCTCAGTCTCTCCTTAAAAAAACAAGCCAGGGAGGCAGCATGTCACCCATATGTATGAGCTTTAAATGGCTTTTATCAAAGTGAGGTCGCGCTAAATCACGGTGGAGCTGTCATAAATACAACTGACTCGACATAGGCTGCAACAAGCCTTTGGGGAAAATTATATGATGTGCTGTTGCAGTTATGGTATATCACACAGGGAGCTCATATTTTTCCACTGGCAAGGTAATCCGATCCTTCAGAGGACTCTAATGGGTGAAAAGAGGCAGTAAGTCGAAGTGAATCACGCCAGGGATGGGATGGTCACATGCACGCCTGACAGGTGAGGGGCCCTTCTCTGGGTGCTGATATTTTAAAGAACCAACCTATTCACTGGAAGGAGGTAATTGATGGAATCTTAAATATTTTATGGGGATTTCCTTACTTAGAATCAATCGATGAGACTAGTTGATGGAGCACTGGATTAGTAGTTAAAGGACTTGTAGCTCTGGCACTAAATGTAGTTACCTGTGGTTCTAAAACACAAATTCTTTGATATTCTTCCTTGCAAAAGATGATGCCTATATCCCCTCCCCATCGATATGGAATGGCTTTAGTGATTCATTTCTAATGAACAGATTGTGGCAGAGGTGAGGTGTGTGCTTTCCAAGGCTGGGTCATAAAGGTATTGTGGTTTCCTCTTTGAACCACTCACTTTAAGAAAAGCCAGCTGCCATGTTGTGAGGACACTCAAGCAGCCCCATGGAGAGGTCCACATGGTTTGGAACTGAGGTGTCCTGACAAGAGGCAGCACTAATTTGTCAGGCGTGCAAATGGGCCACCTTGGATGGCTTTTGGATGAGGATCCAACAGCCCCATTAAGCCATCAGATGCAGAAAGGCTACTTCTAGAGTCCTGACCCACAGAAGATCTGAGAGGTAATAAATGTTTATTATTTTAAGCTACTGAATTGAGATATTTTTTATGCAGAAATAGATAGCTAATATAAGGCAATAAGCTTAAACACTCTAGGTATTAGTTTCCTTATTTTTATATAAAGGATTGGCTACACATTAGGATCACTTGCAAGCTGTTCAAAAGCATTTAGTGCTCAGGACCTACACACTACGAATTGAAGCTGAGTCCCTGGGCACAGTGAGGCCCAGCACAGGCATTTTCTAAAGCTCTCCAGGTTATTCTTAATGTACAGCCAGAATTGAGTGCCACTGAATTAGATGCATTTTATGTTCTAAAAATACATTTTACAATTTTACGAAACCCTTGGCAGGTCTGGGAATTGAGAATGTGAGAGTTGGGCTATTTCTTCATTCCCAACTCCCTCTCATTACTTCGGATGCCTGGACACTGTCCAGCAGAGCCAGAGACAATTCCTTTACTCCAGCTAGTGAAACCTGGCCCAAGACAAAGAAGTATATTTTAAGAAGTAAAATATCATTACAATAAGGATGAGTCAGTCCTAGGGAATAGGAAAACAGCCCAGATCTGAGGAAAGCTGACATTGATCAGTTTTCTTAACCCACTGCATAAAGACAGTCAAACATGGGCCATCCTCGGCTTAGCAGACTCCTTTGGCAAAGAGGAGTGCTGTCAAGCACGGAGCCTTTGTGAGGGAGCATCATGCCTCTGCTGGTCTAGCAAGGGCAGGTGTGGTGCTGGGTAGCAGTCATGCACTGGGATTTGAGCCAAAAGACTTGCTGCTCACTGGCTGTGAGAACCTGGACAAGTCAGTTCGTGTCTGTGACTCAGGGTCTAAGCCTGTGAAAATGGAAATTATATATCTCCCATACTGACCTTGTCAAATGGAGTAATGAGACAACAGAGGTGAAAAGCCTCACAGACAGTAGTGTACACACATCAGAGTGCTATGACCCTGAACCATGAAAACCCATGGAAGGAATTCCACTACCAACACAGGTCTCCTTCTCTGAGAAAAAATAAACAGTAAATAAATAAAATAAAATAAGAGAGCAATATGGATCAAGAAGACAATTTGCCCCCAAAAGGTCAGAAAGACCTTTTCCTGGTCTCCACCACTCCTGCCACTATCAGTAGTCACATGTTATTATTATTCTCCACCTGCCCTTCCTAAGGAGGTTTAAACACCTCTCTGTCATTCCTGGATGTCTAGCAAACACCAAGTCTGAGTCCCTCCTTCAGCCATCCACCAATTCATTCAGTAAGTGTTTACAGTGTGCTTACTACACACAAATACCCTTCAAAACCATACGAGGGAGGAAGGAATGCTTATTCAGGTCTACCTCTTATCTCAGATCTCCACTTATCTGGATGCTACACCTTGGTCCTCAATCCCTTGTTACAGTCTCAGGCAGTCTGGACATCCCATAATACTGCACATTTGCCTCAGCCTTCGTGTTATCTCCAATGCTGGCAACTCATTTTGCACAGTATAGGACTAGGCTCCCAAGAGAGTGAAGATCCATAAGGGCAGAGCTATGTCCCCCATTCTCTGTATCACCTGTTACAATAGCTGGGAGTCCGGTAGATGCTCAAGCAGCCAGTGTGGGCTGATAAGCAGTCCCGTAGCAGCAGCGCCAGCTTTTGCCTGGACTTCCTGAATCAATCTCCTTCCTTCCATATCTGCACATCAGCCTGCCCATCCCCTGGGGTTGAGGGAAGTAGAGAAAAGGGATTGGACTTTCTGCTTAAGGGGGATGTCTGCTGCTTCCCTGGTGGCCTCCTCACCCTGATTCCCACTTCAGGCAGCACAATTTCTGTGGTTCACTCACATGCCTAAACTGTTTAAGATGCTGCCAGATGACAATTTCAGGCTCTCTAGGAGCAGTCCTTCCCAGGGCCCAGCTGTCTACTCTGTAATACTTAATTCTTTGGAAAGAAGTAACAAGAAGGCTGGTGTTTTTGTTTTGTTTTGTTTTGTTTTTTTAAGATTTAAAAAAAATCATTTATTGCTGAGAAGTCACATCAGGGTCTCATCCTTCAAAGCGACAGCTGAGTGTGTATCAGCCTGAGAGAGAGCCCGATTATTAGTTTTAAAGAGCTCATTTTATTCTCTTAAAAATGGGATCAGTTCATCTTCGTCACATCTGTCTGTGTGTGGCTCCCGCATGCCACAACAACTGTCAACTCCAGGCATCATGTTATTAAGGTGTAGCAGGTGTATGCGTGGGTCTGCCTGGGTGTGTGTGTTTTCCAAAGGAGCAGACAATGAGAGCTAGCGCATGAGTAATTAATGGGGTTGCTTTGCTCATCTGCATTCAGGAAGGGTCTAGGAAGACAGTTCCCATCCAGCCCATCCCACACCCCATTGGCTGGGGAGGAGGGAGGAGCCACAGCTACAGTCCACATTATCTAAGCAGCAATAGTAAGGCCTTGCAATAAATCACTTTACTAAGGGATGCTGTAAAGGGAATATGACAATCACAAGCGTGTGTCTCCCTCACATCCCAAGGGCCATGTAGCTTTGGCCAATGACCCAGCACACCTGCAGCAGAGCTTCCAGATGTCCCTGATACCTGTTTAAAGAGCTATTTCATAGGGCCCAGGCTCCTTCTCATTCTGTTATGAATAAAGGCAAGAGCTAAGCTAAAGTTTCAGATAAAGGAAAGGGTAGAATCTTCCACTGTTTTGCTCTATATTGAAGCCTACCATTCATATCAATGGGAAAACACTGCACAGTGTCTGCAGTGAGTGTAGCATGGTACTAAATGTCAGTATAAAGGGAGTAGATAAGCAAGAAAAGACCCGTACATCAAAATATGTGCAAATAATATGGAGTAAATAATAAAATGCTAAGCTGAATGCAGCTGGGTGTTAAACATGGCTCACAAAATACATTTTATGGATGACTGAGAAAGCCGGAGGACAGAGCCAGGCATGGGATGCTTCTGATAGGGACCTGGGAGCATCTTCATTACAGAAAGGAAGAGGAAGAGCCCACCAGGCACATGCCAGCCTGAAGGAAACAGGCAAAATTGGGAAAGAGACTTGAGAATTATGGAAACATGGCACACACAACCCATAACAGGGAATGGTGGGCAATTCAGCTGAATAGATACTAGGCGTGCCCAGAAAGAGAAGTGTGCTTGCGTATGTCTCTGTATACACGGATGACTCTAGGGCAGATAATCTGAAATGACAGATAATCAAAACATTTAGCATGTATCTATGTCTTGGAATTGATATGGATGGGTAAGGAGATGTAGGGCTTGCAACACTTTCCATGAAATAATGAAATGCCTCTACAGACCTGAGTCAGGAAGAGCTGGGAAGCCATCACGCTGGTCCTATGAGTGCACCTGTCCCCCCAGTCCTGCCTGCAGCAAATGGAACTCTTGGGCTGGGGCAAAACATCCGCTTTGCCTAGTGTGCTGAGGCCAGGCCCCCACCCACCCAACTCACCCTCCTGAGGCAAGGAAGGCAGTTAAGTGATGACTGTATACAAAAGGCACATTCTCTTAGTTTCTGCAGGACTAGAACAAATAATAATTCCATATTCATTATCAAATAAAAGATATGTCATAGTAATAAATTATTTAAAATGAAAAAGACTTGTTATGGATCACATTACTGATAATTTGCCAGCAGAGAATTGAATTCCCATGCAGGGGAAAGAAGCCTCCCCCAAGAAGCCTGGTTGACACTCTTCCACCCAGAATGAAGCACTCTCGCTCTGTGCTCACATCACACTTTCTCATTTCTTCCCACAGTCAGCATCAGTTGAAGGAGGGAGCACATATCAAAGACTGCTCAGGGTGCACAGGCGCCTATATCCAGGGTACTTGCATGCTGATGCACCAGCACTATTGGTTTCCAAGACATCAAAGGAGGTGCTTGCCTGTGGAGTAAAGCCTGCCGTGCCCTCTGGAAATCCTTTGTGGGGGCTGGAGAGCACACACAACTCAAAAAATTAACACGGAAAGATTCTAAAAAGAAATGGAAATGAACGGTGAGAAATTCACGGCCACATACAGTTGCAGGAAAATAGGCATGAAAGTGTCAGGCCTAACAACTGCAGTGGCTTGCTGTATACAGGAAGATAACAATACAAATGCCATGATCCTCCCAGGCCAGGTGTGAGGAGAGAAGCTGCTAAGGACAGGTCACAGCAAAACCCAAACTGGGTAGGAACCGAAGGGCCGAGGACAGCGTGGCCTGTCACATATTGTCTGGCTTGGGACATTCAGAAACCTGGTCTTTCTTTTTCTCATCTGCCAAATAGACAGTTACAAACCTGGATCAAGCCTAGAGTTCACTAGACTAATATTGTGAAGCAAAAGAAACTATGACAAAGTTTCCTGAGTGGGCAAAGCCATGGTTCTCAAGAGTCTTCAGAGCATTGCTCCAGAGCAGGGAAGAAGCAGGACGAAGGATCCTAAGGAAAGAGTGGAGTAAGGGAGGGGTGAGGAAGCTCACAGACCCCACACCTGTGAGCACCAGCTCTACCTGGCTGCACCCAAGGGCACTCCCAGTTCCTCCAGTCTCTGGATTTGACAACCCAGCCTCCTCTCTTGCACAGCAGAAATGCTGCAGCAGATGTGTGCTAAACAAGACCAAACTTAGGGGAAGCAAGGGCATTTTAAAAAATGAAGGGGCAGTGGGGAGAAAAGAAAAGAATGAAAATTTGACTACAGAGTGTTTATAAAAAGCTGATATGTAATTCAGTGTTTGTGGAAACTTTTCTTCTTTGTTTGGTGGCAGAAACCAAATCGGAGACATGCAAAGTACGTAAATATCATTTAAAATCTAAAGAAATTAAATTGTAAGATTAAGTGAAATGATGTCTGAGAATGTGCTCCAAAAAGTGCAGGGTATTGTCCCAATGGAAGGGGTTGCTGTCCAGGGCCAAATTCTTCATATGTTTATTTGATGGATCAGAGGCCACAAGAGCTCCGCTGGCCACCAGAGCAGACTGTTAGAGGCGTTAGCTGAATTCCAAAAAGGCTCCAGGACCAGAATGCCTCCCTCACATTTACTATAGAACCAGAATTTGCATTCCTAGAGATTCATACTCTTGGAGTTTTTGCCCTCGGGCCTTCTTTCAAAAATACAGATACCTCTGGGAAGGATGACACTTCTAACTGATTCATTCTAATAAGGTGTGGAGGACAGGTCATCAAGTAGACATTTGGCTCATCTGGAAGTCACAGCTCTGTTCTGGCCTGACTGTGTGAACTTGGCAAATAAACCACTTGACCTTTCAGTGCCTCAGTACCTCCTTATGGGAAAGGGACATTGGGCAGGCAGATTAGATGGACCTCTAAACCCTGAAATGAGATTCCCTGATATATCAGAGGTAGGGTTGCAGATAAAAGACAGGGCAACTGGTCCAATTTGAATTTCAGATACATAATAAATACGTGCTTAGTGTATGTTCCATGTATACTTAAACTTAAAAAAAAAAATGTGTGGGAGTCCTGTATTTTTATTTGCTAAATCTGGCAACCTTAATCAGATGGGCTTTTCTCTCCAGAGGGAAGATTCTAGGGGGAGCATGGGCAGCAAATGGAAAAGGCAGGGAGTGAGGAGAAATGGGGGCAGGAAGGCAGTTCCAAGCATAATGCCGCCTCCTTCACAATTCTTTGAGGGCTGACCTAGTGCAATGACATTCATAAAATGCACCTCACTCAAGGGCTTCAGCAAGATGCACAGGCTGCCAGAGCCCTCCCTGGAAAGGAAGTGGGCTCCAGGGAGAGCTGTCCTAAGCAGTAAGCGGCCACTTCATGCCTGTAATCTGACTCTCCACTGCTCTTCCCAACTTCCTTTACCTCCCTCCCTGGTAATACTCTTCGAAGACTCCCTCCCGCTGCTCTGTGAAATCCAAGCTCCCTAGAAGCTCCCAGAAGGCCCATTTGGTCTTCTATACCCTCCCCCCACAACCCCCAACCCCAGCCTGGTCTCTTGCCCTTCCCACCTCATACCTCATAAGCTAGCTTTCCTCCCCCACCTGCCTAGAAGATGGTTTCTCTTTCTGAATGCCCTTTCCAGAGAATGGCCCTGGCTCCTCCCTCTCTCCTTTTGATTTAGCTCATCTCCCTTGCCTTCCGGTCTCCACTGTGTCCCAGGTGGGCCTCTCTTGAGCAGGGTATCGCCCTGTCTTCGAGTTCATGCATTCACACTGTTGGTCACTTCCTACTCCTTGAGAGCAAGTATGCATTTCTGTCTTAACTTCATCTCTGAATCTCTAGTTCCTGCCACAGTGCCTGGCATTTGATGAGTACAGTAATTATTTGATTGGTTAATTATTACATTCGCTGGTCCCTGTTGATTGAGGACATTTGTTAATGAATTGATTAGCCCCTTTCTCCCCAGCTCTGTGCCTCTTCTATAACTCCTGGGGGGGTCACATATCATCTCTGGAATTAGCCATTTTCTACCCATCCCCATATACCTCTCCTGCACTCTGCAAAGCACTGAGCAAGCCCTCCTCTCTACGCACAACTCTGAGTTGGCCTTTACCCTTTTATAACCTATACTCTTGGTATAGTTTGCATTCATCCAGCAATTAACCATATACCTCCTTGTGTCACTCCCTGAATTATGTTCTGTATTGTCATTCCCATTAGCAGTAGTATCCCATTAGAGCTTTCTCTAGGCAAGGGCTAGTATCATGTTCTTGGTGAGGAATGAAGCCAGGAAGTGAGGCCCCAGCCCTTTGGGAGCTTATACTTAAGGTAAAATGGAAGGTAATCCACATTTCAGCTGAACCATCCTTGGAGATCTATATACGGTGGATTTATACATATTACCTCATGTTAAATGAGAGGTCTGACGCCTGCCCCAAATTTCTGCAAATTGCTGGAATCCAATCCTGTATTCTTATTTTTTACTTTCTATTCTCATAAAAATCACGATCTTCCCCCTTCCATGGCCCTGCCCTTCAGCTTTCTATTCAGGTCTCACCTACAGCAAAATTTTCATTCTTTTTCTTAATGAAGAACAATTAGTTTCCTTTCGTGCCAAGCCGTGGAGGCCTCGCCTTTCATATGCAAACCAGGTATTTGTTAAACAAAAAACCCACTCACTCCCCTAGAGGAAGAATGAGAGGCAAATCTTTTAATTTGAAAGATCCTTTACCTTCTCTCCTTTCTAACTAAAGTAACTATTACAGGGAGTAATAGTTATATGCCAGGGGAGCTTGGAGTAAAAAGAGACCATTTTTGACCCAGGAAATGTAGCATTGGTAGGCTGTGTTCTCCAGATTGAGTGTGACTAACCCATCTTGGCATGTCTGCCTTGTGAGTAGGAACGTGGGGCCCACTTCTTGGCCTCCCCTCTTGGAAGCTGCCCTCTGACCGGAAGACTGCAGCCTGGGCTCTGAACACACAGCCCTATTTCCCTGTCACTCCCCATCCAGTTCCAAGGCCCACGTGGTACAAACGTGGGCTCTGGTACCCATGGCTGTTCCTCCCAGTCTTCCAGACTCTGTCTAACACCCTCATCACCCTCCTAAGGACTCTTATTCTCCCAGCCCCCTGGCCGCGGCAAACTGCCAAGCTCCCATTTCTTGGAACACTGGAGGAAACCAACCTCTGCTAGGCCCTCAGCAGTTTTCCTTTCTCCAGAAAAGTGTTTCTAGCCTAAACTCAATGGCTGGATTAACTTCAAATACTCTTGAAGCAAAGATTCTCAAACTGGAGCACATATCAGAAACATCTGGAGAACTAAGCCCCAAGTTCTGAGGGGAAATCTGGGATTTTATATTTCTAACAAGCTCCTCGGTGATGGGGATGCCTGAGTGCTGGCTTCAAACTTTGGCTTCCATGTGTCCACCCGGGCACTCTTAGACACACTGCCCAGCATTGTGGGCGCCTGACTGCAGCAGATATTCCCCATCCGCCCCACTGTCCCCAGGAACACACAATCAGGCTTTGAACCCAAAGGCAAGACTGTGCCCTAAGGGGTGGCCCTGGCCTACAGCAGCTGTTTGTCCAACGTGATTAAAACCCAATTATGATGTGCTTCAGAGGCCAGAGAACTGAGAGAGCTGGGATCTGGCTTGCAGAACAGCATGCATTTTGTGTAACCAGCGTAAACAGAGTGGGGTAGGCGGTGGGGGCAGACAGCTGTTTCCCATTCAGGGACCAGCAGGGCCCAGGGAGTGGGAAGCCAAGCACATCACTGCCCTGCCAGGCCCCTGCAATCAGAACCCCAAGGGCACATCAGCCATTCCACGGAGGGGCAGGGCAAGGGGAATGAGGCCATGGAGGGGGGACCCAGAGGACACTGAGACTGAGTACGTAGGCTATACCCAGCAAAATGTCCTGATGCTTTAAGGAGGGGGTAACTATTGGTATAAAGTTTTGTCATGACTAATTTGCATCCTGGGATTCTGAGGCAACTCAGCCTTACCAGAGAAAGGGCCGGAAGGGGTGCCTCTGATGGGGGTGTTTCTCTGATGAGGTGTTCCTAAGAAAGTGGTCAGAAAACCAGGGCCATTAGAATCCCCTTGGCATTTACAGAATGTGCAGATTCCCAGGCCCCATCAGGTCTACAGAGTCAGAACCTCTGGGGGTAACCCCAGGCCCCGCCTGGGAATCTGCATGCTACAAAATCTCCCCAACTGATTGTTCTGTTCACTGATGTTTGACCGGAGCAAGAGTGGGTTGGGTTTCACAGGCAGGAAGCTGAGGTCCTTTTCAGTGCCTTTTCTTCAAATCTATAAATGGTGTCTAGCCTCTTCTGACAGGTCTGGCAATCAAGGACTCCATGGACCATAAGGGATGACTCTCTTCTGTACACTGTACCCCAAAGGCCACGTGTTCTCCAGCGCCAAGGGAAGCACTTGGCTTCTCATTCTTGGCATTTTCTATATCAATCTATTTAGTAATCAACAATTATTTACTGAATACCAGTTTTGTGCTTATCACTCCACCAGGCAAATACAAAGAAGGAAAGGAAGCACAGTGAGATAAATACAACTCAGGCACACTAAGGCAAAAAGCACAGAGAGTGAGTGAACTGAACAGAGGGAGTGTTATTTTAAACTCTGTTACAATCAGTGTCATAGTCACCTATCTGTTATTAGTTTAATTCAGAAAATCGATATGCCTCCCATAATCCAAAAGCAATGATAGCAATAACCTCTATTTATGGGATATTTACGTAGTGCCAGGTGTGGTACAAATGTATTTCCCTTATATTACCTCACTTAATCCTCTCCAAAACCTGATGAGGCGGGTACAACTATTTTTCAATTATAAATGAGGTTTCTAAGCATTGTGGTTATTAAATACATGCCCAAGTTTACACAGCTAGTAAGGGCTGGAGTTAGAAAGTAGGCTTAGTTGTGCCTGATTCCAATAACCTGTGTCAGTCTTGTGGTGTGACAATCATGAATAATCTAGGTGTAATGTACTAAAATGTCAGAAATGGGAAAGATAATTAAAAGGCATAATGGCACCCCAAAGGAAGAAATGGGCAAAGAAGTGTGTAGAAGTTAGGAGTAAACTTCATGAAGAAATGGACCTTTGAAAGGGAGATTCTGAAACTCCCTGAACTAACAGGTACCCTTTGACCACATGTCTTTCTATATATAGAACAGAGGCTGAAAAGCCCTGGGGATCCCTGACAGAAAGGTTAAGTCTAAGATGATCCACAAAAACAAGTCAAACTGAGCTTGCTCTTCACTTCATACTATTCTGCGTCAGTTTAGACCAGGATAAGAACAGTTCATCACTGGCAATGTTCACAGACAGGCCTCTGCTAGATTCACAAAATGTACAACTGGGCTTGTGCTTCATTTTTTAAAGGAGGATTGGGAATAAAAACAAAAAAGAAAAGACAACTCTATACAAGGCCTTACCGAATAAGCACTCTGGAAAGTCACTGAGCAGAAAATTGAATTTAAGTTTCTCCAAACGAGACATATTCCCCATCCTCCCAATGCTTTGTTGGAATGATCCACTCTCTCTATAAGGAAGTCATGAAACCAAGGAAACACTTCAAACTAGAGAAAACACTATGTACTATTTTGTGAATCCAGACTTTTGGAATCAATTCAAATGCTCAATGTACAGAGTTTCTTTACCCCACATACACACCCCCCACAACAGTGCACAACAGTTACTGATACTCCTTGCAACAGTGTGTTTTAAAACATCTGTGTTTTTCCTGTATTCGCTATTTACAGAGGATGAGAATAAAATTGTATTCTGGCCAGGGAAGCACAGCAGTATCCCCAGTCACTGAGTTCTGAAGGCTGCCCCACCCAGCTTCCATCTTATCAAGTCCCAAAAGTTTCCAACACACAAGATAAGCAGAAATGCCCTTTGTATAGGCAAAAAGGAGATGGGAAATTGTCGTTGTGATTGGAGAAGCTCCAAATATCTCTATACCTCCTCTTCCCTTAGTCTGAAATTCTGCCCTTAGAGATGCCTCTAAGGATTTTATAGTAAGAATCATCTGGAAAGAGCCTTTGAGATCACCTAGGTCAGTCCCCAAATTTTAGGGTTGGGTAAACTGTAGCTATGTAAGGTTACCGCCTTGCAAAAGGATTCAGGTTTTCAACTGAAGCAGCCTTTCTCGATGTTAATTCGTTTCGGATAACGTTGACCCCTTCTGACCTTTGGTCAAAATAAGTATCCCATGTTCAAATCGCTTTGGGAAACTCTGCACACAGTATATCACCTCCCTTCTTTCTTTTGTAGATTCACAACACAGATTACTGGATTAAAGATTCCAAGAAGTTCTACTATCAAGAACCAACTTTTTTTTTTTTCCCAAACAGTTTAGCTACTTAAAATTTTTACAATATGATTTCTACTAACATGCAAAGGAATGAGTGTCCTTGTGTAAGCCATTTGGAAAATACTGCGTGATATCATAGTGTGTTCTCTCCTCTACCAGGAAAACAATTAAAGGCAGTATTTTATACTAATTCACATTCAGTTACGTAGGACTTATCAAGTCTCAATTTCCCCTTGGCAAGAAGAGTTAAGCAGTGGTAAGGAATCTGGATACAAAGAATAAGGATCTGAGACATGCTAAACAAACTTCGACAGCAATTTGGCATTGGTCATGGCCAAATTTTAAAGGTGGGACTGTGTCCGGCCACAGGGATTAAATTCAAAGACCAAAGCAACTGACCACTTTGCTCCTCTGTTGTAGAAATCTTCCCTAGTTTCATCTTTCGAACTCTTTTTGCTCCAGGACTACTACTTCCTACTACAAGGCTACTTTCTCACATTTTTGGTATTCTCTAAGCATAATCATGGTGGCAGACATGCCGTAGGTGCCCAATGATGACTTGAGATTTATAAAAATGGCATATTGTCAAAACAGAAACCTGATCATGGTTATTCTTCTTCTGGCAGAATGGAAATTGGAATGTGACTAGCCCCAGGATTTTACTTTACTAATTCTTATTTCTCCTAAGCAATTAAAAAAAGTTCAAGTATTTTCAGTTGTTCAATTGACTTAATATGTTTAAATAAATTCAGTTTAGATCCATTTTATCAGCAGAATTCAGTCTGATCAATAGAATTATATGTGACCAAAAAGGAAAAAAAATCATTAACAGGCACCAGTGTAATAGAGTGTATCAGTAACATTGATAAGATGTGCTGCACTTGCAAGCATGAGAAATGAGAAGGTGCATTGGCAACCAAGTTTGTAACATCTTAAAGTCTAAGCCAGCTTCAAAAATCCCAAGTGGATCTAAACAGGCCTTGCAGTGGGAACCATTTGTCTCCACTCCCTAAGTTTCTACTCTGTCGTTAGATGGAGATTCAATCTTCTGGGAGAGAAAAAGAAAGTTGGGAAAGAAACTTCCACTACTGTTCATTCTTTTCCACTTACCTGATAGATGTAACTGGAAAAAGGGTTTGTCTTAGTCTACTCCAGCTGCCATACAAGATACCATATACTGGGTGGCTTAAACAACAGACATTCATTTTCTCGCAGTTCTGGAGGCTCAAAAGTCCACAATCAAGGTTCCTACAGGGTGTGGTTTCTTGTGAAAGTTCCCTTCCTGGCTCGCAGATGACCACCTTCTCACTGGACCTCACATGGTAGAGAGAGAGTAAATCAGGTCTCTGGTGTCTCTTCTTGTAAGGACACTAATCCTAGAGGCTCAGGACTTCATCCACGATCTCATTTAACTTTACTTCCTTACTCCAAATATAGTTAAATCAGAAGATAAGGCTTAAATATATGAATTTTGTGACACAATTCAATTCACAGCAGGTCTGAAGATGTGAAGCCCAAGTCAGTGGAGGCTCCCTCTCTTTCTTGCTCTCCCTTTCTTTCTCCTCCTTCCATCTACCCCCTTTCAGTCTGACTCTTCATATTACACAGAATAGGATAAACATCCAAAGCTCAAGAAGTAATTTTCAAAATGACTGAAAACAAATCAGAATGGATCAAAAACACCTCATGTCCTCAGCTGCCCCTGAAATCATCATATTCAAAGAGACACCCAGTTCAGTGGTACCTGAACTTTGATCCACTACATTGATGATGACTTATGGTTCAGGAAACATTGCCAGATTTGACAAGTTAGAACTTGTAGCAGCTCACAGACATCGTGTACCATTGTTTCCACTGCCTTGTGACAAGGTCACGGGTAACCTACTTCACCACATTTCTGTATAACGGAACTTCCTAACTGTAGATCCCTGGGGCTCTGTTGGAAAAAGTCAGCTATATAAGTTAGAAACCACTGTGATGGTCTCTCTTTTTTTTTAAACCAGTGACACAGAGACAGAAAATAAAAAAAGGATATTTCAAAACATATTTTCAACAATGGCAATATTTAGTGCATAGCCTCTTTAGAAGAAGACTTTGAAATGTGACTCCACTTACTTGGAAGTATAATAAGACCCAGTGTGTGTTTTGAAAAGTTAGTCTTTTACTCTTCCATGCTTTGGATGAAAACATGCCCATCTTCTTCATTTTAAGCCATTAATATAAGGTCCCAAGGGTCGAATTTGGATTGTCTTATTAAATTTTCACTGTTCTTCCCTCTCTCCATTTCCTACCTGCTGAACTGGAGAGAAAGTGTGTACACCCATGGAGGAGCCAGTTGGAAGCCTAGGGGATAAATAAATATGACACACAGAGTATATAATGCTCAACTCAAGGAGCTGTCATTCACTTAGATTTATTACATTGTAACTACAACATTTGGTTCCCCCATGGTCTCTATAAATTGTGCAGTTACCTTTTGTGGCATGAACCTACTCACCCAAGAAGAGAAAGGTTTGCTAAGTCTTGCTGAAAATGCTGACCATCTAGAGTTTCACTGGCCAGGCTAAGGGCCCAATATACCTGTCATATCCCTAGGCTCTCACATAGGGCTGGGCCACAAGGGGCCTTTAATGAATACCCACTGGATGGCTGAAATATACATGCTGCAACAACAACCAAAAAATGAGTAAATGAGCTATCATGGGCTCTTTGGCTGCTTGAGGCTCACCAACTATTCTATCTTGAAGTCTGGTCTAATCAGTCTGGAAGCAGCGAGCAACATACTTCCTATTAGGGAATTTCATTGCAAAGATAATAAATAGGAAAATACAAGTACATTTCTATTGACCTTTCTATGGGCAGTTCCAGTCCAGTGATGGGGGGATGTAGTTAGAATCTAGTTGTCCCACCATCATCACAAGGTCTTACTTTGTTTTTCTCATTTTGGAAACTATACTGAGGGTTCTTTAATTTAAAAGTCCTTGATTTCCTACCACAGACTCCAGAAGAGCTTTTTAATAGTTTGTTCTCCTTAAAAGGAAAAAGACATTTGTCCCCAAACAGAACATGCCATCGCCAATGGTGAGCCCATGCTCTCATCACCACTCTGCCTGCATCGTGAACTGTGGCTCACCAGCAAGCATCTCTGGGGCCAACGAAGTGAAGGAGAGTTGCTCCCACAAAGCATTCTCAGCCTGCACTGGATACAAAAAGTAAGCTCAAGAAATTGTAGTTTCTTTCCTTGGCCCCTTAGTGGGCCCCAAAGCAGCTATTAGGGAGCATTGGTGCTCCTGGATTTTGTGCTAAACAAACCAATATTTGAACCACAGAAAGGCCGAGCTGGGGCTGGGCTGATCTGCAGGGGCCTCCTTTGTCTGGGGGTTGGAATCATTCCCTGGTTTCTTTTCACTACTCTTCCCCACCCCCAGCTCCTTCCCCTCTCCCAATTCATTCTTTAAGAATTTATCCTGCTGCTTCTTTAACTCAGCATGTGTCTGGGCAGATGTCCAAGAACGCTCCCTTCAACAACGACAACAACAGGAACAGGAAAAAAACCCTCTACTTCAATTCAGTCCTCCCTGCTCTGGCTGGCTCGCCCTCTCCCTCCTGGCTTTTCACAGCTCATGATTGATAATGTCGTCCTTTCTCTCACCCTGGGACTCCACATGCCTTTCTATTGGACAACACAGCCTCTGTGAGGCGACCTGGGAGCCAGCCACTAGGCCCTGGGACCCCCTTGGGGTCCTTTGAGAGAGGAAAAAAGAAAGGCCAAAAAGGGCCCTGGATGGGGGCAGGCCCAACAGGTACAAAGTAACTGGAGAGCCAGCCGAATGGGGTGAGCTTTTGTGCGAGGACCAGGGCCCAGCAGCAGGAAGAGGCTGGGGAGGGGAGTGAGGGGGTCTTTCTGTACCTCCTCGCCAAACATTTTTTGCCTTAGTAAGAAAGGCAATGACACCGATACTCCAAAGGACCAAGTATATTTTGAAACAGTGAAAATGATGCTACCACAACTCTCCTTTTGAACTCTATGGCTTCCCTTGAAATTCCTTGAGAGAAGACATCACATTTTCAATTGCATTCTGTTACAAAAAGATTCAACTAACATTTATTGAGCACCTACTAAATCTCAGATACTATGCTATTTGTTTGCTCATTCACAATGCCACTTAATCCTTGGAACAATAAGGTAGTAGTTACTCCTTACTACCAGATGGGGAAACCGAGGCCCAGAGCAATGAATTGCCTTGTCCTGGATCACACAGCAAATATGCAGCAATGCTGTGGGACTCATATACCCATACATTTTATGCTTTACTCTACTCTTCAGTAAACTTTGAGAAATCAAAGAAAAATTGAATGAGGCACAAAGGAAGGGGCATTATTATTATTTCTAGTATTATTATTTGCACCATCCAGTAAATCTGCATTAAGAAATTTGCATCACCCAGGAAATTAGTTTTTTGCCTTTCTCCTCATGACTGTCTTGGAATAAATGGGTCAGATGAGGGCTGCCCCAAAGTTGATGAACCATATTATCTGATTCTACCTTGGAAATGTTTTCTTGAATTTCCAATTCAGTCATATATCCTGTACCTTTCAAGAGGGTCAGTTTGAAAGCCATCTGCTTGATTAGGGTTTCTGTCATTTCTAAAACTGCACTTGAAAATATTTTCTACTATATAAGGGACAACTCTTGTTTAAAGATAATTTCAGAAATATTCTGTGGGTAAATCTGTGCCTTCTGTTAATGAAAACGATTATACAAAAGTTTCCTTTTTTCTTGTAACTTCTAGCAAACTTACAGCCCAAGTTAGTCCCCAGTGTAGATAAACAGAGCCTTAAAGGAGCCAGGTAGCTCCCACTCCTTTTAGGTGTTTCTGCTTTGCTTTTCCCATAATTGTTGAATTTTGTGTTATGCATATAAACCTCTGAAATTCCTTTGGAAAGAGATAAGATATAACTCCCTGATAAGTAAACGACCAGTATATACGTCTATCCCAGGCTGTCATCATAATCTAAAACATCTTATTTAAATGTCCACACCTAGGACAGAGCAGAGTAAGACAGAGCAAGTTCCTGAATAGCAGTGAAAAAAACAACTCTGTCTGACTTGGTGAGCAACGTGCTTGCAGAGTCTGTACCCCTCTCTCCTAGGAGAGGAGCTGGGAAGCAGCTGACCCAAGTAAGTGAAGGAGACGAATCAGTCTTTGTGGAGGACAGTGCAGTCTTCATGGCTCCACCAAGACCAAGACTCCTTTGGCTCCTTTATCTCCCTATGCTGGGGCCTGGGTCCTCACCTACTTTTATAGTTTTCTACCCGCTTTCTTCATCTGCTTTCCTAGACGCTCCCTTCCCTTATTGTTGCTCCCTCTTCTTTCTTCCTCCTGCTTCTTCTCTCTCCCTCCCCTTCTTTTTCCCAACTGCCTCAAAAGGACAATACCTTGGGAAAGTTAAAAAGGAGAAAGAGACAGCCAAAAGTTATAATTTCTCATTTAGAAAAATAGTTTGCTAGTGTTAAATATTTAATGCATCCTTCAGAAGAAAAGGTAAGGACAAATCCGTCAAAATATTATGTTAGACTCTCAGAAATAGAGAAGAGCAATCAAGAAATCCACCAGCAAATACCTCTGGAGCATATATTCTATTGGACGTCCTGGGCTGGTGGGGCAATAGTATTAAAACTAGAAACAAATGTTATTGGAGACCCTTACCTTAGGGAGGATAGAATCTAGTAAGACACGTGTGCCACAGTAAATAGCCACGTAAGTGAATAATACAAAACTCTACATGTGATGTTACATGCAGCAAATGAGCAGGTGCTGGGGCAGAGTGTTCTAGAGAAGATGTGCACCAGCTTCTCGGAGGCAGGATGCACTGAGAGGTGGGCTCAAGGGAGGGAAGGCTTGAGATGAGCACTGAAGGATGGTTGAACTCTGGAGAGGAGTCGAGAAGCATAAGGGAGCTGCAGCCTTAAGATCCACGGTATTGCCACCCATCCCCCACCTATCACCTTCCAAGCACCATAACTGGTCTTAAGATTAAGGCAGGAGTGAAGGGTGGAACCCAGATGGAGTTTGGAGTTTGGAGAATGAGTAATGCCTCCTATCGAGACCCTGGGGAGTCATCTTCTCAGCCATCTGGGATCACTGCCATGGTTGTTATTAAGCCAAAGTGCTTATACACTAATACTTTCATCAAGTATTATTTTGTCTCTTAGATTGAACTAATCCCATACGTAAATGGTCTTCACCACACTGCTCACCTCAAGAACTTACAACAACTAAGCAGTTCGATGAAAGGAAAAGTCAAATCACCTACTTGTGAATCAAGAGGATTATTCTCAAAGATCTTTTTGGTTCTCACATTTATGTTATCTTCCCTTCTAATTCTTTGGCATTTTGGCTAATAAGGATTACTCTTGTTTCTCTTTTGCACAAATGCCTTTGGTCTCAAAAGCAAAGAGTCTGTTTTGAAAGTCTGAACTTCCTTGACCTGAGAATGACTCCTCAGGTAGTGCCGTCTTGCTGCTATAGGATCTAGAATGCCTTTCCATCAGTATGTGATACTTAAGTCCCCAATCGACGTGAGTTCTCATCACAGAGTAAATGTTTTCAGTACCAAACGATAGAGCTAGGAATAAAAAAAAAAAAAAAAAAAAAAAAAGCCATCTATGTCTTGCTGAATAAAAGGTGTGTTCTTCATTTATTTATTTTCTTAAAATATAATTGCTATTGCTAGAAAAGGGAGGGAGAAGCTATCACTGGTTTTGTTTTGTTAGGTATTCTCCCTCAGATGCATGGAAGCATGTATCATTTTCATTAATATCACCTGCAAGAAATCTATCCCAGGAATATTTATTTCTTTTTAGCCTATTAAATGCTCTAAGACTTATAGTCTGCCTGATATTTTCTGTAGGCAACAATCTATCTAATGAATAACACATAAGGAGCTAAGCAAAGGTAAATTCTCTTTTCTTTCTATACCCAAACTGAAAACAATTGTTGGTGACTTTGAGCCACATGCATACACGTCCCTGAGGGGAGGACGCACTGGGGACATCTCAATCAGAGACCTAGGCTTTCAAAAAGTGGACAAGCCATTGCCATGCATTACGCCCGAAGGTCACAGTTTCTAGATGTAGCTACTGCCCGGGCAAGTTGAGGTTCAGTTCTTCAGGCTGATACCTATGACCTCTTCAGAGGGGTCAGCAGGAGAGGGAGGCCAGGTGCAGAGCAGGGGTGGAGACGTGTGTTGCAAAGACAGGATTGCAGTCTAGTGTCCCAACCTTAACACCAAACCCCTTTTCCACAGCAGGTGGTGAATTCTGAAAGGAATTTGGGGATGAATAGCTAAAGAATTTTAAGACCCTTTATTCTCTCACATTTTGACTGGAACTTGTTAGCTAGTCAGTGGTTAAATATCAACTGACAATGATTTTAGAAGGCAAATTTCAATTGATGAATATTTAGGTGAAAGATGCTGTTAGATGCTATGAAGATACGCTAGAAGAGAGAGAAGGGGAGACAACATGATTATTACGCTCAGGAAATTCTCATTTCCCAGATGCTACCTGGACTGCCTGGGATGATGGAGTTGGGAGCCTGAGGTTAAGTAATTCTCTTCCCACACTCCCTAAGGGAAGGATGGGGCTGCTGAGTCAAACGAAAGGGCCACAAATGGAGAAAGCAAACTTCCTCCCCAAATCAGTCATGCTCCAACCTGGATTATTCTATTCTGCAAAGCAGAAGTCACTGTTGTACTAATAAATGCAGTGACTCAGTCAACAAACAGTGATTGAACACTTATGAGAAAATCAAAGGAAAAAAGGAAGAGATAAGGGAGAATTTAATCAGAAGAGAGGGAAATCCTTCACTTATCTCTTCTGCCTTTCTGCTCTACACAGAGCCACTTCCTGGAGAAGCTGTGCTGCTACAGATGTGGGGTATGGCTCCCCCAGGCAGGTGTTCCTAGTTATGGACAGCACACAAGTCCCCAAATACACCAAGGGGATCCATGCCCTGGCTATCCTGCTCTGATTCTGTAGAGACTGAACACTGACCTCTGCTTCACCATTTCCACCCACGGTTCTCCTCTGCCTACTGGAGTGAGAGACAGAGTAGTCAGTCTGTTTCAGTACATTCAACAATGCTACAAGCACTATTTAACACTGAGCCATACATCAGGGATGGGGAATAGGACGGGGCAATCCAAAGCCTCTCAGAAACCAGGGAAGAAGAGAGACAGGTGCATAAACAGGAAGCATGAAATGGGGCAAATGCTCTGTTAGAAGGATACCTAAAGGAGCATGGGACCAGCTACAGGTGAGGGAACAACTCTTCTACTCTGAAAAAAGGGTGATATTTGAGCTTGGAAAGTCTCTGGACAAGCCGATTTTGAAAGATCACTCGAGGCAGGAGCATTCAACAGGGGCACAGAAGGACAAAGAAAGTTTAAGGAAATTCAGGAGACTGCTGTGACCAGAATACCAGGTGCAATAGAAAGAAAGATGGGTCAGACTGTGAAGAGCTTGGATTGTGCCTCCCAGAGTCTGGATTTTATTCTGTGGGTGGCAGGGAGCTGGCAGAGGCTTGCTTTTAAGCAATGCCTTGCAGAGAAGGAGTTAATGTTCTGATTTTGTACATGAAAACAATTGTAGCACAAAGAGATTTTGCCTGAGGCCATTCAGTCAGTGAGGTCTGGAACATAGGTCTCCCTACCCCCAACCCAGACTGCTTTCTACCAACACAGGCTGTTTCCAGAGTCAATATATCTTTGTGGGAAGCAATATATCTTTTTGGACATCCTGTGGGAAGCAGAATCCTTACCTGCCAATAAGAAATTGTAATCCTCTCTTTCAGTGAAAGGAAATGTTACTTTGATGGCTCCCAAGTTATCATGTATACATTTCTATCAAGTCACTTAACCAGGATGTCACTGTGACTAGTTACCCACCTGCCTTTCTGCACTAAATTGTGAGCTCCTTGCAATCGGGGACTGTAGCTTCAGTCAGTCCTTCAGACAAGTGTTAACTGAGTAACGTCCATGTGCCAGGCACTGTGCTGGCCACAGGGTAGTCCATTGCAAGTGAACTGGACATGGCTTCTGCTTACCATGCAGAGACAAGTCTGGAGTCATTCCATCTGTGCACCTTCGGTGCCTACACTCAGGGCTGACGCTCCAATACGGTGTGCAAATGACAGCGTGAGCAGAGCTGCTTGTGCTGCATTATTTTCCCCCAAATACCATGGAGGTTTTCCTGAAGTTGTGCCCTGTGTGCTCACAGCTTGTAAAGGGAAAAAGAAGCCTAAGTTTCAGCGCTGTACACCCCTCCACTCAGAAACACCAGACTTAGGACAGAGGCACACACACCAGGCCGCACTCCACAGTTCTAGGCCAGATAGAGGATGTGCAGGTGCCAGAATGCTCAGAGTTTGGTGGCCAGGAAAGCACCCCGTCAGAAGCTGCAAGAGTTAGGAAACTAAGGGGGCGAGGCCTTCCACTGCCTTCTAGGGTCCTCCTCCGGTACATTTATAATTCTCAACTATCTTGTGCGATTAAGGAAGAAACTAAAGCCCTGAAACAGGAAAACCACTAGGCTGTAGGTTCAGCTTTGGACTCCAGAACCCAAGCTCCAGCCATGTTACTGCCCGCCCGCCACGTGGCGCTCAGCTGGGTGGCTCTGAGCCCAGCCTGGACTGGCCTGGTGAGAAATGTTCTCCTGCTGAGGAGGCCAGAAAGAGTCGCCAGTGACTGCTGCCACACCCCCATGAACCAGCCAGCCTCCTTAAGCCTCTGGACTGGCAAGCCTGGTCCAGGTTCCAGCTGCCTGCTCAACCCACCACCCGCAGCAAGCAACACGTACACCAAGGGCAGTAGTTTTTGTCAAAGAATGATCCTGTGTGCCCTAACCTGGCTGTGGGTCCCTAACTTTTGCTGCTGCTTGGGGATCATTATAATTTGTCTTGTTCCCAAGGGAACAAGTAGGTTGCAAGCAGTCCTACTGCATTCTGGAAGAATCATTATCAATGGAAATTCTTAGCATCCACTTGCCGACTGCTGGCTGTACTTTAACCCTATGACAGCATTATCACCTGAGCCAAAGTTGAACAAGACAGTTGCCCCATGCATGTCCTCCGTGTGAACATGAAAACATGCTTCATTATGGGGTTGTGAAAAAACACTGGATTCCCAGTACAAGGTTCTGGGTGGAAGACTCACTTCTGCTTCCGCCACAGAACCTTGAGCAGGTTATTGACCTCTGGGTCCCTAGTCCCTACAGTAACACAGGGGTGCCCTCTGCCCCCATTTGGGAGGTTGTACTGATGAAGTGAGAGACAAAGCTTCCATTTCTGTCTGCACCTCCATCTACTTCCAAAAATGTGTGACTGTCTGCAATGAAGGAAACATATACAGTAAGACTTACTATAAAAAGAAATGATCCAATGCTTTGTAGAGGAAGGATGAGAAGGAAAGAAGCACACCCATACTCTCAGCTGACGGACTAGTAGGGAAGCATTCAGAAGTTCTGATGGGAGAGGGGATCAGTGGTGGGTGCATCTGGTGCTTGGTATTGCTGCTCAGAGGAAACCAGGTGATCACCCACCCCCACTTAAGGGGGCATTTTAATTTGTCTTTTGAAAACCAACAAGACACATTTACCAAGTGAAAAAGGGAAGTCTACTCCCACTCTCAAGTATCTGTCCTAATGAAACAATCCCAGAAATAAAAAGCTACATAAAAATTGCTCAACTGCTTTCAAAAGTCCAACAATAGCAGACTATTAAAATATATTATATACATACACACACACACACACACACACACACACATATAGTCACTCAGTGAAATATTATCCGTTCACTAAAATTGAGAAGAAAACATGGAAAAGTATTTGTGACAATGTTAAGTGAAAGCAAATGCAAATAGATATAAACAATGATTAGATCGCCGCAGGGTTTTTTCACAGAGATGGATGGCAGAGAGGAGCATTCTAAGAACTGAACATAATCCTGTTAGGCTGGTGAGATTGTGTGTGTGTGTGTGTTTCTTTTCATGCAAAGAAATCTCAAAATGTTTTTGCAAATGTTTTTGTGAAGACAGCTAATATCAAAGAAGTAATAGTTCACGCTTCTGAGCTCTCTGTAGGCCACCTTTAACTTTGGAAAAGGTAGGCAGGTATGATATCAATCTTTCTTAAAAGTGGCTATTGTTACTGGGGGATGGGAGTAGGGGTTAAGACACTCAACAAGCCCCACTAAGGACACTTGTGGCCTTAGCAACCTTTGGTTACTACCCCAAGGGCCATGGGCACTAGTTTTAAACCTAAGGAGTCTATGCATCAGAGTTGAGAGCTCACTCCTTTGAGAGTCTTGATTCAGTGCCGCCTGACCTGGCCGAAGTCACTTCCCAGCTCCTGCCTCACTTCCTCATCTGCAAAACAAGGGCTTGAGATCAACAAATTCTGAAGTCCTTCTCTTTTCTAAGGATCAGTGACTTTATGATTCTCTGAATCTCCAACAGAAAAAATTCATTTTTATAAGTGAAATCCTTTATAATAAAATATCTCTACAGTAAAAAAAGAATTTTGCTTCTCAAAAGTCAACCACAGACTAACAAAAGAGTGTGAATGTGGAGTTAGACAAAGGTTTGAATCTGATTTGCCACTTCCCAGATGTTTACACTCTTTTAGGAAATCAATCAATCTTGCTGTAAAAGAGAATCAAATGTGATAATTTATGAAACTCCACACTGATGCTGAGTGGCCAAAAACACAGGTTAAAACTATATTCAAGCCAAATGGCAAATACATAACAAAATATATGTCATATACAATAATCTGTCTATTTTTGGAAGATTCCAAGATACTCTGAAAGGTTGTATATTTCCAAGAACCATAAGAGCCAGATTTCTCAGATTTTGCTTGGTACATGTGTCTTGTTGGTTTTCAAAAAACTTTCTCAGGTCACATAACCTGACTGCCCATTGTCACCATGAAGACACACGTGTCTGGGTTTCTGTTTGGAAAGTGTGGCCACCCATAGTGCACCTCCTGGTTTGACTGAGACCCATGTTCATCCCAGACCAAGAAGCCGCTCTTATTTTAAAGAGTGTTCACGGTCACCTAACCCTAACCCTAACCCTAACCCTAACCTTAACCACTAGGGTACAACACTCAAGTGCCGTGCTCATTATTTGGTCAGATTCTTGCCTGAGTTCTGCACTAGGAAGGTCTAATGGGCAAAGACACAGACTGGATATTATATTTCTGAGACCCCAATATTTAACCATGTGACCTTAGGGAAGTCATTTGCCCAGTCTGGGCTACAGCTGTCTGGTGAGGGGGCTGGTCTGGAATGTGACTAAGGCTTCAGCTTTCAAATGCAGTGCATCTCTGTGAGCAGCTGGCACTCTTAGTAAAGTCTCTTAGTAAATGCTTTGGTTCTACCTTCATTTCTACATGAAGTCATTTGGATCCACGGCCTCTTGGTTTACCCTCAATGGTGTAGCTGGTCTGCTGCTGCTGTGCAGATCTGCTTCCTGTCAACTAAGGGAACACACAAGATAAACCTGGAGGTCCCTGTGTGCTATCTGGATTTAACCCGGGGGCAATATTATCATCTGACCCCAAAAAGAACAAGCTCCAGAAGATCATCCATTCCCTTAAATCAGTGGCTGGATCCATGTTTAATGCATTCTTGTCAACTAAGAGCAAGACACACAGTATTCTGGGTCAGAAAGAGGCAAATAGACCCAGGGAGGAGGAAGGGAGGTACAGAAAGTGACAAATTTGAAAGGTATTTAAAAAAAATTCTAAGTGCTTCTTTGTTAAAACTGGAATCCAGAAGAATAAAAATTTAAAGGAGGGGGCTTCCCTGGTGGCACTGTGGTTGAGAGTCCGCCTGCCGATGCAGGGGACACAGGTTCGTGCTCTGGTCTGGGAAGATCCCACACGCCGCAGAGCGGCTGGGCCCGTGAGCCATAGCCGCTGAGTCTGCGCGTCCGGAGCCTGTGCTCCGCAACGGGAGGGGCCGCAACAGTGAGAGGCCCAAAAAAAAAAAAATTAAAGGAGGGGACAATACGAGGTGATGAACTGAGGTATCCTATTCCACTGAACACAGGCCTCTGACAGGTTATGAAAACAGGCAGCTAAAGCCTCATTCGTGGAGAATCTGTACCTCTTCTCTTTCCGATGCTCTGATGTTTAGAGAAGGGGCTTGGGTCCTGTTGATAACTGGACATCAATGGGAAATGTCCCTTCTAGTAAAGGCAGGCATAGAGGTACCACTGAGTTAGAAAACTCACCACTGGCCTTTTCCAGAGTCTGGCCAGCCTCCACTCCCACCCACACCCCAGCCCTGCCCTTGTGGGTTCCCTACCTCTCCCCTCCAGCACCTTTGCCCTTCAGCCAGCTGCGGACCTCTCCCTGTATTTTCCCAAGATAGGCTTCACAACTGCCCCTCCAGCTGGTCCCTGGATCCTTCCTGAGTATTTGCATTTTAGCCCTACTTGCACCTGCTATACAGATCCTGCCCCTCTCTCCCTGCTCAGGGGTCTGCCCTAATCCCCCTCCCACCCATTAGCAGATTCCCAGGCAGATGATGCCACAGAATGAAAAAGGCCATTGAAGGCTGCAATTCTCCTGCCTGCTTGCCCTGCCTGTCCTGTTCTGGCTTTTGTAGAAAGCTCCCTGGGAGCCTCTCCCTCCCCACTCTCTCCTCCCCCCAGGCTTCTTCTCTCACCTGCTGTCCCTTGGTTCCCAGGCTCTCTACTGTTTCTCTAATTTGTTTATTGATTTGGGGAATCAAATCACCTTTGTTCAGGCAAAAAAACAGCCTGGTGTTACAGAAGACACATTCATTTGGAATCAGGAAAGCTGTATTAGACACAGACTCAGGACATAGGGCTGGGAGGGTCCTCCAAGATCATCTCCTTCAAGCTTGCCATTTCACAGATGAAGAACAAGAAGGCCCAGAGAGGCTACAGTTTCCTTGTCACTGGGTATCTGTGTGTCCTTAGGCTGTCATTTTGCCTATCTCAGTTTCAGTTTCCTCATCTGCCTGGCAACAGAAACAACATGTTTCAACTTCAAAGGCCATCTTAAAGATGGTAATTGTGTTGGTTGACCCTAGCAGTAAATGTGTAACCTTGACTCCATCCTCATCCTTAACACAGGGGTTCTATCTAACAGGTGGAGTCTACCCTGCTGACTCCATGGACCTTCAGGGACAATGAAACAAGAGAGAACCATAAACTAGAAGGCACCACATGCACAAATCACACAGAGATATTAAACACTGCTTTAGTAGGTACCAAAAAGTAGTGTCAACCATAACAACAACAACCAAAAAATGATAATTATGGGAGGTGAAAGATGTGTTAACTAACCTTATTGTGTTAAATTAAACATTTCACAATATATACATGTATTGAATCATCACATCGTACACCTTAAACTTAATGTATATGTCAATTATATCTTGATACAACTGAAAGAAAAAAGAAGTAGTGTCAAAAGTCTTCAGATTTCTGGAACCCCAACACCAAGAAAATGACCAAAGTAAACAGCAGCAATAGAGGGGACTGGTAGAATGAATCTTATTGGAGATCCCAAATATCTATTGCCCATTTTTCCTTTCCTTGCCCCTGGGAAGTAGATATAGACTCCCTCCTTAGGCACTCCATTTTCAAACCCAACTCCTAAAGTTCAATTCAGAAATCTCTAAATTCTGAAGTCCTGATGGATTTCACCATACAGTTTAATGTTAGATTGTGTATGGTCTAATTCTGTCTCCTCAACGAGAGAGATGAATGTTTTTTTTTTTTTGGCCGTGACTCACGACTTGTGGGATCTTAGTTCCCTGACCAGGGATCGAACCCAGGCCCACGGCAGTGAAAGCACAGAGTCCTAACCACTGGACTGCCAGGGAAGTCCCGAGGTGAATCCTTAAGGGTGGGAACTATATTTTCCTTCATTATCCTTTGTTGCCCAACATGCACTGGGCATATAGTAAGAGCTTAGTAAATATCAGTTAGTAGCTTGATTTCTGAACTGAAGAGAGAACAGGAATCCAAGTCTACACTGAGCTCCTGACACCGTATGTGTCAGGCCCAACAGCTCCACATCTTCCCACCCAGTCCTCCCCGCCCAGCAATATGTTTATGACATGAGAGTCAGTAACATGGCCCAATTTATGAGATTCCAACTGACACTAAATACAGTTAAACAGAATTCAAAGACCCTGAATTCCACTTCACGTTCACAGCCACCTCCACACACCTGTGTTCATGCTATTTCACCAACCAGGAAAGCCTCCTCTCCAAATCTGATTACCAAATACAATCCAATTTTTAAAAAATCTGCTCG
Source organism: Aethalodelphis obliquidens (assembly GCF_003676395.1). Taxonomy (NCBI): domain Eukaryota; kingdom Metazoa; phylum Chordata; class Mammalia; order Artiodactyla; family Delphinidae; genus Aethalodelphis; species Aethalodelphis obliquidens. Next base: position 1,459,940 of record NW_020837963.1, on the reverse strand, counting down.
AATTCTGACCTCCTGGAACACCATGTACAGCTGCATGAGTTGTGCACTACCCGACATAGGAGGCCACAGTTCACAATGCAGCAAGCTTGCATCCATCCCTGAAGGCTTAAGTACTTCTGCTCACATGGATCTCTGACTTTAAAGGATTTACCATGTGGGTCCCCTAATCAAACATTCAATTAAGTAGGAAGGGAATTTTCTTTAGCCTCTGCTTACTGCTGGAAGCTCCTACTTCCTAGGCCACCTAAAATTTGCCATCATTTAAGCCAACAATATTTCTGCTTTGCCAATTTTGGATGTTTGAGAAGCCATAGATAACTTTCCCCCTATTTATTGTAATAAATTCTACTTTAAGGAATCAGCGGCATTTGACTAGGCCCTTGGGCTTGGCCTTTTATTCGATTTGCTTCTGATTCCCTTGGGCCAGAGCTCCTCCCAACCCCACACAGCAACCTCCACTTCCACATCCCCCACCACCTTAAGCCTGCAGAGGAAGGAAATCTATGCTTTTCCTCCATCACTCTGCCTCTTCCTCCCTACCTCAACCCAGAAGGACAAATGCAAGATTTATGACTGAATAAAAAACAGAAGCCTTACAGCTAGTGTCTCAATGTAACTTCTTCCAGAATCCAGACACGTAGGGAGGGTTGAATCCAAGGTCTGCACCAAAGAGGGAAAGCAGAGTGGGATTAAGGAATGAGGGAGAAGAAAGCGAGGACACACAAAGTCTGGGCTGGACTTTATGACTTGGGACAAGCCTTAGTTCCAGAGAAAAGTCATGCTATCTTCAGTTCAGCATCTCTTCCAGGTAATTTTTCCCTGTGTTCTGGGGACGAAAAAATGACTTACAGTCTGGGTAATCTAACCATGATGTAATCTGAAGACAAGAGTTGCTCCTATGTGCCCCTCCATCTCCACATCGCTAGAACCCCAATTCACAGCAACTCCAAGAGGCAGGGTTGTCCTCCCTCATTTTACATATACGGAAACAAAAGCTTGAAGACTTTCTGTTCTCAGCCAGAGACTGTGAAGTACAGCTGAAAACTCAAGTCTGAGAGGCTCTGAAGTCATTTCCTTTTTACTTTAGCCTGTGGTCAAATGCTTTATTTTCTTGATCATCCAGGGAATTTACTGTCAAAGCCATCATCTTTGAATTTTTTGAATATCATTTAAATGTTTACTATTTTGGATAAAGAACCTGCTTCCCCACGCAAAGGGTAAGATTCCTGAGGGCAGGAAACAGGTCACACCGGGTATATCTTCAGAGGCACTCAGTTAGGCCCTCTGTTAAATTCGCTGCCTGATTTCATTAGGCCAGAGCACCTCTCCACACACTGCAACCTCCGTTTCCACCACAACGACCTCGCATTCGGTGTAGGTTTTGCACAAAGCAGGTTCTTGGTATAGTTTCATAGAATTTTGCCCAAATCAAATAAGTGAGAAGAAGCTTCTGGAAGATTCTATCCTCTGCTTTTCAGGTGAGGTTCTCTGACCACCTTCTCTGTTCTAACTTGCCCACCTTTCCCTACACTCCAACTGGGTTAGGTGTTCCTTCTCTATTCCTCCAGCCCTTGCCTCAACTATAGACCACATCGTCAGGTCACATTTGGCCTCCATCTCCCATTAGGCTGGGAGTTCCTGGAGGGCAGGAAGCCTTGTCCTTACTCATCACTGTATTTCCAGCCTATAGGACTTGCTAAATTTAGCATTTCATCAATGGTGTTTGTGAACTCAATACAGGAACTGGACCAAAGGACTTATAAATCTGGCCTGGCAGACAGGGCCACCAGCACTATTCTAATACCCCCACAAATTTGGGGCCCCAGTTCAAAAACAGATGTGGTCTATTAGGGTATCAGCTCTCAGAGGACTCTGAGTTTATGACTCAAAACTTGCATCTGCAGAGCCTTGCACAGTGTCTGGCACACTCTACAGAATGATTGTGTATGTGGAATAAATTAATTACTGAATTCAAACTGGATCAATTCCCATACATTCCCTCTTTCCTCAGAAGGCAAAGCTGTGTAAGTTTCCCTTTTTAATGATTGGCAAAGTCATAGAAATTCAGAGCCTGATGGAGATGGGGAGCTGATTCAAATTTTTCATTTATACATGGGAACTCTGAGGTCCAAGATCTCACAGAAGGCCTCCTACTCTCAGTCTAGCATGCACTCAACTCTGTCACTCTGCTGCACTTTGCAGGAAACCCAAGAGCCTGTGAGGCCTACGGCTGAGCCACAAGACTCTTGGCTTCTTTCTTTCCATCTCCGTCCAGCACTTGTCTCTCGATAGTGAGGAGAGTTTCCTCTAGGAAAAAGGTGGGGAAAAAAGCCTTTCTTCTTCCCAGTTAGAAGCCAGAAGCTTCTTCTGTCCCCTGACATTCCAGGAGAGGATCCATCTTCATATGGTATCTTCCAATGGTACTGCCTCTATTTCAAAGACAATCTTCATGAAAGGACACAGACACAGAATGGACTGTTGAACTTGAGTTTTGTTTGACTGTAGAACATCAATGGAAAAGGACTCTCAGAGAAAGAATTTAGTGCCTTCCTCCCCTTTTACAGCCTGTTTCCTCTCTGCTCTATGGATAACTGACACTCAAAATGAACATGTCATTAACATGGGCCCAAAGAGACCTCTTAGAGTCACCTATTGTTAATGCCACAGAAGCGACAATCTTGGCACCACCCCTGGACTGTGGGGCTTTCACATTAAAGAAAACAATTTTCAAACTAGAGAAAGCCTAGACCTGCTGGAGTGTGGCATTCCCTCCTCTCTAAGGCTCTCATCCAATCAAAAATGCTTAGAAACACTGCCCACTACTTGTCATTTTCCAGCTCACATGTTGGAATCATCCCAGCTCACATCTAGAAATTTGATTTTCAAGGTGTCGGTAGGAGGTGATTCAATGTACAACTGGGGAATAGCCATCAGTGTTGCCACAAAAGAGGCAACCACCCAGAGTCCAAGAAAAGGTGCTCTGCCAGGGCACCATTCAAGTGGACGGCACACCATGCCAGGCTGATGTGCAAAAATATCTCAAACACAATGATGGGGAGAGGAAAATGTAGTGTTCATTTAATAAAATAATTTACCCACAATAGCTTGAGAGAACATTTCCTCTCATTCAGCTATTTTCTACAGAAATCAGGGAGCACTAACAATCAATCAGAACTCTAGCCAAATCATAGATATCCAAACAGCCCCTGTGTATCAATAAAAAATTATTGAATTTGAAAAAAATGAATTTATTCAAGCATTTTTAGGAATGAGACCACTATCACTATGGCACAGGGCATAACCTCTGAAGGTGTGTGTGTGTGCGCATGTGTGTGTGTTTGTGTTGTGTATGCCACGGGGAAGGAGGGGTTGGGGGAGAGAGGCAAAGAGGGATGTCTGTAGAGGCTTATGCAGAGGTTTCTTCCCATGAGCCCCAGAGCGACACTGCCCTGCATTCTCTGTGTCTCCCATAGTCCTGAACTCCACGAGACCTGAGACTGGTGATGGGGCAGCTGCTCAGGCCACCAGTCCAATACACTTGGGCCTACTGGAGCTTATTTCTATAGGGAACAAGGTCACGCTGTTATTCTCCGGTGAACCAGTATGTTGTCCTGTTCAGAAAAGCTGCCACACCCATCTATAGGAGCATGAATAAGCCGACAGCCTCCCTGACTATGTCAGCACTTGGGCCAGTTGCCCTAAGAATCCCCATCCTTGTTGGGACCCCCACTGACAGATTGTAGTTGGAGGCCTCTTGTGGACACTGAGTCATGATAGGTTTGTACCCCCATATGGTGGCATGTGCTGCGGTGTTGCTTTAATCTCCTCATGGTAGAGGGAAGAAAGACAGAGGCTGACATTCAGTGTCAATGCAAAAGTTTAACTGCAACTTTAAATAAAATTAATTTCTGCCCCCATATTTCCTTAGGTCTGTTGGTATCTTCAGCAGTCATGGTAAACACTGTATTCCAAAAATACAAGTTCTACCTGGTAACAAGTCTTCCATACCCAGGTGGGTAGAGGTCAGTCATAGCCACATGACTGTACTAAGAAGGAGGGAAGATAATGGTCAGCCCTACAGGAAACCCATAACTGTTTTTTTCAACCAGCACAAATATTTCACTATTTTCATTGGTGTCTCCCTCCTTTTGCAGAGCATGTGAGGTAGTGCCACAAGGACATACATAAAATAGTGCATGTGCATATGCACACGTGTATATGTGAACACGTGTGTGTGCATGCATGCGTGTATTTATTGAAACATCTCAGCCTGGAGGAATGTTCAGAGAGTGATGGAGCTAGACAGGTGCATGGGACAGGGTTGCAGCCTAGAAAATCTTGCCAGACTGGTTTTGTCTCTTTACAAGTAAGTGAATTATGTTATGCTTTCAAAGAATTGAAAATTTAAGATCTGGTCTAAAATTGTCTGCAAAAGACCCAAACAGAATTGTTTTCAAGAAATCTGGGTTCAAGTCCTGGCTCTGACATGAACCATGATCTCTCGGGCACTTTTCCTCTTGGGGTTTCTGCTTTCTAATATGTAAAATGAGAAAGGTCGACCTTTGCTGCACCCTGGACCCCTCTCAAAATCTTCTGAAATTTACATAGCTCTCCTCAGAAAATGAACATATTCACATCTGAATACAATTCTGCATGACATTCCAAGGGATTTATCACCTGAAGCCTCTTCCTAGAATCCCTTCAGGCTCTAAGATGTCCAGCATCCCTTCAGGCTTTAAAAATCTCTTCTTTATATTTCTGAGCAAGAAAATCAGGACCTGTGGGCTTCCACTTCAGCTTCTCTTTTCCTCATTCCCTCAACACAGTGATATACCTGCAAAGTTACATCAAGCGCTAAAGCTCTAAAGTTCTATAAAACTGCTTCCCAAATCCAAGTGTGTATGTTATATTAGGAAGCAAAAGATTTTACAATTAAGGTTTCCAATCCCAAAATCAAGTATCATTCACTCAGCTGTGGCAGAGCTTTTCAGGAAAGCCTTGGGAATTAATATCCCCTACTAGGTGACTCTGTTTCTTTGGGGGGTCTTCTACCTGAAATGTGCTTGAATCTAATTGTGAATGGACACCAGGAAACCATGAAGACAGAGGCACATTTCTTTCAGCCCAATATTATAAAGTTACTTTCTCTCCATCTTTATAAAGGGGTTTGAGTACACTTTCCATTTCCTTCCCTTAAAATTACATAATTTTAGAACTTGGTGCCTCAGACATTGTCTAGTTCACAACCTCCATTTCAGATGAAGGCTCAGAGGGGTGAATGCTCACCAGGTAGAATGGGACTCAGACTCAAGTTCTCTCAACTCGCAAATCTTGATTTCTTTCCTTGTCCTTTGCTGCCTATTTCAGAGGCCTCACACAGGAAAATAAAGCAGATTTAATATGTGTTGGGAGGAGAGGGAAGGTGGGGATATTTTATAAAATGAAGAAAAGGGTATCCATGGATAAGAACTCTCCTGTTGCTTTCCTTTCCCACAAATGTAGTGAAATAAAATCCATTAAACACATGGGGACCTGTACAAATGGAAGAAATAACCCATGCAGGGAGGCTCTAAGGGCAATTTTCCCTTTGCAGGGCAGATGGGAAACTGGAGGACTGGGTCAGTCCCAGCACTGGCTATTCTAAGAGGGTGTAGAAACCCTTGCTTTCTGCATTAAGATTCTTTCCCGAAAAGGATTATTCTGAGTGTTTCTATTTTATAACCTGATTATTATCCACTGACCCCCAGGCTCTAGAGATTCTCCTGTCCATTCTGGACAGATCTTCCATGAATCACACCTCCTAACACCTGGGTTGGACTTTTCTCCATTCGACCCACCTCCTTACTTTTGGACACCTGGGTAACGAGAGACAGAGCTTTTCTTTGAAGGAACAATATTATCTGTATGTGAGACTTCATCAAGGAAAAATTGTTTGACAGAGTGTCTTCCCTATAGCCAGCAAAATACAGAAGGCCACAAGTAACCCCTGGCCCTAGTTGTTTTTTGGGGTTTTTTTTGCGGTACGCGGGCCTCTCACTGTTGTGGCCTCTCCTGTTGCAGAGCACAGGCTCTGGACGCGCAGGCTCCGCGGCATGTGGGATCTTCCCGGACAGGGGCACCCCCTGGACCTAGTTTTTACGGGCCAGATCCCTTTATATTCATTTCCCAAGACAGTTCCAAGGAGTCTTTCTATATGGCCCATTCATTTTCTTTTTAAAGTCTGAGATCAGGAATCCCCATACACATTTCACTTCCCTGAGACATGTAAGTCCAGACTAGGAAGATAGGGGTTATATGTATTTATGGAATTAATTTTTTGAATTTTTGGGTTTTCCTGGAGCTGCCCTTATATGAGAACGAAGAGAAATATCCTATTTCTAGTTAATTGCAGTTTTGAAAGTCATATTACCCAGATTTATCCAAATATTTCTTATATACTCCTTCAAAAAAATCTAGTTGCTCAAACTCCTGCTACATCCTCCCTACTGTTCCCATTTGAACGTTCTAGTACCTCAATAGAAAAGCACAATATTCACATGGGGCAAGTGGAAACATTCATGCCAAAAAATTGCCTTTCAGGATTCTGCTTCCAAAAATCAAAACACAGAAGCAACCAGCACCTTTGGCTGTTACATCCCACTGCAAGGCACCTAATCCTACTTTGCATAGGATGTGCATCCTGTTGGTGTTTAGGATGGGGAAATAAAGGATTTGTATCAACCCTCAGGAACTCGCAAAAAGTTAGTTGATGGCAATTTTTTTTTTTGTTTTGAACATGTTTCTTCTTAGGTCAGTTTCTGAAACTTCTTTCCTGACCTTACTACAACGAATGCTCAAGGGTCAGCAAAATCATGGTAAGATTAGCTTGGGTCAAATGTAATTAGAAAGGGAAATAACTCTAGAGGGGAAATAGGTTTTCCCAAATGTACGTCCTGATGATTCTCCACACGACCCACCACGTGTCCCATGAAAGACGATCTCTGTGGCCCCGGCAAGCGTCTTTCCTGCTTTCCTATTAACACACACTCTTGCGTTCTTAGAATTATGCTGTTTCTCTTCATAGATCCCAGCCAGCACATGCTTATCAGTCTCCCCTCTGAAGGCTTCCTGAGCTACCCTGGTTAACCCTGACCTTTGCTGACTCTGAAATCATTGCCTCAAATAAAACGTAATTGGCAAATGGTAAATTTCAGTTGAACTAGTAAAGACTTGAAAATGAATGGCACAAAGATAATAAACAGCAAGTGCTGGTGAGGATGTGGAAAAAAGGGAAACTTCGTTCTCTGTTGGTGGGAATGCATATGGGTGCAGCCATTATGTTAAAAAGAATGGAGATTCCTCAAAAAAACTAAAAATAGAACTACCATACAATCTAGCAATTTCACTTCTGGGTATTTACTCAAAGAAAATAAAAACACTAATTTGAAAAGACATATGTGCCCCCATGTTCATTGCAGCATTATTCACAATAGCCAAGATGTGGAAGCAACCTAGGTGCCCATATCAGCCATAAAAAGGAACGAAATCTTGCCATTTGCAACAACATGGATGGATCTAGAGGGTATTATGCTAAGTAAAATAAGTTGGACAGAGAAAGACAAATATTGTATGATCTCATTCATATGTGGAATCTAGAAAACAAATGACCAAACAAAACAGAACAAAAACAGACTCATAGATACAGAGAACAAACTGGTGGTTGCCAGGGGGAAGCAGGGTGGGAGGATGGGTGAGATACATGAAGGGAATTAAGAGGTACAAACTTCCAATTATGAAATAAGTAAGTCATGGGATGATGTAATGTACAGCATAAGGAATATGGTCAATAATATTGCAGTAATTTTGTATGGAGACAGATGGTTACTAGACAACGTGGAGATATTTTTGAAATTTATTTAAATGTTGAATCACTACGCTGTATACCTGAAACTAACATAGTTTTGTATGTCAACTATATCTCAATTAAAAAAGAAAGAAAATGAATGGCAAATGGACACAATCCACATTCCGGATGCTCACATAAGGAAGTATGAAGGAGGGTATATCAGCCAAGGTGTTAATAAGAAACAGATGGCACACCCAAATCAGGATAGTTAAGGAGAATTAATTTACAAGAGTGTGGATGATGTAAGGGAAGCATAAGGAGTGACTGATTAATAGAGAAGCTGTTAGTATCTCTAGACTTCAAGTACAGAAAGGGAGCAGTTACTGGAACCACAAGAGCCTCCAGAGGATTGGTAGGTTTTCAGTGTCTTCAGTGTCTTTGGGCTTTGAGCAAGCCCAAACTCCTTGGCTTGCTCTTTCAGGCTTTTCAGCATCAGGACCCAACCACCATTGTTCAGCTCATCATGTCCCTTCCAGAGCTGCCAAATAGCATTATACCTTAACTGGAATGCCCTCTTTAACTAGCCAAGGCCTACTTGTCCTTCAAGATTCAACCCAAATGTCTATTCTCCTTGGGCCTTCCTAACCCTCCTGGGTAACGTTACTTATTTCCTTCAGCTACCAGGTGTGTATCTCCTGTATCTCTGATGAACACCAAAAAAGGTGAATGCTGAAGAGGGTCTGAGTTTAAGCAGAGACAGAGGGACATGGGCCAACTAGATATGTATTTTGTGTCTGAATCTTGGACTTCTTCCACATCACCATGTGGTCACATCCCAAAGGACCCATTTCTTCTTTTTGTAATCAGAAGGTCAAGATAATTCAGGGAAGATTCAGAAATAACATTTGTTGCTGCCAAAATTGGTTACATCCATACACACAAAAAATATGGAAAATAACTTAATATTGTGAAGATAACTCAATGAGAAGAAATAATAATAACAATAATAGTTATTTAGAGTCCCCTTCTGAGGGGCTGGCCTGACCTCATGCCTTTTGGTACAAGGCCCCAGAGAGTGTTGGGTTCCAGCAGAAGTACTCTACAGGACATCCTAAATTAGCAATATAAATCTTTCAGAAATGAATGATCCTACTAGTTCCCCAGCATCAGGAATAACTGAAAAATTAAGCAAGGAGGCATAAAGGCCCTTCAGCAAATAAATTCACAATGATAAAATGTTGACTGGCCCAGGGGATTCTATGTTATTACCATTTGGGGGTTTCTTTGGCTTTCAAAGTTAAAGCGAAACTGCCAAGTACTCTTGGCTTGAAACGTCTGAAAACAAAAACGAAACAAAAGAAAACAAAGTCACCAAATATGAATGGAAATGTCTCTATGATGGTGCATGGATAATTTAAGATAAGATAGAAAAGATTCCATGGTTCTAAATTGAGTAAAACAAATTTAAATGCTTCTTGGTAGAGTAGCTACTGACATCGTAACAGAAAACAACAAAAAATAAACTCTTAAGATGGAAAAATAGAATTGATGGACATAAAATTTAGTTCTACGATGTAAGTGTACAATCAGGAAAGAGCTACATGTAAAAGCTACAAAATGTGGTTTTAATATATACTGTCCCCTGTGCCCTGAGTCTTGATCAGCCTCAATTTGCATTATATTGCCAAGATCATTATGCAAAACTGTTGTCACAGAAAAAATACAAGATTCCTGTCCTTGCCTTACAGAGCTCACAGTGTAGTTAGAAAGTGAAAACTAACACACTTGAAACAGTTGTGTGCCCAGTTGTGTACTGGCTGCCTATAACTTACTGTGAGTGGTAATGGAATCCCCAGATGAAAGCTGTCAGTTCAGGCTGAGTAAAGTGCAAATAGGAGCTAGACATAAAAAGATGGGAAGACATAGCTGAGGTGGCAAGGAGGAAGGAAACTAAGTCTTCCCACCATAAGGCACTACATAAGGCGCCACTACCAGAAGAGAAGTTTCCTGTCATAAGCACAGATCTATGGTGGAAAAACAAAACTCAGTGGGAAGACATAGACTTGTTTTAAGCATGTTTAGAGTTTAGGTATTACTAGTAGTCACATAGGTGGGAAAATCCCAACACACTGGGATACGAATACCCTTAGATCAGCAGTCCCCAAACTTTTTGGCACCAGGGACCGGTTTCATGGAAGATATTTTTTCCAGGGATCGGGGTGGGTGGTGGGGCGGGTTTCAGGATGATTCAAGTGCATTACATTTATTGTGCACTTTATTTCTATTATTATTACATTGTAATATCTATCTATCTATCTATAGATAGATAGATAGATATAAATAGATAGATATAATGCAGAACCAGTGGGAGCCCTGAGCTTGTTTTCCTGCAACTAGATGGTCCCATCTGGGGGTGATGGGAGACAGTGACACCTGAAGTGTGTTGCTTATGTCCAGTCTACTCGGTAAGATGCAGCTTAATTGTCACTTGCCACTCACGGATAGGGCTTTGATATGAGTCTGCAAGCAACTGATTTATTATGGTCTCTGTGCAGTTAAACCTCTCTGCTAATGATAATCTGTATTTGCAGCCCCTCCCCAGTGCTAGCATCACTGCCTCAGCTCCACCTCAGATCATCAGGCATTAAATTTTCATAAGGAGCGTGCAACCTAGATCCCTCGTATGCGTAGTTCACAGCAGGGTTCGCACTCCTATGAGAATCTAATGCCACCGCTGACCTGACGGGAGGCGGAGCTCACGCAGTAATGCGAGCAGTGGGGAGTGGCTGTAAATATAGATGAAGCTTTGCTCACTTGCCTGCTGCTCACCTCCTGCTGAGCGTCCTGGTTCCTAACAAGCCACAGACCGGTACAGGTCAGTGATCCCATGAGGCTGTAGAAGCTGGTTCCCCTCCCATGATAGGCTGCTTTAGCTGGTTGATCTTAACAAGTAGAGTAAGTGCTTGGTTATCTCATTTGTTGAAAGAGACAGTCAGTCTCTTTTGGACTCCCAAACCCTAGATGTTCTAACCCTACAGTATCAGAGCCGAGCTCAGGGCCTTGCTGAGGCTGTGTGGAAACCCAGAAGAAGACAGCTCATACCTTCAGGTAACAGGCAGTCTAGCTCAGAATAAAAAGTAAATGCCTGAAATAAAGAAAGAACAATTCAACAGACCATGAAAATGCATACTAAGTGGTAAGAACAACAGAACATAATAAAAGTTAAAGAAAGGATATGTCCAGGGTTGTGGCCCCTCTGGAGAAGTCCAAAATGACCTTGTGGGGGGCGTGGATTTGAGCAAGAAATTGAAGAACTGGTAGGCTGTGAGATGGGAAAGAGGAGGAGCAAGCACACATGCATGCCTGCACCCTCGACCCCACACACATCCTTACTCCCATATACATGCACACAGACAGAGCCACAGTCATCCCCATGAGTCCCCGGCAGCTGTTAGACACACAAAACAAGTCAGCCCCTCAGGTCACGCCTGGGAGGCACTGAACACGTTCCTCTACCCAAGTGTCCAAAGTCAACTTTTAGTACACTGAAAATACTCCTATCAATGTATTATTTCATTCCTTGAGGTCTTGAGGGATTTTTCTCTTCAAAGTCTTCCTATACTTAAAATCCCTGGAGAGAGAAAATTTCCTATATTAGTTGCCCTCAAACTTCAGTTCTGTGAGCAGACAGCTGACATCTTAGGAGAAGACAGTGTCTAGGAGTTAAAGCTCACACAGTGCCTCCTCCAGGGACAGCCAGGACCGTAGAGTAGCCTTGTGCCGAAGGTCCACCAGAGAAATTTCCAATCATTAGTTATGTCTCACTGTACAGTATCTCCCCAGGAAAAGAAAGCCAGGCAGATGGATCAGTGGCAAGACCTGGAGAAGGTCAGGCTTCTGCACAGGCCACATAAGAACACTCCACAATAAGACTCCCCGTGTCAGAGATCACCGCCCCATGCTTAGCTCAGTTTTTCCACCTGTAAAGAAGAAGGTTGGATTCAATAGATCCCAAGGTCCCTCCTAATACTCAAATTCCATGTTTCTGTGTTTGAGACAAGTTGAATCATAGTATGGGCTTCTACTTTCCTAACATTGGCTAGAACTTCAGATCCTCTCACAGGCCATGAGAGTTACAAAAATACTTTGAGATCCATTAGTAAAAACATTACTTTTTCCAAGGTACCCATTAAAATGGGGGAAAAAATCCCAGACACAAAAACCAGTCCTTACAAAATAAGTTAGCCACAGGATTGCTTTTAAATAGCTCTCTTACTCCATTACTGACAGGTAATGCTCTGTCAGAATATTCTTCCCAGGGCTCTCCACTGACTCTACAGTTCAATTTACAAAAATTCATTTCATACAACACTTTGGGGAAATATCTATTGCTTGAAATGAGGTACACTTGTTTTGAAGCAGAGTATATCCCACAATAAGGAATTCAAAACATTTTGGTTGATAACATCCTGACACCAAGATGGCCCAAGCCAACTTATTTATTCTCCCCTTTCTTACCCACAACATGCTGCCTCACAGACTCACATGAACATGTACTCACTACGCCCTTCACTCAGGCAAGTGAGGTTTATCCATTCAATTCTATACCAGCTTGGTCCATTTTCTTTGTTTCAAGTGTCCCTACTTCTTCAAAATGGTACATATCTGGACGACTGGTTTGCCATGAGGTGAAGAATACAATCTACTTATCCCAGATTCTAACTCTTTTCTTTTCCTGAGTAATTGATTAGCCAAAGAATGTTGCTTGGAAAAGAAAAGGGAGAAAAAATTGTTCCAATAACATGTTGTCATTTTCCCACATACCTCTCTGTCATTTTCCAACAAACCATGAGAAGAAATCACTACTTAAGGAAAGAATATATATAACTGTCTCAATCTATGAAGAGTTTTCTGCCTGAAAACAGTATATCATGCCTAGGATATGAGGAGGCTCCTTTTAATGAACATACTCTATTTAGGCGTGAATAAGGAGGAGTTAATAGAGAAAAATAAAAGAAGGTAAAGAATGAGAAAAAGATAGGGCAAAGAGGTGAGGAGGAAAGAATAAGACAGAGAAGAAGGCAACATAAAGAGAATTTAAGAATGTTACTAAAAAATTGTCCAACTCCTTGTCTTCACTATTGAGGAAAGTGAGACCTACAGTATGAGGGGGAGGGAGGGGCAGAAATTGGAGTGTTGGAGAAGAAACAGGAAAAGAAAGAGTAATCAGAGAGAAGAGAATGGAGAAGGAAGGAGAGCCTGAGTCTGGAAGCGGCATCCGTAGAGACAGATTCTAAGAAGCCTGCGCCCTGAGGGGCACCCCCGCCCGGGCTCAGATGCAGTCCTGTGAACAAAAGCACCAGCTATATTTAGTTCCAATGTAACTTCAGCCACTAGTATTCATTCCACTGGGGCAGCTGCGGCACAGTCCTGAGGAGACATTTTACTACCCACCCTGGAACAGCCGTGTCAAGGGCCTGGGCCTTTGTAGCCACAGAATCCACTGTGTTTATACACAAGAGAGCAGCATTTTGAACATAACTGATAGGACTGCACCAGGAATGTGTTTTCAGAAGCCCAAAGTCATGACTCCTGTTTCTGAATGATGTCTCTCACCCCAGCCCCTGTAGGCAAATACCAGCCCTTACCTTTTGTGGTGTTCTCTCCTGAGAACTTCCCTGATCTTCTGGCCCTCACTTCAACTCCACAGAGGGCTCTATGCTTTGGAAGAATACTCTTTGGTATCTACTCAAGCACCCCCAGACCCAGCTGACCCATAGAAATACCTGAAGGTTTCCTCTGATGCCAGGGGAACATGGCAGACTTCTACTAAAAAAAAGGTTTGGCTATTAAAGGGTTGGCAGGTTACCAACCTGAACACCCTATGCAAGAAATGAAAACCCTGGCACCACATGGGAGAAGTACTAAGAATGGGAACAGTTTAGAAAATCAACAGTGCTCAACCTGAATATTAAATAATTATGAGTCACTGTTCTGGGTAAGGCATCCTAGTTGAATTCTGTGGGACAGAAATCACACATAAGCATTCCCTTCACTCTCAAGAAGATTCAGTTATGATGCATGTCTAACAACAATCACACAAGGTGGCTCAGGGAATAGATGGATGGGCTCCAGATAAATGCTGAGGGGAGAAGAGGCAGTTGGAATCTGGGAAGGCTGAGAAGATTTTTCAGAAGAGGAGGCTCCTTTCTCCAAAAATGAATAGGCTATTAATAAGCAGAGAGGAAGGAGGAGAACATTCCAGTTGGGGGAGATAAAATAAGCAAATATGTTCCTCATTCTTTGGTTGTGTATAGTTGGACACTTTTGCAAAACTGAAGTTCCCAATCCTGTGCCTTAACAAATATCAGTAGATTCTCCATAATTAATTCTTGGAACAAAAGCCTTGTGCACAAAGGTTTTTGCCAATAAGCAACCTCCTTATCTACAAACCAGAAGCCAAAAGTCCCTCTCCCATGAAACAAGACTAGGAAAGGTAAGCAAAAACTAGCATAGAGAAAGCCTGGGTCCTTGGAAGAATGGTTGTCTGTCCTGCAGAAAAAAAATACAGGACAAGTGACATTGACTGGGAAAAATGATGGCAGTGCTTGCCCTGGTCTGAACTTGAAAAGAAGAATCCCTAGAAGATGGTGTATGCCAATCATTCCTTCCTGGCAGAGCAGAGGAAGTGAGGAGGCAAGGGCCAGGTGGGGTAAGGAGCTTACTTTAGCCAGAGTTCACCTACTAGCTGTCTAATTCATTTAACCCAGACTGGACTGAAGGAAGGACTGAGAGAAGAACATTCTCTTTAGGGTATGAAATGGGTTATTTCCAGTCCAGATGGTTCCCCACAAATACATTAATGACTTTATAGGCATGTCTGCCTGGAAAAGTAACAGTTTAACAATGACACTTGGTAAATGCTCCTTTTGGATTCTGTGTAAATTGAATAAAAGACCAAAGAGCTATTAAAAAGTAGGCTTTAAATTACTCCTTTTCCCACACCTCATTCTTTTTAGATGGCAAGATCAATAAACAAGCCTAATATTTGGTTTAAAAGAAAAAATAGAATACATCTAAACCTTGAGCAGCATTTGAACATGAATGGTCCCAGTGCTGAGAAACACAGGGACACATGCGTGCACACATACACACACACACCCCCCTCACTGGCGACAAAATCAAGACTTCTGCTGCTGAGCATGGCTATGCAGTGACAGATCTGTGTCATAATTCACCTGGACAAATCCCCAAATGTAGTCATATACCTGTCAAGAAATCTTGTTCTTCTGCCTCCATAACATCTCCCAAACCTGATACTTTCTACCTAGACCTCCATCCCCATCCTCTACCCAAACCACCACAACAGCTTCATAATTCATTTCTGACTCCCTTCCATCCCTTCTTCATAGAACTTCCAGAAAAATCCCTTTACAAACAAATCTATTTTTGTCATATCCCTACTTAGCCCCTTAATGGCCCCCATTGTTTCTATGCTAGAGACCCCGGGAATCTTTCTCCTGTCAACAGGGGCTGGTGCAGCTGCGCCCTCCCTTTCCAGCCTCATCTCTGCCCCCTATCCCTGGTCATTCCATCTGCACTGCACATCCCACTGCACTGACCTCCTTCCAGATCCTCAGCACTGCCTAAGCCACCCTACTCCCTCTCAGCACCTTAACACAGAACCTTCTCTTTGCCTTCCAGACCTTCACAGAAGTTTTGCTTCAGAGTCCTTATCATGTTTGAAATTGTTTATTTACATCTTGATTGTTTGATGGATGCCTATCACCACTAGGGTTGTGAAGATCAAATCATAGAATGACTATGGAAATCTTTAAAGAACTGTAAACAGGATCCCAGTGGAAATCATAGCTTTTCTATTGCTACTTTTAAATAACTCCCTGCCCTCAAAACAAAATGTAAATGAAACAGTAGTGGTGTCACTTTCCCCAGACATCACAAGTAAATGACTTCCAAAGGTAGGCTGCTTTTTATGTAGGGCTAAGACAATAGCAGGCATAACCTGGTGAATGATTAGCCTTGGGATCTACTGGCAGCAAACAGAAATCCACTTCCCTAGGGCCAGTGGAGCCACGAACACCAGCCTGAGGTTTGACGATCTCCCTGGTACTGGAACACATCCCCTGGGCCTGGCACACCTGGTTCCAAAGGTGCCAGCAGACAAAGGAGAGTAAATATTAACTGTGGTAGAAATAATTAGTCAGTTGTGGATGGCTTTCCACAGTTTGCAAGGTACTGACCTGAAAGGGAGCTGAAAGGAACGAAGATTGGGGTAGCTTGTCCACTGGACTGGCCATCCCACAAGTGCCTCTCCAGGTTCACTCCCCATCTCCTCTAACCTTTCTCTCTCAGTGACCCTGACCTCTATGGGCTGCAAATAAAGTTCCTTCACCCTCTGGCTTCAGCCAAGGTCAGGAGCACTGCTCTGCCAGCCTCCTCCCTGCTGGGTCCCCCAGGCTGTGTTAGCCAAAGGCCACAGCTCCTATCACGTATTCCCCCAACATGACTTCCTCCTGCTCTCTAGTTTACTCCCCATCCCCAACACGCCCATACATTCAGGGAACTGATCCTTCCCATTTCAAGTCAAGGGTGATCATAGCTCTCCTAAGCTATTACTATTCCTGGGATACTCCAGCAACCTTTGTGGTTTCCCTACACCCAGCTCAGTTCTGGAGGTGGAGAGACTTCACTGCAAGAAGCATACATATGAGCAAATAAGCTGAGTATGAGGAAGTAAGGAATGTGCTCCATGAGCGCCTGCATTTCTGTGATCTGTGGTAGCTGTGGGACCAGAAGTCAGGGAAGGCCTCCCTAAGAAACTGATGCTTGGGCTGACATCAGAACCAGGAAAATTTAGGTGGGACACTGGTAGGAGGTTAGTGGAGGGAGCAGGAGAATCCCACGCAGAGGGAACAACCTGTTCCAACGTCCTGTCACACCTTCTTTCCCTCACACTTGCTGACTCTCACACAAAAGGTCTCAGCCCTTTATTTCACATTTCGTTATTTAAGCTTTTGTGGGGAACACACTTTGCCATTTTAAATGAATGCACAAATATGAAATGTTGATAATAATAATAATATTAATAAAAATCCTCTAGTATACATAAAAGCTTCTTGGCAGCCCAGACTTTGTCCACAGCACCTAGCACATTGGCAAATATACACAGAGTTGAAGTCCAATAAACATATTTCAATGGACTGAATGTTTGTGGTCTCACAAAATTCATACATTGAAAACCCTAACCTCCAATGTGATGGTATAAGGAGGTGGGGCCTTTGGGAGGTGATTAAGTCATGAGGGTGCAGCCCTCATAAACGGGATTAGTGCCCTTATTATAAAAGGGACCCCAGAGAGCTCCCTTGCTCCCTTCCATCATGTGAGAATACAACAAAAAGATACAGTCTGCAACCTGGAAGAGGGCTCTCCTAGAACTTGACCTTGCTGGCACCCTGACCTCAGACTTCCAGCCTTCAGACCTATCAGAAACAAATTTCTGTTTTAAGCCACCCAGCCTACAATATTTTGCTATAGCAGTTCAAACTAAGACACATTTGCAACTGACTGATTGGTTGACTGACTGAGGAGCAAAATCCAGTAGAGACCTAGCACTGCCTGTCACTGAAGGTGGGTGTATAAAATGCAGGTGAGCTGACTTCTAGCTAAGTTGCAGGTTGACCTTGGACAAATTACACTTATCTTCAGATAACATTTGCTCAGGTCTCAGGTCCTAGGATGGGAGATAAGCAAGAGTTATTTTGGTCCCTGGTATGCCTCAGAGAAGAACTGAGACACAAGTGGTGACCTCCATTCAGGGGGTAACATGTTAAATTCAGCCTCACGTGTGGGGTTTCATGCTGCCCAGTTCCCACAAATTGGAGGTTTCCCTAGAACCCACAGTTACCATTGTTGAAAGGCCCAATGCCTAAAAAATGATGCATTTTCTGCTAAAGGAAAAGTGATATTTTATTCTATTTTTTTACTTAATTTAATTTTTTTATACAGCAGGTTCTTATTAGTTATCTATTTTATACATAATACTGCATATATGTCAATCCTAGTCTCTCAGTTCATCCCACCACCACCCACCCGCTTTCCCCCCTTGGTGTCCATATGTTTGTTCTCTACATCTGTGTCTATATTTCTGCCCTGCAGACTGGTTCATATGTACCATTTTTCTAGATTCCACGTATATGCGTTAATATAAGATATTTGTTGTTCTCTTTCTTACTTCATTCTTCATTCTCTTTCATTCTTCATTCTCCATCCAAATCTCTACAAAAGACCCAATTTTGTTCTTTTTTATGGCTGAGTAATAGTCCATTGTATGTATACACTACATCTTTATCCATTTGTCTGTCGATGGACAATTACATTGCTTCCATGACCTGCCTATTGGAAATAGTGTTGCAATGAACACTGGGGTGCATGTGTCTTTGAATTATGGTTTTCTCTGGGTATATGCCCAGTAATGGGATTGCTGGGTCATATGGTAATTCTGTTTTTAGTTTTTTAAGGAACCTCCATATTGTTCTCCATAGTGGCTGTATCAATTTACATTCCCACCAATAGTGCAAGAGGGTTCCCTTTTCTCCACACCCTCTCCAGCATCTCTTGTTTCCAGATTTTCTGATGATGCCCATCCTAACCGGTGTGAGGTGATACCTTATTTTAGTTTTGATTTGCATTTCTCCACTAATTAGTGATGTTGAGAAGCATGTACCTCTTGGCCATCTGTATGTCTTCTTTGGAGAAATGTCTATTTAGGTCTTCTGCCCATTTTTTGATTGGGTGGTTTGTTTTTTAAATACTGAGCTGCATAAGCTGTTTACATATTTTGGAGATTAATCCTTTGTCCACTGATTCGTTTGCAAACATTTTTTCCCTTTCTGAGGTTGTCTTTTCGTCTTGTTTATGGTTTCCTTTGCTGTGCAAAAGCTTTGAAGTTTCATTAGGTCCATTTTTGTTTATTTTTGTTTTTATTTCCATTACTCTAGGAGGTGGGTCAAAAAAGATCTTGCTGTGATTTATGTCAAAGAGTGTTCTTCCTATATTTTCCTCTAAGAGTTCTATAGTGTCCAGTCTTACATTTACGTCTTTAATCCATTTTAAGTTTACTTTTGTGTATGCTGTTGTTAGGGAGTGCTCTAATTTCATTCTTTTACATGTAACTGTCCAGTTTTCCCAGCACCACTTATTGAAGAGACTGTCTTTTCTCCACTGTATATCCTTGCCTCCTTTGTCATAGATTAGTTGACCATAGGTGTGTGGGGTTTATCTCTGTGCTTTCTATCCTGTTCCACTGATCTGTATTTCTCTTTATGTGCCAATACCATATTGTCTTGATTACTGTAGCTTTGTAGTATAGTCTGAAGTCAAGGTGTCTGATTCCTCCAGCTCTTTTTTTTTCCCTCAAAATTGCTTTGGCTATTCGGGGTCTTTTGTGTCTCCATACAAATTTTAAGATTTTTTCTTCTAATTCTGTAAAAAATGCCATTGGTAATTAGATAGGGATTGCATTGAATCTATTGATTGCTTTGGGTAGTATAGTCATTTTCACAATATTGATTCTTCCAATCCAAGAACATGGTATATCTCTCCACCTGTTTGTGTCATCTTTGATTTTTTCATCAGTGTCTTATAGTTTTCTGAGTACAGGTCTTTCATCTTCTTAGGCAGGTTTATTCCTAGGTATTTTATTCTTTTTGTTGCAATGGTGAATGGGATTGTTTCCTTAATTTCTCTTTCTAATCTTTCATTGTTAGTGTATAGGAATGCAACAGATTTCTGTATTAATTTTATATCCTGCACTTTACCAAATTCACTGATGAGCTCTAGTAGTATTCTGGTGGCATCTTTAGGATTCTCTATGTATACTATCACATCATCTGCAAACAGCGACAGTTCACTTCTTCTTTTGCAATTTGTACACCTTTTATTTCTTTTCCTTCTCTGATTGCTGTGGCTAGGACTTCCAAAACTATGTTGAATAAGAGTGGTGTGAGTGGACATCCTTGTCTTCTTCCTGATCTTAGAGGAAATGCTTTCAGTTCTTCACCATTGAGAATGATGTTTGCTGTGGGTTTGTCATATATGTTGAGGTAGGTTCCATCTATGCCCACTTTCTGGAGGGTTTTTATCATAAATTGGAGTTGAATTTTGTCAAAACCTTTTTCTGCATCTATTGAGATGATCATATTGGTTTTTATTCTTCAGTTTGTTAATATGGTGTATCACATTGATTGATTTGCACATATTGAAGAATCCTTGCACTCCTGGGATAAATGCCACTTGGTCATGGTGTATGATCCTTGTAATGTGTTTTTGGATTCTGTTTGCTAGTATTTTGTTGAGGATTTTTGCATCTATATTCATCAGTGATATTGGGCTGTAAGATTCTTTTTTTGTAGTATCTTTGTCAGGTTTTGGTATCAGGATGATAGTAGCCTCATAGAATGAGTTTGGGAGTGTTCCTTCCTCTGCAAATTTTTGGAAGCATTTGAGAAGGATGGGTGTTAGCTCTTCTCTAAATGTTTGTTAGAATTCACTTGTGAAGCCATCTCGTCCTGGACTTTTGTTCGTTGGAAGATTTTTAACCACAGTTTCAATTTCATTACTTCTCATTGGTCTGTTCATATTTTCTAATTTTTCCTGGTTCAGTCTTGGAAGGTAATACCTTTATAAGAATTTGTCCATTTTATTGACAAAGAGTTTCTTGTAGTAGTGTCTTACGATGCTTTGTATTTCTGCAGTGTCCGTTGTAACTTCTCCTTTTGCATTTCTAATTTTCTTGATTTGAGTCCTCTCCCTCTTTTTCTTGATGAGTCTGGGTAAAGGTTTATCGATTCTGTTTATCTTTTCAAAGAACCAGCTTTTAGTTTTATTGATCTTTGCTATTGTTTTCTTTGTTTCTGTTTCATTTATTTCTGCTCTGATCTTTATGATTTCTTTCCTTCTACTAACTTTGGGTTTTGTTCGTTCTTCTTTCTCTAGTTCCTTTAGGTGTAATATTAGATTGTTTATTTGAGAGTTTTCTTGTTTCTTGAGGTAGGATTGTATTGCTATAAACTTCCCTCTTAGAACTGCCTTTGCTGCATCCCACAGGTTTTGGATTGTCGTGTTTTCATTGCTGTTTGTCTCTAGGTATTTTTTGATTACCTCTTTCATTTCTTCAGTGATCACTTGGTTATTTAGTAACATATTGTTTAACCTCCATTTTTTTGTGTTTTTTACATTGTTTTCCCTGTAATTTATTTCTAATCTCATCATTGTGGTTGGAAAAGATGCTCGATATAAGTTCAATTTTCTTAAATTTACTAAGGCGTGGTTTGTGACCCAAGATGTGATCTATCCTGGAGAATGTTCCATGTGCACTTGAAAAGAAAGTGTAATCTGCTGTTTTTGGATGGAATGTCCTATAAATATCAATTAAATCTATCTGGTCTATTGAGTCATTTAAAGCTTCTGTTTCCTTATTAATTTTGGATGTCTGGATGATCTGTCCATTGGTGTAAGTGAGGTGTTAAAGTCCCCCACTATTATTATGTTACTGTCGATTTCCTCTTTTATAGCTGTTAGCAGTTGCCTTATGTATTCAGGTGCTCCTATGTTGGGTGCATATATATTTATGATTGTTATACCTTCTTCTTGGATTGATCCCTTGATCATTATGTAGTGTCCTTCCTTGTCTCTTGTAACTGTCTTTATTTTAAAGTCTATTTTTTCTGATATGAGTATTGCTACTCCAGCTTTCTTTTGATTTCCATTTGCATGGAATATCTTTTTCCAACTTCTCACTTTCAGTCTGTATGTGTCCATAGGTCTGAAGTGGGTCTCTTGTAGACAGCATATATTGGGGTCTTGTTTTTGTATCCATTCAGCGAGCCTGTGTCTTTTGGTTGGAGCATTTAATCCATTCATATTTAAGGTAATTATTGATATGTATGTTCCTATTACCATTTTCTTAATTGTTTTGGGTTTGTTTTTGTAGGTCATTTTCTTCTCCTGTGTTTCCCACTTAGAGAAGTTCCTTTAGCATTTGTTGTAGGGCTGGTTTGGTGGTGCTGAATTCTCTTAGCTTTTGCTTGTCTGTAAAGCTTTTGATTTCTCCATCAAATCTGAATGAGATCCTTGCCATGTGGAGTATTCTTGGCTGTAGGTTCTTCCCTTTCATCACTTTAAATATATTGTGCCACTCCCTTCTGGCTTGTAGAGTTTCTGCTGAGAATTCAGCTGTTAACCTTATGGAAGTTCCCTTGTATGTCATTTGTCATTTTTCCCTTGTTGCTTTTAATAATTTTTCTTTGCCTTTAATTTTTGTCAATTTGATTACACTGTGTCTCAGTGTGTTTCTCCTTGGGTTTACACTGCCTGGGACCCTCTGTGCTTCCTGAACTTGGGTGGCTATTTCCTTTCCCATGTTAGGGAAGTTTTCAAGTATAATCTCTTCAAACATTTTCTTGGGTCCTTCTCTCTCTCTTCCCCTTCTGGGACCCCAAAATACGAATGTTGGTGTGTTTAATGTTGTCCCAGAGGTCTCTTAGGCTGTATTCATTTCTTTTCATTCTTTTTTCTTTATTCTGTTCCGTGGCAGTGAATTCCACCATTCTGTCTTCCAGGTCACTTATCCGTTCTTCTGCCTCAGTTATTCTGTTATTGATTCCTTCTAGTGTATTTTTCATTTCAGTTATTATATTGTTCATCTTTGTTTGTTCTTTAATTCTTCTAGGCCTTTGTTAAACATTTCTTGCATCTTCTCAATCTTTGCCTCCTTTCTTTTTCTTAGGTCCTGGATCATCTTCACTAGCATTATTCTGAATTCTTTTTCTGGAAGGTTGCCTATCTCCACTTCATTTAGTTTTTTCTGGGGTTTTATTTTGTTCCTTCACTTGGTAAATATTCCTCTGCCTTTTCATTTTGTCTATCTTTATATGAATGTGGTTTCCATTCCACAGTCTGCAGGATTGTAGTTCTTCTTGCTTCTGCTGTCTGCTCTCTGGTGGATGAGGCTATTTAAGAGGTTTGTGCAAGCTTCCTAATGGGAGGGACTGGAGGTGGGTAGAGCTGGGTGTTGCTCTGGTGGGCAGAGCTCAGTAAAACTTTAATCTGCTTGTCTGCTGATGGATGGGGCTGAGTTCCCTCCTTGTTGGCTGTTTGGCCTGAGGCGACCCAGTGCTGGAGGTTACAGGCTCTTTGGTGGGGCTAATGGCAGACTCAGGACTCTGGGAGGGCTCATGCCAATGAGTACTTCCCAGAACTTCTCCTGCCAGTGTTCTTGTCCTCGCGGTGAGCCACAGCCATCACCCCTCCTGCAGGAGACCCTCCAACACTAGCAGGTAGGTCTGGTTCACTCTCCTATGGGGTCACTGCTCCTTCCCCCTGGGTTCTGATGTGCACACTACTTTGTGTGTGCCCTCTAAGAGTGGAGTCTCTGTTTCCCCCAGTCCTGTCAAAGTCCTGCAATCAAATCCCACTAGCCTTCAAAGTCTGATTCTCTGGGAATTCCTCCTCCCATTGCCAGGCCCCCAGGTTAGAAAGCCTGTCATGGGGCTCAGAACCTTCCCTCCTGTGGGTGGACTTCTGTCGTATAACTGCTTTCCAGTTTGTGAGTCACCCACCCAGCGGTTATGGGATTTGATTTTATTGTGATTGTGCCCCTCTTACCACCTAATTGTGGTTTCTTCTTTGTCTTTAGATGTAGGGTATCTTTTTTTTTGAGTTCCAGTGTCTTCCTGTCAATGATTGTTCAGCAGTTGGTTGTGATTCCGGTGCTCTCACAAGAGGTAGTAAGTGCACGTCCTTCTACTCCGCCATCTTCAAAAGTGATATTTTTGATTCAGCCATTTTTTCTTTTTTTTTCTTTCTTTTCACCTGTCAGTATAAGTTTCATTCATGTCTATCTCCCTATACCTCAAAGTTATAAAGAATCCAAGAAGGAGCCAGAAAAGTCAAACTTCATTTTACACGAAGGTATTTTATCGCACCAGATAGAAAAAGTGTAGGGCAGAGATTCAGAGCCATTACTGTAATTAATCTGAATGTGGCCTCAGAGAGACACTATCCCTCTCTGGGCTCAGTTTTCTCATCTGTAAAATGAATGGCTTGTATTGAATGATCTATGAGATCCTTGGATGTTATCATTTTAAGCACCATTCTTTTTATTTTTAATTTCAGCAAATATGTCTTAAGAGTCAATATGTTCTCACCATTGTGTTATCTTGGGGGTAGCATACCATCCATATCACACAGGGGTCCTTATCTTATGCTTAATGGGTCTCCTGGGAAGGTCTTTGAATCTCTTGATAATGAATACAGCATTTGTGCCTATGTATATTTTTCCTGGAAAAAAGGGTCCATAACTTTTAGGTCCATATATGAGTTCTACATGCTTTTAGCAGAAAGGCATAGGTGTGAATGTGCAGACGACAGATCTCAGATGAGATGTGAATGTCTCAGATGTGTTCACCAGCGACCAATCCCAGAAGCAGATACACCCATCCAGCCACTACGTGCTGTGGGTTCAAAGGAAGACAAAACCCTGGGACCTCATATTTAGGAAGATTTTAGGAACAGGATGGCTCCTGATTTGAGATGGGATCAAGGGAGGTGGAATGCTAAAGAGAAGGAGAGTTTGGGAACCCCATGCAAAAGTATACTTCTGGGTAAAACATGCCGTGTTCTCAAACAAATAAACCTGGCTACTGTACTAATTTAGCCCTCTCTCCACTGCACCTGAGGGTCACACACTTTCTTCTTCCTGCCTGTCTTCTATTAGCACCAGCATCACAGTTCTGGGTTCAAGAGAAGAACAGGGCTTGGTTTCATGACTGGGAGTCCACCCCAGATAGAGCGGCTCTTTTTGCCTGGAGAAGGCTGGGAGATCCTGAGTCTGTATCTATTACTCAGCCTGGATGGGGAGGCACCACACCAGGCCACACCACGGGTGGGGACAGGGGAGTTGTTTGGGGCCTTTCCTGAGGGTGACAGAGAACAAGCCATGACAGTTCTGAGATTACTGCAAGATAGATCTCATCAATGATCTTAAGGTAAATTTGAAACATATAGTGACAGAGTGGAAGTTATACCATACACAGTTATACATGCATGTGAGAAAACATAAACATAACCATGTATAAGTTGAGGCTTAGGAATTATAACTTATAGAGTAAATGCTATTATCCAAAAGTTTAAACATATGTGAGACAACTCATAGCAAATATGCTGACATATGGCATTGAAATCAATATGTCAACACTTATAAGTAAGAAATCATCTATAAAAATAAAGTCAACCACATTTCTCTCTTTACATTTAGGCCACAAATGAGACCACAGCTGAGCATCTCTGGTTAAGCATTAACACACAACAGGATCTGCCTGTAACTTGTTCATTAAGGTGCAGTGCCCCAGCTAATTAATATATCACCAGCAGATCAAGTTCAGCGAACGATATTGAGCAAGTGCATTCCTAAGGACTCATTTACCCTCTTTCAGGTGGGAGGAAGTCCAGAAGAAAAGGACAGGGGAGGGAAAGAGGGAGAGATGGGAGAAATGATCATTTTGCCACTGTAGAGAATCCCACAGTTTATAAAAGTGGTGTGTATGTGTGTGTAGCAGGTATGTGCGTATGTGTGTTGGTCAAACCCTGAAATCATGTCACTTGAGGAAAGGCTGAAGGAGTAACAGCTGTTCAGACAAGTAAAGACCGCATGTAAGGATGGCTATCGTAACAGCATTCTGCCCTTTGTAGGACTGGAGGCTGACTGCAGGCAGATACGACACTGTCTTGCCTGTCAGTCACACTTCCTGGGCTTTGAATTCTTCATCTGTAATGTGAGTGGAGGGCATGAGATTCCTGGTTCTCAACTCCTGATGCAATCAGAATCACATGAAGACGCTGTTCACAAATACAGATCCTGGGACCCCATCCCAGATAAGAAGCTCTTCAGGTAGGAAACAGGCATTGGTGTTTTAATAGCTCCCCGGGTCACCCTAATGCACCTTCAGTCGCACTGGTCTACATCACACCCAAGTCCCCTCCAGGGTGACATTCCTGAGCCCTTCTGGCTCGAAAACTCTACTGGAATCAGTCATATATAATGCTCTCCCCACTTCCTCTGTGGCCGTGGGAGGAACCACGATCCTGAGGGAAACTCAATACATGAAATGTTGATACTCAACAAGAGAGTTCTCTGAAGCCAGATGGACAGGAAGATCCGTGGAAAGAGAGCTCCATCACAGAAGAGCCGCTCCGGTCTTGGCTCAGGACCTGTTTACTCTTTCAGCACAATTTTCACCAGCTTGGTTATGTCCTTTCCCACCCCCAGTAGATTAGAAGCACAAATTGGAAGGGTGGTTTGGTGAAAGAACTCATTATGTTTGTTAAAGAAGAACCATCATCCCGACAGTGAGAGAGAAAACTAAAACACTGCAAAAACAGAGCACAGGAACCAATGGAAAACACAGTCTGGGTGCATTTGTTGCAGAAGCAAACCACTCCACTCATATTAAAAGACTCAGATTATCTCTCCATGCTGCTAATAATTAGGGGAGAACTCTACCTACCAAAGCAAGGACATGGGTATATGTGTATATGTTTGTATATGTATTTGGTGATTTTTCTAAGCAATGGTTTCAATCTTTCAAAACACTGGAGGTCAGCCTAAATGCCACTGTATTCTTCTCAGGCTTTTAAAAATAGACCTGCTATCTGTAGCCTTTTCCACATCAAAAATCACTCTTCAGGTTTTCATCAGATAATGTCACCCCTGGATGTAACCAATAAACAACTTCAGAAACCCCAGAATCTGCAGGTGGGCAGCCTGAGACACAGATAGCAACAGCAATTTCCCCTGCCACTCTGAGTCAGTAAACCCTCTCTAAAATTATTCCACCACCCCCTACCCTACTTCTAATAAAATCTGTAGTGAATAAAAGGAACTCAGGTCAGGCTGTGAGGAAGAAGACTTGGTTTCAAGTGCAGTAAGCAGCAGAGCATGAAAAGTAGAACTCTAGGGGCCGCTGACACAGTGAGGGCCCACGAGGAACCTGAGATTGACCGACTGAGAGACGATGCGTTTTCTTTTAGCAATAATCACAATTATTTGAGGCACTTTAATAAGTCATGGTTTATTCCAAGAAGAGAGAAAGAAATGAGTAGGAAAACAGCAATGGAACTGTTAGAAGATCCATTAATGTATCAGTAAAATGCTGTGGCAAGCAGTGAAATTATTCACAATAACACTTCCTGACAGGACACCACTCTTTGGCACTCTAGACCCACTGCTCTTGAATAAAAGCAGCCCTCTACTGACTTGCTTTACTGCCGCATGGGAATCACAAGTTTCTTGAAACCAGAGGGGAGGACCCCTGCCTAATCTAAGGCCATGATCTTCTACTTTATCTGGGTCCTGCCTGTGGAATGATTAGAAAACTCCTGTCCGTCAATTGTTTCCTTGTTTTATAGCTCAAGGAAGAACTATAACACATAAATCTTGGATCTCACAAAAACAGTTTGTCTCCACCAGTCTGAGGTGGCATGTAAAAGTAAGAGGACCAGCAAATCTGCCTAGCTCTTATTTTGGTGCCTTTGGTAAATGATGGGGAGTGCCAGAAAGAGCGCTGGATAAGAACAACATCCAAAGGCCTGGGAGCTATTTCAGCACCTGTGACCTCCAGCATGTCACTTTCCCCATCTGAACTTCACTATCCCTCTCTATAAAATGAGAGGTACCAGAAAATCTCGAGGGCTCCTTCCATCAGCCCCGTTAGACTCTGGTTCCCAATCTCATTGCTTCCAGTAACCTCCATGATTGTGTGTGGGCTCAGATCTTCCTGGAGAACAGGTCCCTGCCGTTCTTCCTCACTCCAGGTGCCTCAGCCTGGGGTCAGGAGGCCAAGGTCCTAGTTCCAGCCCTGCCTCCTGGTTGCTGAGGACTGCAAGCAAGGCCTTCACTAATCTCTAGGGCAAGCAGATGAAATTATTTCTTAATGCAACTCAAATTCCGCTCCAAAACGCACTCTAGACCCTGCTTAAGAACATCTTTTTGAAACTGCTGTGACCACTACAGAGAGTGGATTTTACAAAACGCAGTACAATGACTGCAATCCTAAATATTTTTGAAGAGGAGCTAAAAGAATGACAGTTGTACCCTAAGAGAAAGGTGCTGCGCCTTGCCCACCCCCCTCTTCTCGCTCAGCAGGCTGTGCTGTTTTCAGGATATTTACCTGCCAATCAACTTCAACAAAACTGCTCAGTCACAGTTACAGAACCAATAAAGGGGCCAATAATTCACAAATAACTCACCCTTTGCTACATGCCTAAGAATTAAAGAATAATTTATCTTTTTAATAAACATATCCTGAAATGCAGGTACATACCATGAGCTAAAAATAACATTTTCTCCACAATCCTGTGGCCCACTAGAAGCTAAACCCAGAGAGAGACAGAGACAGAAGAGACAGAGAAAGACAGGGAGACAGAGAGAGAGAGAGAGAGAGACATGCCATGAATCCTAAACATCCTCTTAGTTGGATAATCAGACAAGCTCTGAAGGGCAGTTCAAAGGCCTAGATTCTAGTAAGGGCCCCACCACATACTTAGCCAGCTCTGTGGCCCTGGCTTGATCTTGAGCCCTATCTAGGCTGTGTATAGGATTACAGGTTTTGAAACCTAGTAGGAACCCTTAAAAAATTATCCAGTCTACTGCTCTTTCAAACTTTTTCATGCATAAGAACTACCTGGAGAGCTTGACAGGACACACTGCTGGCCCCAATAATCAGTCTCTAATTCAGCAGGCTTGTGTTGGGGTCTGAGAATCTGCACTACTAACAAGTTCCCAGGTGCTGCTGCCGCTGCTGGTCCTGGGGCCATGCTTTGAGAACCACTGATCTGGCCCGTGATTGTCAACAGCAGCTGTACACTTGAATCACCTGGGGAGCACTGAGAAACTGCAGATGCCCAGGGTGCACCGGACTTTGTAAATCAGAAACTCTGGTCACGCAGTCACGACATCTATATTCTTAACAAATTCTCCATATGATCTTGGTGTACAGTGAAGGTTCCGAGGCATTGAGCACGTCCAGTCTCCTCATTTTACAGATGATAAAAGTGAAGTTCAGAGGGTCAAATGATGCCCAGTTCAACACACTCAACTGCAAAAGGGGAAAGTTTGGACACTTGGTGATTTTAAAGTCCCATGTGTGTAATATTCTGTAGCTGCATTTCTCCTTTATCTCCCATCCCATCACACCCAAATAATAAATCAGGTAAACACCCCAAGGCTAAGGGAGACTCTTTCTTCATCTGGCCACCACAGTAACCAGAAGGAATCAAAGAGGGCCACGCGGTGTTGGCAGGCTGTGAGCCTTCTTAAAACTCGCCTCTGTGTTGTTTCTAAATATAACAGGCAGTCAGACACTGAATAACTCTTGGCTGATTTGGCTTCCCTGGGATAAACTTTCTTCTCCTTAGATTATGCTACACCAGGAATAGAGCCCTAAGGGGAGAAATTCCTCTTCAAAGTCAGAGCGAGATAACACTGTGTGTGGTATTCAGATTGTTCTCCTTTTGGGAGGAGAAAAAAGTGGAAGGCAAACTTCTAACATCGGACAACATCAAAAAGGATATTCATACTCTCTGTACGTGTGGTGAGCATGGAGGGGGGCAGAGTGCGAGGGGGAAGTGGTCAGGCAAATGACAATTAATCCATCCCGGAGCCCAGTGGGCAGGGGGAAGGAGCATGGGCAACAGGCTCAGGGCAGTGGGCAAGGGGAAGGCCACGGGATAGCAGCCCTGGCAGCCGTCCCCATGCCGGCTCTGCCGTGTGGGCTGTTGGCTCCCTGGGAGATGGGCTCAGGTAGAGCTCCGACTTCATTTCCCAGCCAGGCGCAGACACTTGACCTTGCCCTCAGGCTCCTGCTGCTCCTTCCAGGATGGGGGAATTTGATGCGACCGAAAATTTGCCTGGAACATATTCAGACGTTCACATCTTCTCTTTCACACAAATACAAAACCCTTCCTCCTTATTTTAGAGCAAGCCGAGCCTCTCCATTTCCCAACATGATGATATATTTGAGCATTGGAGTTGGATGGGATGTTGGTGCTCACCCAGTTCTGTCCTCTCCATTCACAGAGGACACTGTAAAAGCTACCATTTAAAACCTACTATGCGTCAGGAACTTTATACCCATTACATCGAATGTTCCTCAAGCCCCCAGGGATCAGTACGTGTCCAGATTATAGAAGGTGATACACAGGCAAAAGGAGAGGAAATGATTTGTCCAAAATGGCATGGCTAAGAGTCAGAGCTAGGATTCAGATGCAGGTTTCTTGCTCCAAACTGCTGCCCGGTGCACAGTCGTGAGAGGAAAAAGCGCTGGTGAGCGGTTTCCTCCCTCCCTTCACCCACCACGCTAGGCCTGCCTCAGCTGCCATGGCTTTGTGCCTTCCGACACCTGACCCAAAACTTTATTTAGAACTTTTAAATGTCCAGGGAGGAGTGTGTTAGCTCTTTCTGGTCCCTAGAGGGAAATATCAACCTTTCAATTTTGACCTTAGTTTGGGAGAAGTCCAGAAAATTGCATGGGCAACCCAGGGGCAATTCTCCCTCTCCATGAGAATTTCTCCAAAGTGCTGAAAGCTCAGGGAAAGACTGTGGTTTGGGGGAGGTGTAGAGACCCTGAAGATGTCCCTGATCCCTGGAAGACGCAAGTCTCCCCTGCGGCTGGTTGGGAGACCACAAAACAAAGCACTGAATTATATGTTTTATCTGTGCGGGTATGCACAGGGCTGTGGGGGGGCGGGGGCGGGAGGCGGTGGGGTGGTGGTGGTGGTGGTGAGAGGCATTACAGTAACAGGCATTGCAGTAAGAGGACTATCCCGCAGGAAGCCTTTCTCCCATTTTTCTCTCTTATCTCTAGAACACAGTTTCTCAACTGCTGCACTTCTGACATTTGTGACTGGATCCTTCTTTGTTGGGAGTGCTGACCTGTGCATTGCATGATGTTGGGCAGCATCCCTGGCCTGTAGCCCACTGGATGCCATAGCACTTCCACCCAGTCGTGACAATCAAAAATGTCTCCAGGGCTTCCCTGGTGACGCAATGCTTGACAGTCCGCCTGCCGATTCAGGGGACATGGGTTCGTGCCCCGGTCCGCGAAGATCCCACATGCCGCGGAGCGGCTGGGCCCGTGAGCCATGGCCGCTGAGCCTGCGCATCCTGTGCTCCACAACGGGAGAAGCCACAACAGTGAGAGGCCCGCATAACGCAAAAAAAAAAAATGTCTCCAAACATTGCCGAATATCTCCTGGTGGGAGAGGCAAAATTGACCCCTGATTGAGAACCACTGTTCTAGAATGTCCCTGCCACCGTACATCAATAGGAAAAAAAGTTCAAAGGTGTGTGCTCTTTGAAGGAGCTAAAGATTTGTAATCTGCATATTTTCATCAAAACTCATGTTTTCTACTGTGAAACTTATAGACAAATAAAGCCAAGTACCAGGCACCTTGGGACGATCACGAGCACCCCAGTAGTCTAACGTGTTGTGGCCAAGTCTTCTGTCTTCTTTCTAGCTCCAGGAAAGAGCCCTTGCCCCATTATTCTCCATCAAACCTTCCAGGCCTGCCTCCAGGGCAGCCTGTCCCCCAAAGTCTCCCTAGACCACAGGCAACCTAACTGTCCTTGAACTTCTATAAGCTCCAAGAAAGCAGATTCCTTACCAGCTTTGTCCCTCTGTACGCTCAGGGTCTGCAACAGTGCTTGGCACATATGAGGTGTTCAATCAATATTTCTGAATAAATACATTATTGAATGAATAAATATGTTTGAAGAAACAAATGCTCTTACAGTTTATCTAGGTTACACGTTTCTTCAGACTGGTCTCTTTTACAGGATGTACATTTTACCTCACCAAACAAATGTCAACTTCTCTGAGGCAAGAAGTTCTGGCCAAGTGATTCTGGAGCCCCTAGGACAGCAGTTCTCAACTTGGGCCACACACCTCTAAAAACCCCAGTGCCCAGATAGCACCCACAGACCATGTAAAAAGACTCTTGGTGGGGGGGTCAGATTCAGGCATCCTAGTTCTTAAAGGCTCCCCAAGTGATCTGCTATGCAGCCAATGCTAACAGCCTATGCCCTGCAGCTCTGTGAATGGACTGTGGAAATCGACTTCAAAAA
Organism: Aethalodelphis obliquidens; assembly: GCF_003676395.1. NCBI lineage: Eukaryota > Metazoa > Chordata > Mammalia > Artiodactyla > Delphinidae > Aethalodelphis > Aethalodelphis obliquidens. The sequence goes on along the minus strand of NW_020837963.1, from coordinate 1,427,916 downwards.
GCACAGGGAAGTCTTATGCATACTGCGATGAGGCTGCCATGTGTTCTCAACCTCTGTTTGGGTTTATAACGTCTTACTGGGACTACATGGGCTATCATGGATCAGAAGTTTTGGTTGGCTTTGAATAATCAAAATAAGAACATTAATGATTGGTTGTCTAATAAATACCTTCAGCTCAGGAAACAAAATCTTTGTAAATGTGAGTCCATGTCAGAACAATAAGTTGGATGTAGTACCCCAGACTTGCCTTTTATCTTTCAAAATGCCTGACAGAGGCAAAGAGCTGAATAATACTTGTTGCCAAACTGATTGATTTGATTGAGGATTTTTTTTTAAATTAATATTGTTGTTGTGTCATTCTTTATGCTGGGGCAAAAGTACCCAAATTCCCTCTTTCTAGAGCAAAAGTGATCACAAGAGAAACTGACAGTGGGATAATGTGGCTATTTCTTCTACATAAAACTCAGACTGTTCTTCCTGTAGAGATCACAGAACAGTAATCTGGGCTGCAGCTACCAGGATTCAAAGAAGAAAGAAGAAAAATCTCGTAATACGTGGAGATTTGGTTTAAAGAATAGATCTGGGTAAATTACATCATTCCTGGGTTTGCCCAGTGAATTGGATCACACAGCTTGTCACACAATGACTCCTAACTCTCCCAAGGCCAGCAAAGCAGCCCCAGGCAAGCCTTATCGGAGGAATCAGTGTGGAAAAGTACTTTCTGAAATAAAACTAACATAAACCAGGCGTGTCAGAGTTAGCTTTGCTAAATTTCAGGAATGCGGGCAGAGTTTGTCTACTATGCATACAGGTTGGGACAGACTCAGTTTGCTAAAAACAGTGTCCATCCTACTTCTGTTGATAGAGATTCACTTCTGTTGATAGAGAATCTCTATCTCTGTTGATAGAGATTCACCAGAAAATAAACTCTCATTTGCTTTTTAAGAAGATAAGCAGAGGGCTTCCCTGGTGGCTCAGTGGTTGAGAGTCCGCCTGCCGATGCAGGGGACACGGGTTCGTGCCCGGTCCGGGAAGATCCCACATGCCGCAGAGTGGCCTGGCCCATGGGCCATGGTCACTGAGCCCGCGCGTCTGGAGCCTGTGCTCCGCAACAGGAGAGGCCACAACAGCGAGAGGCCCGCATACCGCAAAAAAGAAAATAAAAGAAGATAAGCAGAGAAAAACGGAGCAAGAGAGCAGTGGGGTGACAACTACTGTCCACACAGGATTATCAGTACAGAAGGTGTTGAATGAAATGGACACAGGCCAAAGATAAACTCTGTTGAAGGACCCCCCACTACTGTCCTCTTTTTCCTACATTCTCCATAAATTGAATCAAGTCAGATTCAAGAGAGTACATTTGTACTTGCTGAAACACACAGGAAGGAAAGATTATTCAGATAAATAGATTTGATGCAGCTTTAAATTTTAGAACCTTAGAAACATTGAGCTGGAAAGTACACCAACAACCATTTTATCTTTCATTTTCAGAGGGAAAAGTGGAGGGATGGGGAACTTAAATGATTTCTCTAAGGTCACAGAGCTATTTTTAGTAAAGCAGCAACAAATCCCATGTTCCCTTCCGCACAATCCTTTGCTCCTCTTATCCAGTGTCCCTAAAAAAAATCTACCACTGATCACATTAGATCCAAGGGATGGAAGACTTTCTTAGTCAGCTATTTGTTTTGAAACATGGGGGGAAATAAGCTCCTTTGAGTGGGGAGTTGTTCATGTTTAAATGATCACTTTTATGGCTGATAATTTCACTAATTAAATTAGTGCCGCGTGCTTGCCTTTTCCATAAACGATTCTGCTCCCTTCTTCCCAGTGTTTCTAGCAGAACAAATAACAACATAAGGAAGCTGAAATACTGCAAAGATGAGGTCTTGAAGCTCTACAGAACACTATGAGAGCAACGTGGGGTGTGGAGGAGGGAGGGCTTCCAGGCTCTCTTTCCCGTTCACTCTGCTAAGGGCTCCAGCCACCTAAAGTTATCCCCTGAGACCTTCCATAGGGTCCTCATCAAGAGAAAACAGAGGCATGGATGGAGGAGTCTTGGACACACTGAGAGTTCTACAGGGAACAAGGCAGCTGCCCTGCAGTGACATAATAACCGGAATCAGAAATTATACACTATCCCCTAAAGTCACTGGATCAACCCCCAGAGTCTCCCTATCTCTACCTCTTGCTGCTGGGAGCAGAGGTTCTGGACAGAGGCAGCCTCTCCTCACATCTGCTCAATAGAAGGGGTACCCTTTCTCTCCACCATCATGACCGGCCTTCCTGGGGGCCAGCCGGAAACTGAGATCCTGTACTCCTGAGGGTGAACTTCCTTCAGTGGCTTGAGGGTTTTTTACACCCAACATTATCTGGGAAATTACCCTTGGGGGCTGCAGTTTATCTTTGATCTTTAAAACATAGTTCTATTCCAGTTTTAAAAAAAACATGAATGTATACAAGTCCAAAAGAGGAAGAGAGACAAATCACAGGTCTTTATTCACATTACAAGAAGCTTTTTATTTCTTCTTTCCTTTCTTTTCTTAAAGAAGGATTTTCCCACACTTTCTTTAAATGGCCAGCCGCTAAGATATCGTGTTTTTTTTGTTTGTTTTTTTTAAAGAACTGACTTCCAAAAAATCCTCGTCTTCTACATATCTTTTCAGTAATTACCTGTCTCATAAAGTAAGGGGTGCCTGTCCCCATGTGTCTACACGCAGTTCACTCAGCTGTCAATCAGTTGGCTTCCAGGCCTTGCCTTGGTTCCACCTTTTACTCAGTAGCACTTTTCTGAGAAGGAAAGTAGTGCCTGTTTGTGAGTACTCAGTACCTCAGTCTAACAGATGCTATATAAATGAAATATCTTTCCAATTATTGCCACTGTTCTCTGTTGAATTAGCGCTATCACCGTAACTAAGGAAACGAGCCTGCCTACACAGCGGCGCCCCTTCTCATCCTGGTGCTCTTCATGCTCATCTCCTCATAAATAAAACCATTCCTAAAGAGAGAAATCTAAATTACCTTCAAAAGCACTACTGTCCCTTGTACATTACTACACACCATCAGGACTCAGCTGACAGGGCTTCAAAGCCTGTAAAGTCATTCCCAAGGAATAGCTCAAAATGCTCTCCCTTCCTGGGACCCAAACTATCTTTCCTCTGCTTTCCTCACAGACGGCGAACTTGAGAGAAGGGTCAGAACCTGAAAGCTACTGACAGCATGACAGGAGTATCTCAGCATGACAGCTGACGGAGATGATCACATTCCCCTGACAAACTCAGCTGCTTGAGTAAATCAAGTGAAGGTCAATACAACCCCCCACCTCCTCTGGTCCCATATGCTTCTCCAACCCTGTGCCACTGAACTTGTTCTTGGTGGGCGGGGGCAAGAAGAAAGGCCCAAATCTTCATGGAATAGGTGACTAATGTCAAAAAAAAAAGTTTTCTTACTGCCATGAATAGCTGCTCTTTGCCAAGCAGAGGTGATGTTGTCTTAGAGCCTGAAACACATTATCTCTCCTCCCCATACGTCCAACATGGGATATTGACCTTGCCTGTTTCCTTTGGTCTTTACTATGAAGGTTTATTTTTCCAAAAGTAACATGTCCAAGTTCCATACAGCATCTCTGTCCCTCTGTTTTGTCCAGTGACTTCTGCTTATGACTGTATAAGAGTGCACAGTGATGCCATAAACAGGTGGTATGGAAAATGGTAATTCTAGAAAAAAAATCTAAGAGCCCTAAAATCCCATGTTTGTATTTTCATGTGTGCTAGGCATTAGGTCTAAATTTGGGCTGATATAAATATTAACCCAAAGAGTCTGGGGTGCCTGTGTTCTTTATGTGAGTTAATAAGTCTGTATACAGGGAAAATCCAGGATGTCAGCTCTGTACCTTTCAAAAACATTGGAAAATATATCAAGCAATAACTATTAAAATATTGCATTTCCAAGGGATAAAGGAAATGCTCTGTCACAGACAGGAAGTTGGCTTAAAGAGTAGAAATAAAGGGTGGGAAGGATGGGCATATCTCTTCAAGTCTCAGTGTCCTCTCTGAAAAATCAGTAGTGGAATAGATGGACAGAAATGACCTAGAGGAAGAAGGACCCCATGAAACATAGAGCTATAGAAGTTTATATATAAAAACGGGGGAAGCAACAAGAAACTCTTGGGAGAATGGGCAAGGAAAAAGAGCTAGGAAAATGTTCAGTTTGCACAAACATAGGTAATTCTTTAATTGAGGGTGGAGTATTATTGGAGTATACTTGTAGAATGACACCATCCTTTCATTTATGAGTAGGTCACACTGACAAAATCCTAAGTGGCTAAACTCTGGTACATCACTAAAGACATGAAAGAAAAAGTCAATGCTGACCTATCCTTTGATGAAATCATACTTATCCCTAACCTGAAATGGCATGTGCTATTGGGGATATTATATCTCGAGGGGAGGAACACAACTAAAATCAACAAGGAGATGGACAATAGTCTTGAAATAATCGATTAATAATATTTGGGATCTAATGGGAAGAGGAAGGCCAAGTGAAGATACAAGAAAGCAGAGACTGTGAAATCAATAAGCATAGCCTTGTTTACCAACCCTCAAAATTTTCACCCAGGGGGAATCTCCTTAATGCCCAAAAGAGAAAACACAGGGCAAACGAAGGCAATTAGCTTAACACAGCACTAAATAAACTACATAATTAAGAGGCAATCTAGGTGACATCCAACTCTGGCTGATCCCCAAAACAAATTCCAATAAACTGATAGATTCATAATGGGTAATTGAGGGAAACTAGGCCATCAAGGAAATCCTGTAAATGTAACCTCTGAGGCTGATTTTAGAGGGAACAGCCATGTCCTGGCAATGCCTTTTGTAAAATAGTCTCACACATGAAGCCCTTTGAGCTTCTGTTAGAGAGAAAATCTCTGCCGTTTGACCAGGAATCTAACCCATATGTCATTGTTTATGTTCTTTTGTAAGTGTGTGTGCATGACAGTTGTTTATATATATGAAAATCCAAACATCGTCAATAAAAAATATTGAAAGTGCTCCTAAAATAAGCTTCCTTTAAAAATGAGTTAAACAAATACAGGATGATTGATGTTGAATATACAAAGTACATAGATTGTAAAGTTCTATCATAAGCTCAATGGTGTAAGCCTCAGGGATTTCCTCATTTCCCTTAACAAATGCATTTCAGTTTCACATAAATGTCTCACGATCATTCTAAATTTTATCAGTAGTCATCAGGAACTCCCAGGTATAAACATGCACACATTTTGGCAGCATAATATCAAGTGGAAAGAACAGTTAACTAGGAGTACAGGGCTGAATTCTGGTCCTATATCAGCTACTCATTGACCATGTAATTTTGAGCAAGTTGCTAAATTTCTCATAAGATGTTGATTTCCATCAACAAATATTAAGCTCCTACTATGTGCTACTATATTAAGCACTGTTCTGGGTTCTTGATATGCAATGGAGAGCGAGGAAAACAGCTCTACTGGAGCTTAAATTCCAGAAAGGAGAGACGATAATAATGTAAACAGATATTCATAATTCAGGTAGCAATAAATACTCTGAAAAAATTAAAACAGGTCAGTGTGATAAAGAATGATGGCAATGGGGACCTCAACTGAGGGGACCTCTGAGTAAGTGACACATGAGCCAAACCAAGTGACAAGGAGAAGCAGGTCACATGATGGCTGAGAACCGTGCTCCAGACAGAGGTAATAGCAAGTGCAAAGTCCCTGAGGAGGGTCTAGGCTAGGACTGCTTAAGGTACCAAAAGGCTAGAATGGCCTTAAAAGAAGAAGTCATAAAAACTGGTCAACTTCTCTAAAGAATGTGGTATGGGCTAAATGAAACAAGATGGGCAAATCCTTGAAAATTTAAAATACTCTACAAAATATAATGGATTATTGGAACCAGCATACTACGAAGGAAAACTCCTATCCTCCATATTGTACCTTTAAGGAAAGTTTAGAATTGTAGTATATTTCATCCAGGTATCTCAAAACATAACCTTTAGAGCTAGAGAGAATAGTCCAATCCCTTCAACTTCCAGATCAGAGAACAAAGGCACTAACTTACCCAAGACCATGTCGGCAGCCTTTCAGGAACAAATCTCTCAAGCTGCGCCCTCACCCCCACCATCCGCTCCCTGCCACGGCTGCTTAGAAATAGGGCTTCCCACTTCTTTTCTGGGCTAACTCATTTTACTACAAGAAACCTGTAATATAGGTGAAACAAACCAAGGACAACCTAAGGCTTAAAATAAACAACTGGTGGCATTAGCATCATGGAGATAAAAATTTAAAGCCTCAACACCCAGGCCTGATGCTAGACTCTCCACTTACAGGTTTCACGACCTTCGACAAGTTTAACTTTCCAAAGCCTTAGGTTCGGCATTTAAAATTCGAGGATAATAAAAATGCCTTTTCTCCCTATATTATAGAATTCTGAAAGGGTCAATTATTATAATATACATGAAAGTCTGAATAAACTATGAAGCACATTAGAATATCATTATCCTTGTCATTTTTTTGGTATGTAGTCTCTCCTTAGATCATTGACCATGTACTGCTGCCAACATCCTACTACTATGTTGCACCACTACAATTACCTTGGATAGACCTTGGGAGTATCTTTCTATTCTGGGAATTTAAAAAATTGCATCTAAGGAGCTCCATGAACACTTGATGACCTACGAAATTTGCCTCATGAATATACTTCCCACCGTTTCCTTTTCATCTGACTTCACACAGTGGGAGAAGCAACCACAGATTACACCCCTTCCTGGATGAAGACCCAGGATACTGCTAAAGACAAGCCATGGGATCTTGAGCAATCTCTGAACTTTAGGCTGCCATTTATGTAGTATGTTTTCATTCCCAGAATGTGCAGAACACTTATCATCTGCCCTCCACAATGTATAAGATATATTTTTTGAGTCTCCCAGAGTTTATGGAGCAATTTCAAATCCATTATTTTATTTGATCCTCTTAATAACCCTGGGAAAAGTGAGAAAAGGGGTGAAGAAAGCAAATTTATAGACGAGAAAACAGGCTTTTGGTGGTTATGTGACTCATCACGTCTCAGATGTCTTCTAGGTATTCTGACTCCAAGTCCAGTGGCTCTTCTAAATTTACTGAGCCTCTTTCAGGTAAGAATCTAGTAAAGATCAATGAGGTCACGGATACAAAAACTGTTAGGGGTTCCCAGCCATGACACATGCTACTTTCCTTTGTCCTCATTCCCTGACCAGTCAATGATGCCGGCCCATCTAGAATGAAAGCTGGCAGAAGGGGGACTGGTCCAGCATACCCTGCCTCCCCCAGAACATCTGGAAAAGCGCACAGTAGGCCTTTATTAATCCTTTTTGATTGATTGTCTGAGCTGAGCCCGAAAGACTGTCCAGCTCTGTCCACTGGAACCATCCCAGTCCTTTAAGAAGGCCTCCCCCTCACCCACCCCAACCTGGAGTTCCAGCAGGGAGAAAACGAACACAACCCAGTTTAGGCAATTTCCATACAGCTAGGAAACTCCATTTGAGTTAGCACCCTTGACAGGGCTTCCTTTCTGCTTCCTCCTGACTTTTCTTTCCCTCCCCTATGAGGTAAATAAATATTTTAAAAAGAAAGAAAATTGTGTACTCTTTTGTTCTGTCTGATCTACATATTGGAACCAAATGGCTATATTTTTCCCCCAAAGAAGTCATGTTGGTGAAGTAGCAAAAACACATTTCTTAAAAAAAATAAAAGTTTATTCTACATGTTGTAAATAGCAGGAAATTCTTAGCAGGATGTGAAAGTTCAGGTCTTGTTTTTCTTTTATCCCCTTTCTTTCTCTTCGAGGGAGAGGAAGAAGAAAACCAATCTCTCTCTTCATAATGGAATCCCTTCTTTTTGTCTATGCCCTGCTGGAAGCAGCTTGCCTCTAAGTATCTTTTAACACTCTGATTGAGGTAGCCCTGCACTCCTAATGGCTATTTCATTTTCCCTAATCCCTAGACCAGAAGGGAATAATGCAGTAACCTATGATAAAGTAGTCCTTGTTGTCCAACATCCTTCTAGCAAAGGACATTTTATGACAAACTCAAAATGTTGAGGGTTGCCAATAGTAAGGGTTGTGCTGGATTTGAACAGTTTTACAGTGCCTTAAGTCATAGAATCACAAAAACTGCAAGATTAATAGGCTTTCTCTAGTCCAACTCCTTCAATTTATAATAGAAGGAACAGGGTATCAAGAAGATGCAGCTTTTGCTCCCCCATTTGCTCAGCTTCTCGGAGGCAGAGGTAGGATGGAAACCTGGTTCTGTTCTTTGCATAGCTTCTTTCTCCCATGCACATCATTTGAACATCAAGGTAAACCTTAACAGGAAAATTCTTTCAAAAGAGGGTCTAATGAGGAATTTTGCATTTCTTCATTCATCAACTTGGCAAACATTCACTGGGCACCTTTTATGCCAGGAACTATGCTAAGCAATGATGGGTGGGGGGGTACATAAATGAACATGATGTGGACCCTTCCCTTAGTGTGTGAGTGTGTGTGTGTGTGTGTGTGTGTGTGTGTGTGTGTGTGTGTGTGTGTCTGAAGCACACTTAACATTGTAGCTTTAGTGATAAAAAGAGGGCATGTCAAAAAATATCACAGTGGGAGTGGTACCAATCAGCCCACCATGGACCAATTCTTCCCCGTCTCTAAGAATTTTCAGTTAGGTGAGCACATCCTGCATATCCACCCTTATTACCCTACAATCCTACAATCCATTCTCCACGTAGCAGCCAGAACAATCGTTGAAAGAAGTAACTAAGGTCATGTCATTCTCCTGCTTAAATTCTTTGGTTAGTTTCCATTGTCCATAGGATGATTTCCAGAATCCCTCAGAGGGTTGGGAAGATCCCCACCCTCTGAATTTCTCCTCAACTCCCTCACCAGTCCTTCAGGCAGCCCTCTCCCTTGCTTGCCTCAGGATTGCCGTACTGGCCCCTGTCAGTTCCTCCAAAGCGTTAGACTTAATCTTACTTTGGTGCCATTTGAACAAGCTGCCCCCTTTCTTTGGAACTCCTTCTCTTGACCCAGCCAGACTTGTCACCACCCCATCCAATCTGCCACTCACCTGGCTGACTCCTTATTCTTCAGCTCTCAGAGTGGACACCACTTCTTTAGGAAGACCTTTGTGACCCGCAGTACTAATGAGAGTGCCTGCTGGGAGCTGCCATAGTACCCTACTTCGAGAGCCTTACCTCCAACAGCTTAATTACATTTCCTTGATAAAGTCTCTCTTCCCCAGGAGACTATAACCCAATGAGGGCAAGTATTATGTTTGTTTTGTTCACCGTAAGGCCAAGGTCTAGAGCAATGCTTGTCACAGAGCCAGTTTTCTATAAACACTCATTGTTTGACTGGATGGATGACTGGATGAACGAATAAACATGAAGGTGTCATATGGACATTTCAAATAAGGAATACCACAAAACCATGACTGGGATGAAAAGTTCCAGCGTGGACTCGTTCAATGGAATTCAAGAACAAGCGGACACATTCTAAAGTATGAAAAAAAGGACCTTTGGAGAAAACAAACATTTAAGATTCAGCATCCGAAAAGATGATGAGAGCAATTTAAAATGTCATGTACCAAAGGATGAAAGAAATACAGAAATGACAGTTCCATAATAGGAAAGGCACAATTCGTGAGATGAGGAGTCCGGGGCCTGGGGCTCGCGGCCCAGCTATACGTCTTCTTCCTCTGTAAAACATCAGGAAGGTAACTGAGGAAAGGCAGGGAAACAGATTCCTATTTCTGGAGCCTTTTGAGGATTATCATCATGGAACACAATGGTCTCCTGCAATACATGCCTCCCAAGGAGAGTTGGAAGGGCCTGGCTTGCCTGAGAGTTTCTTGTTTCTAAAAAACGTGATGGCACAGGTGGGCACAGGTCACGGTGGGAGCAGAGAAGCTGTGAGTATCCCACTGTCAAGCAGGGAGGGAGCTCTCTTCTGTAGCCCGAAGTGTTGCTAGGAAAGTACGGTGTGTGCACATGTGAGTGCGTGTGTGGGGAGAGGGGTGTGAGATGGTGGTGGTTGGTAGAATCTTTGAGGCTGTAATTTAAATTTTACTCCATTAGACTATTAAGACAAGGTGAGAGAAGAAAACAACCACAGAGAAAAATAAAAAGCAGTAGGAGGGAAATGCAGTGACTTAGGAGCCAGATGCAGAAGCGCAGAGGTAAGAAGACGATAGTAAAGGAAGGTAATTAGGTGACTACCCTCAGAGAGGGTTGAAGAGGCTCACACACAGACTCCAAGAATGCTTGCAGACTTTTCCTCAAAGCCACCTCCTCACAAAGTTTTCCTGCAGTTCACAGTGGGCAGCTTGGATAAGAGATCTTTCTTTCTCTCTCCCTCCCTCCCTCCCTCCTTTCCTCTCTCCCTCCTTTTCCGTAGTCCTGGAACACTCCTGCCAACTGTTTGTCCTCAAAGTAACCACTCACAGGCCATTATTGTTAAAAAGAAAAAGGAAATTTAAGACTCAACCCAGTCACAAAGGGAAACTAACGCACACCCGGGCAGTTTACGTATCTGGACGTCTGCAATGAATGGGGGTGTTTCTTGCACTCCTGGAACATCCACTCCTGGTTTGGGGGTAGTGCTGTGCTCTGTGTGAGGAGAGTCTCCCCAAGCTCTAAGCACTTCGTGGGGGCCTGGTGAGTGCCCTCCAACCTCCCAACACCCCCACCAAGTGTGACACTCTGATGGCAGTGATGTGGTGCCTACTGCAGTAGAACAGAAGCATTGCACATCCCCGACTCTCTGGTAGGTTGTGATTTTCTCCTGGTAGAATTCTGGAAACCTGGCCTCTAATGTGTCTAGTGACTCTCTGAAGTCACAAAAGCAACACTGTCCAGCCCTGCCTTAAGGAAGATTAAACTGCATGTAACGACCCAGGCAAGGTAATGATCTCACTACAAAATCAACACGCGGCAGTGGCGGGGAGTATGCTCCAGCCACTACTCAGTGGCCACCCAACACCTCGGCCTCAACCAGCCATTCATCCTTCTGCTTCCACTCGGCTGCCCAGCTCCAAGGCCTGACCCACTGACATCACCCCACGCTGAACAGGATTAAATGTTCTGGGGCTAAGTAAATAGGCCTCAGCAGGCAGCTCCGAGCCTGCAGGGGGTCCAGTGGGAAGATCCCAGGTCTGCCTCAGGCTTTGGGCAGGAATTACAAATTCCACAATTCCACCCTCCACAGGCTCCTCAGCCTTCCTCTGCAACACTGAGATAGCTTGAAAAGGGGGTGAGGGAAGGGCCAAAAACTAGAGTAAGAACTTTGGAGAGTAAAAGAAAATGAGTCACTTATTGGAAAAGCATAGTATCTCACCACTGGATTTGCCAACTTAAGAAAATTACACGCCTGATTCCAGAAAAGATAAAATATTGACTTTTTTAAAAATTGCATTCTTAGTAAAATTCACAAGATCAGATAAAGAAAATCAAATGATAAAAATAAAGAATACTTAGGATTCAGTGCCTGAGAGTTCTTCATGGATATGCCAAACAAGTGACCCCAATTTCTCACTGGTAAGCTTCTGAGGAACTTTTCAACACTGAGCCCAAGTTTACAAAGTGCTCAGAATAAAATCTGAGGGGAAATGGTGAGCAATTAGGGGCCCCTCCCAGCTCTAACAGTCGGCTGAGTGGGTCTCCGGGTCTTGGGGCACCAGCTCCCTGTCGGCTGACAATGAAAGAGGGACAGGAGGAGAGATGGCTCTGTTCTCCAGAGGCTATTACATTTTGACTTTCAGACAAGCAATCAGCAAGTGGGTTTCATACAGGCCAGCTCAGTATCAATGCCCCCAAACTCAAGCCAAACTAAACAGGTCAAGTCTTGGCACTGTCTCCTTCAGGGAGAAGGGAAGGAGGGGGCCTTGGCAGATAAAGGCACTTTAGAGCACACACCAGCCCGCCCCCAGCCCATCCACACACAAGGAAATTGATTTCCAAGCCCCAGGGAATCTGTTGGTGAAATTCCAAAAATTTGCTCAGAGACTGTAAATATAATAATCAAGTTCAGAAATGGGAGGGCTGTTCCCCAGCTCTTGCTTTTCCCCAGCTCTTGCTTTTCCATGGAAAGTACTAATCAGTGCCATTCTGCCCCAATAGATAAAGTGCTCGAGAAATCAGATTTTTATCATTGGCCCCAAATGGGGCCTATTTCAGCTTGTCACAAGTCCCTGCTTTCTTCCTGACTAGTGTCCAGGAGCCTCCTGTATACTCAGCTTACCTTCTCAGAAGCCTGGCGAAAGGGGTGCCTGTTCTGAGGGACAGGGCAGAACAGCAGGAGGCAAACTGACAAGGACACCTGACAAGGACACACAGGCTGAACAGTGCTGGGCCAGGAAGCAAAGGCAGGGCCACAAAGAAACAAGGCATAACCATGAGGATGACCGTAACTGCCACAACATAATAGTGCATGCTGATGGGATGATTATCAAGTGCCAGGCACTTAGTTTGCGTTTCAGAGAGAGTCTGAATTGAGTGTGTAACCCAGTTCTGCCACTTATAAATGGGCACACAGGCAAACAATTTCACATTTTAATCCTTGGTTTCTCCTTCTGTATTTGGGAGGAGAGAGAAGGCAGCACTCCAGAGCACCAATGACACATCAGGATGATGCTGGCCCGAGGAGACCGCAGTTATACCAGATTTCCATTGCCCACCTTTTGACCTCTAAAGCATTTCTACGCCCCTTGTCTCATTTGAATCCTCCTGGTCTCCTGGGAGGTAGCCTAAGGAAAAATCTTCTCCTCACTTTATCAGTGTGGAAACGGAGACACAAACAGAAAAAGTGTAAGTACAGCAGAATACCCAGGACCAGTCCCAAGTTCTCCTGATCCTGTATCATGTATCCCCTCTATTAAACTGATCACCATCAGAGCTGAGCATCTGCGAATACATGCGTGCAGGTTAGGGACATCTGAGCACTGAATGCCCCCGCCAGGATATTGCCTCCCAGTGCCATTATTTAGGGTGTTTTATATTTCTTTACATTTTTTCCCCTAGCTAACAGATTAAAAAGCAGGACTTCTTTAGGCATAAAGGATAAGCTCAAATGGCACAGCTCAAGTGATAAATACGGGGAATTAGAGGGAAAGAGGAAAGCTTCTTAACACGTACTTTCCATTGCCCTCGAGCCCTGGAGCTTAAATATTGACCATGAAATTTCCTGTCCCTCTGGCTTTGGGAGTTTCTAACTTGTTAGATAGAGTCTTATCCTGACAGTTCCACCTCACAGTGCCGCTAAATAAAATGAGAGTAGATTCTGTCTGGTTTGGAAATCGTATTTTCTTTGGCTCTTTAGGAAAAAATCAATCTAGGCTAGGTCTAAATGGCCATCCACTGAAAGCATGGGCTGCACTATGGAGCAAAGAGCAAGGGCCCTGCAGTCCTGACGTCAACCAGGAGCAGCTGAATGTGAACACTCAGGGCTGGGTGCCCACCTGCTATGGACAGAGATAGGGAGGGGGCAGAAAAAGCCAGTGGTGACAGGGCTCTAAAAAAGTGCTTCTCGACTTAACATCCAGGCCTGCACTGCCAGTCCACACACTGCCCTCAGGAGGGGGTGACTATTCATAATACCACCCCCTTACCTGCCAAGGAATCTTCACATAGATGATCATACCTCACAACTTCATAAGAGATAAAAGAAAGATACAGGTAAAGAGCAACTCAGTTAAAATGGACTTGGTCATTGAATGTTGGAGGGCAATTAAGACATAGAAGCAAGATCATTCTAGAGGTGATCATAATTTGAACAGTTTAGGTAGAGATCCAACTGCAAAGAAAGTGGTCTGAGCAGAGATCTACCCAAGCTTAACTGCCTGGGTGACTGAGGCAGGCTCACCTGGGTGACAGATTCATCATGTATAACACACCGGCAATCGGTAAGACAGCCTTAAATGGCCCTCCAAATCTCATACTCTTGAATTCCATCATTTTAAGTCCAATCTCTACAACTCACTATTTTTCAGTGTAAGATAATGAAGGAATGATCAAAAGTAATGCTTTCCAAGCTTGGGAATTCCTCAACTGATCTAAATTTGAAAATTATGCTCCATCCTAATTACTTGAATTGAGTAAGGGCATTAAGAGTTAAAATAAAACTACTACAGAAAAAAGGTCAGAAAAAATAAGGTAGACAAAAGTTGTATTTAATTCATTGGTTGGAAACAAGGCTGTAGAGGAAGTGATGTCAGAAAAAAAGTAACCAAAGCTTGAGTACTGAATTCTTGCAGGCACACAGTAAGAAAGAGAGAGGACTCTAGACATCCTAACCTTATATTACCTCTTCTGGAAACCTTCCTGGCTTCCCAGGCTCTGTTACCCTAGCACCTTCTGTATCCTGCTAACTGCATTTGTCATACAGAAATATCCATGTTGATTTAGTTTCTGTCTCTCCCAGAAGATGGTGAGTTCTCTGAGGACAGGAAGAGCCTTTTTTTGAAATTCGTATGTGGAGGACCTTGTACAGAGCCTGTATAAAGTAATTGGTCAAAAATATTTTGAATGAATAAGTATTGAAATTACTTTCCAATAGTAATTAAGAGAAAAAATGATCCAGGTCACAGGCCAAGAGTTTTAATTTCTGGTGAGACTTTCAGTAGCAAGGCAAGGTGCACTGATTGCAAGTATCGGCGTTCTCAGAGTTTCTCATTAGTATTTTCAGGAAAGTTAAAAAAAAAATTTTTCTAAATTTACCTCCAGAGACCTTGTCATTATCCTCTCTGCAAAGCATTATGCCAACTTTGAAGTGATTTGACTTAAAATAAAACCTGAGTAAAAATATAGAATCCCATGAATCTATTGTTAAGTACCTAGAGATATGTGACTCACCCATATTGAGAGGTTACTGTCATTTGTCTGGATGCCTAAGTGTCAGGAGTGTGAACTCTGGGATCAGATGATCCAGGTTCAATTCCTGGCTTGGACCCTTCTGGATTGTATAATGTTTTTCAAGCTGAGGTTGAAGAGTATCTTCCAGAATGCCTGTAGAGGAATTAGATTAGATGACCCCCAAGTTACCTCCAACTCCAAGTTCCCACAGTCCCAGGCAGTCCCTCCCCTATCCACAGATCATCTACTGCCAAGTCACATTCTGCATGACAACTCATGCTAATCACCTGCATATGTCATAGCCAGTGACCATCATTTATATCAGTGGTTCCCTAATGCTCAGGTTGGCAAGGGGTAAAGGTCAAAGACGGGTCATCAGAATTTCTTTGTAGATCTTTTAAATGATGCAAGTATTCACACACACACACACACACACACACACACACACACCTGGAGGGTACTTCCAATGATAGAAATCAGTAATGTATGTTTTAGTGAAGTTCCCTGGATACAACGAGTTTCCATACGCTCATCCCTCATTCTGACTGAAACTCCCCTGATGCCTACATCTAAGGAGGCAGTAAAGACTGTCATCCTTTTAAGAAGAACATCTTCAAAGTCATAGCCACAGCCCAAAGAAAACCAAGCACATTTCTAGCCCCAATTAGTACATAAATCTTGGGCCTCCACTCCTTCTTCTCACATTACCCCTCAATAACTATGATCTACCGCTGGCTCAAACTTTTGTTTTCAATCTGATTCAATGACCATGTTGTCCCCCCCGGGAGAAGTGGTCGTGACGGGAGAAGAGAGTATATTAACATGTCACCCAGGATCTCTGCCTTTTTCCTCATCAGGCCATGCCAAGAAAGAAATGAATACATACACACTCAGAGAGGGTAAGGGGAAAATGGAGAGACAGAAATATTAATATTTACTTAGAATCTGAAGTATGAACCTAGCTTAAGACCACTTTCTCTTCAGCTAGCCTGAGATATTCTGCAGGACCCTAGCAGCTGGATTGGCTATTTGTTTACTTATTTGTTTGTCGTTTTGGTTTGCATCAGTCAGGAATAAGCACTTGAAGAGTGAGGTTCCAAAATATCCCCACTCTCTACTCTGCATTTTGAGAGCCAGAAGAAAGCAACTTGCTGTTGATGTAACACAGATGTATTAAAACAAAACCTCAGCATGCTACCCACAGCAGCCTCCACAGTCCTCCCGAGCTGGCAGGTCCTCTGGGGTCTCCTCCTCACCCTTTATTTTGTGCCTGGCCTGAGCCGACATTCCCATGAGGCCTTTGGGGGCATATCTGCAACTAAGACCCACAGGTTAGGGGTGAAGCCATCGAGGTCCCCTCCATGGATGTGCTCTCTCTAAGGGAGACTGCTCACAGCACAAGGAACGCCAGCAGGAAGAGCTGGCAAGTCTCTTCTGCAGGCAGGAGACCGAGGGGCACTTTGGTGAGCAGGCTTTCTCTACAGTCTCTAAAACTTTATAAAAAAATCGTTGCAGGTCACAGATGGATAACAATGAACCCTTATTCAATAGGAGTAGATGGGGGAGAAAGATGAGAGAGAGTAGCAGTCTGATTTGTGGATCTGCAGGAAGAAAGTATCTCTGCTCTTCAACAGATATCAAGAAAGTAAAAGGAATTTAAAGTAGACGTGAACCTCTCCTAGATATTTCTACACAAAAGTCCATACCTTCAAAAGTCCAACAGCATTCTAAAAGTACCAATAGAATCAAAGATTCTTTTAAGTAAGAGATACTTAAGGAGGAATCATAATATTAAGGTCTAACATGCTTTCAGTGTCTATTCTATGCTGGGTATAATTCCATGCATTTTTATATGCATCAGCATATTTAATTCTCAAGATGCCCCCATGAATCCCACTGAACAGATGAGAAAACCAAGGTGGAGAAACATATAGCCTATCTGAGGTTGGTCAGTGGTATTCAGTGGAGCTGGATTCAAACCCAGTCAGTCCCAGTGCAAAGCCTGAAAGCTTAAAGCACAGCACATAGCAACTTGGGAAGATGACAAAGAACAGAAGTATCAGACTGCTCAAGAGTGGAATTTTCCTTCAGCCCGGGGGTTACACCCTTATGAAAATACCCCCAGGTCCTGAAGAAGCATCGGAGCCAAGAATGTTCCTTTCCTGACAAGCACCAGCCTTCCCAGGGATGCAGCTCTCCATCCCTGCTGGGCCGGGGCAGGGGTCCAAGGAGGAGCGGGCCTTCTCCAGCCAAGGCGGGAGGCCCAGCCCTGCACTCCCCACGGCAGATGTGGATCCTGGAGGTGTTTTCTTTTCCTTTTCTTATTTAAAGAATAAACAAAACTCTCCACACTCCCCACATGTGAAATGCCGCTCTTGCTGCCACCAGACAATAATTTTAGTCACACAATGACCCTTGTGCAGAGAAAAGAGGAAAAGCCTGTACCCCACCCAGTCCAAGCTTGGAAGAGTCAACCTGTGGAAAAGCCCAGGTCACAGAAGATCAAACTCACTCGCTGAGGAACAGCAGGAGGTTGGGAGGTGGGTCGGGGAGAGGACGGGGAAGAAGGAAGCAGAAAGTTTAAAGGTCAAAGCAAATGTCAACCTAACACCAGTATTGTATGAATAGCACACAGCCTCACTGCTAGACAAATAAATGCTGCCGGGGAGGCAAGGTATCAAGGTTTTATTAACTCTCTTCCTGGAATCGTACACATAGGAAGTCTGTTCCATCATGTAAGCTGAAAAGCACAATATTTATCCCATGGGGGGAAACCACAGAACTGATATTGAATCCATAATACACAGCTTCTCCTCCATTCCCTTCCCAGCCGGTCTCCATTCTTGCCGCACCTCAGGGGGCCTGTCAGCAGGAAGTGCCCACGCATATTCTGCGAAGAGTGGGAAGGGTCACAGGCTGATGAGAATGCAGGGCACAACCCTGCCTCCACCCTCTGCTGATTTTCCCAGGCGAGGCTTGGTCCCACTGAGCCCAAGTGTGGCCTGAGATGAATGGACTCCTCTTTGTCTGTGTCCTCCTCACCGGGGGGCTTCATCCCCAGTGCCCAGATCTGTGGAGATCCCACCTCTGTCTGGGCCCCACATGAAAAATGCCCATTTGCAGAGCCCAAGACAATTAAGGGGAACCCACTGGACTGGACAGCTGCTCTTGGTTCCCTTGCAAGGGTAAGCTCTCTGTCCACTCCCTTTGCTTCCCACGCTGGCCGCTCACCTGGCTTACCTGGGGAACGTAAAAATGTGTGCACGTGTGCATGTTTGTGAGCATGTGTGTTTGTGTGTGTGTATGTGTGTGTGTTTTCCCCAGCCCCACCCTCAGAAATTCTGATTCAGTTGGTCTAGAGTGTATCCTAAGAATCTGTATTTTTTAAAAAAGCTCCCAGCTAATTCTGATGCAGTCTGCGATCCCAAAAGCAGTCTGCAAGTGGGTGTTACAGGAAATTAGAGATCACGGTATTGGCCTCCTTGCAAGTAGTACAGGACAGGTAGCCCAGTTTGTAGCAGGTCACTGGGATAGTTACCAACCATGAGCCACAACTGACTCAGAACCCCCATTTCGAGTGCCATGCAGACCTCTGCACTGTGTCCAAGTGACAGTCTTGGGTCTTAGAGACATGGCTCCATACTCGTGCCTTCTCCAGACCATCTTTCCCTATTACCATCTGACTGTCATAAAATATGTGGCTGCCTATTTTCTGTTCTATAATGTCTCCCCTACTTTCTGACAGAATTTGGTTCACTAAGCTCCCTGACATCTGTATTCAGTTATTGAAAACTTTTGAAGAAATGACTCAAAAAATTTCGTAAACTGTTTCTGAACCACTGAGGCTGGGGAATATTTTGTTCTGGTAAGTGCTAAAAACAAAACCAAAAATAGTGAGGCACTTCATTTGTACCATCCAGATGTAAAAGATAAAAAGATTAATTTGGGGCTTCCCTGGTGGCGCAGTGGTTAAGAATCCGCCTGCCAATGCAGGGGACACGAGTTCGAGCCCCAGTCATGGACGATCCCACATGCTGCGAAGCAACTAAGCCCGTGCGCCACAACTATTGATCCTGTGCTCTAGAGCCCGCGAGCCACAGCTACTGAGCTCACATACCACAACTACTGAAGCCCACGCGCCTAGAGCCCATGCTCTGCAACAAGAGAAGACACCACAGTGAGAAGCCTGCGCACCACAACGAAAAGTAGCCCCCACTCACCACAACTAGAGAAAGCCCGTGAGTAGCAACAAAGACCCAACCCAGCCAAAAAAAAAAAAAAAAAAATTATTCCGCTGGCAATCCCAAAGACACTACAAAAAAATACCAAAATTCTAGAATGGAAGGACAACCCAAAGGCAAGCAACAGATGAAAAATAGGTAAATAAAAACCAATTAAACAAAATAGGTAAACTCAGAACATGCCTGATGGCAAACTAATCTACAGTCAAGTGTGGTAAGGCTGTTACTCTACCATCTCAGGGCCAGGCTTGGGCAATACAAGGAGATGCTGTGTTTTCCAGGCTCCCAACCTTCACTCAGCATCTTTTGTTTTATTTCTCAACTGGGCTGAGGGGAGGAGAAGGAGGAGGTAGAGAGAATATTTTCCTTTTACTTTTGAAAAACTTTCAGGATCCACTAGCAGTGAGGAACAGTCTGAGGCTTTCTCTGGATGGTGGGGCTGAGAACAAAAATTCTGGAATTTCTGTGATTAAATGTCAGTAGTGAGCCCACAAAGAAGCTGGTGTGCCTTTGTTTACATGGTCTATGTGGCATACGGGCACCTAGGTGGTGTCAGGTGCCGATGTTGAAAGAGGATCCCCATGGCAATTGCATATATGTGAGTGCCAGAAAGGCTGCCAGTCAGCCCTCGGTCTTTTCCATTCCATGACAGCAGAAAGGTGGCCCTAAGTGAACTACTGTATGACATATAGTGGGAAGGAAAGGGAGTTGTGTATGTGGTTTCTTTTTCTGTTTGTTTTTACTAGATTTCTTTGTAAGAATGGTCATAGAAAAGAATAAAATTTTTAAGTTTTTACTCCCCATTCTCACTTTTATCCCAATACTTACTTCCAGACACTGAATTCCACGTAAGGTGGAAGAAAAGGAGGAAACATTTAGAAGATTAGAATCTCCAGGAAAACTTGATCTGAGTCAAGGTCATCTAGGTGGGTCTCTTCTAACTGACACATCTCTAAAAAATCACCACCCAATAAAAGTAGCGATAAAGAGCATACTTTTAAAAGACTTTCTTGTAGTTTGAAGAAAATATCTTCCCTTTTTTTTGCTCCCAAGGGACTTGAGGTTTTCAGAACCAGTACTAAATAGTAAAGATCAGTTTCAGGCTAAGTGAAAAGTTTCTAGATGTTGAGCTACCATGGAAAGAAAAACAAAAAATGGTAAAGACAAAAAAAAGGGGGAGGTGTGTTAAGTAGAAGGAATCTATCCAGGTTCCCATGGGAAGGGTCCAACTGTGGGGCCCTTTGAACTCTTCATAGGTGAGAATTCCTTTTTTGGACCAGCTTCCTCACTGAATCCCAGCCCCAGCACTCTCGGGATCGCAGGTTCAGCTCTGACCGTTGAGCTAATCCTCCAGCTTGTTCTTCTCCTTTTCCCCCGCTCCTAGTGAACCTTTTTCCTCTGTCACTTGAAGAAAGTCACAAGCTGGCGTATTATAGCCCACAGGCCACACTGCCCATCTCTCTTCATACAGCCCTTTGCAGAAATAAAAGAATCCATAAACCTATCACTCCATCACCTCTCTGTGGCTATATGGGATGACTACAGAGCCAGAAGTCTTTGTCTTATTCCTGAGGATTTCCACAGGATTTTCTTCAGCCACCAGGGGCAACTGTCAAAGCAACAGAGCCCTTGGTGAAATACTTCTCTCTATATATTGCATGGGGTTTGCAACAATTCAAATACTGTAGGTTTATTGCACAATTCATTGTCTGATATGGTTAAGCACTGATGTCTATAAATCCACTAATGGGAAGTTCAAATCTCCTTAGAAGGAAAAGAACAAAACACCTGGTAACCACCCAAAACTTGGTAAACGTGAACAAAATCCTTAGCTAGTCTTGAAATATCTCTAATGGAGCAGTTTGTATTATAACCAGCCCAGTTCCTCCAAACTAGAGAAACATTTAATGGAGAGTTAAACCAAGTAAAGAAACTTGAAAACATTATATCTTACTCCAAGCTCTGTAATACCCAACACACCAAACACAGACATGCACACAAACACATCATGAAAACATTTCCTGATGTTTTGAGTATTTGTGCGTGTTTTTCAGAATACTTTTATAGAAAACTTTACATGTAATATGTAAAACAGATAAAAGCAGACTTCTTTTAGAAGCATTAAAATGGGGTCCTACCCATTTAGCAATCTCTTGGCACCCAACGTTGGGCTCTAAGGCATTCAGTGCTTCCCAAATCACATCTTAAAGACCACCAGCCACACTGACACCAGGTGTGGGTTCTCTTCACAGGGGATGGAGACAGACATTCACCCTTCATTCTTCATTCTCTAATTTGGTGAACATCCACTGTGCTCATATACAGAGACACCAAGGCCAAAGCAACATGAATCCTGATCTCAAGGAGCTCACATTCTGTTATGGGAAAGACAAGGCATCAGAATATTCCGAAACATTAGTGAGTAACGTGATAAAGGTAGTCACCAGATGCTTTGTGATTCCAGTTTTCATCTCACCAAAAGTTTTGAGACACTGAGTCTGTTCCAGAGTGAACTTTGCCTTTAATTTATCACTTCATCAACTCTGGGGCAGAAGACTCGCCAGCCCAAGAAAAAATATATATATTAAAGGCTTGTTTGAGACAGACTCTATAAAATGAAGTTATTTTGTTTTATTCCCAAGAATTATGTAAAAAGCACTTACTATTCACCCTGTAAATAAGTGATGATGCCAAATTTTTGAGGAATAAGAGGATTTTCACACTGTATCAAACAGTACACATCTAGCCCAGAATTATGATTCTGTGAATGATATGGTGGCCTATATTGGCACTAGTCACGAAGATTAAAGTTATAAGCATGTATAACACTTAATTCAGTTTAATTACCCATTAAGTCTTTTTCTTACAAGCATTTACTATAACCATTTTAAGTAGGTATAGATTTCCTAAGCTTAATATCAATTTGGTTGAGTTGAGTTTGCTGATTTCCTTCCCTTTGCTGCACTAGAAACCCTTAAGTTTGAGGTCCAAGTCACAGTGACTCGTCTGAGTCACATGGTTTCTTATACGCAGATTTGATCTGTCCCTAGATAATTCAATTTACTACCACATAACCTGTGGAGTCCTTAATAACTCCACAGTTGTTTTTTTCTTTGCAGTAACAGATGCTGTTATTTGGGAGAATGAAAGAAAACACTCAAGCCATGAGAGAAAAGAAAAAGAGGACTATAGAACCTTAGAAAGGAAGACAATTTAGAACTATGTCATCCAGCATCCCACAGGGGTAGAAGGGACCAGGCACATGACTGCATGTGCTCTGCACCTCCATTAGAGGGAGTTGACATCTTCCTGGGGAAGCTCATTCCTCTTGGACTGCCTTTTTACTTATTTTCTTTAAAAAAATGTTCTTCTTAATACAAAGATCTGCTTCCTTGTCACTCCTACCTATTGGTTCTAAATCTGCTCTGTGAAAGCGCACAGTCCCTTTCATGAGGCACTTTCAAAGACATATCCTAGTGGAAGCTCATTTTCAAATATGTCAGGACCCTATAGATTGGCCTCCAGTGCTTTCTTCACTTTAAGGACTCACCACCACCTGAGGAACTACAATAGACTTTAGACTCTAAGATATAATTTTTAGAGTTTATTACTATTCCTTTTTTTAATTGAAAACTTTTAATTGTGGTAAAATACACATAATATAAAATTTACCTTTTTTTTTTTTTTTGAAGATGTTGGGGGTAGGAGTTTTTATTAATTAATTAATTAATTTTTGCTGTGTTGGGTCTTCGTTTCTGTGCAAGGGCTTTCTCTAGTTGTGGCGAGTGGGGGCCACTCTTCATCGCGGTGCGCGGGCCTCTCACTATCGCGGCCTCTCTTGTTGCGGAGCACAAGCTCCAGACACGCAGGCTCAGTAGCTGTGGCTCACAGGCCTAGTTGCTCCGCGGCATGTGGGATCCTCCCAGACCAGTGCTCGAACCCGTGTCCCCTGCATTGGCAGGCAGATTCTCAACCACTGCGCCATCAGGGAAGCCCCTAAAATTTACCATTTTTAAGTGTACAGTTCAGTGGCATTAAGTACATCCACACTGATGTCCTCCCATCACCAACATCCATCCTCTTTTCATCTTGCAAAACTGAAACTGTACCCACTGGGCACAAATTCCCCATTCCTTACCCATCTCCACTTCCCATCAACCACCACTCTACTCTGTCTCTGTGAATCTGACTACTCTAGGTAAAGACTTCATAAGTGGAATCATATAGTTTCTGTCCTTTGACTGACTTATTTCTCTCAACATAATGTGAGGTTCATCCACATTGTAGCATGTATAAGAATGTCCTTCCTTTTTAAGGCTAAATAATATTCCATATGACCATTCCACTTTACAGATGTGAAAAACAAGGCTCCAAGAAGTTAAGAGCTGTCCTAGGGTCTCACAACCAGAACGGAAGCTAGGTGCCCTGACTCCCTGTTTTCTCCCTGCCCATCTCATCCTTCTGTATTTTCCAAATGTTCTACATTTCAATTTGGACTGAAGTTGAAGAGGAGACTCCTTTATCAACCTTTTCCAGGCTTACCTTGTTCTTGGAAGCCATTTCACACACACCCCAGAATGGGAAATACCTTCAGATAGTAAGGGATTTAGAGTTTTGGAGACTGCTGTCCCCAAGATCTAAGCAAACAGGGGAACCAGGGTAGGAAGCATGTGGATTTGGTCCTACTATAATAAACACCACTTCCTTAAGGATTGTTCTAATTACTATTACAATTATTTATGTTGTTCCCTTTGAGAAGGAAGCATACCTCTTTTCCTCTTTTCCTTTCTTTTCTTTTCTTTTCTTTTCGATACTGGAAGTTGAATTCCTGTGCTGGGCAGCAGTAGCAGGGAGAGAGAGTGCCTCGTGGGTGGCTTTGTTTGTTTGTTTTGGATTTTAATCTGGATATGTGCTTTTATCTCTCTTGGCAAGATATGGGGAAAGCCACAGTACATTGTAACCAGAGTGCAGGCTTAGCCATTCCTCACAGCTATAACCTCTTAATAAAAGAGGAGCATTTCTGCAAGGGATGAGGTTATTGTCAGTGAAGGCATGACTAATAATGATTAATTTGATCTGTGCCATACATAAACTGGATCCACGATTCACTAAATAATTCTGTAGCCTAGATACCATTTCCACAGGGTTCAGGGAAGTTGCTGGCCATTTATCACATTAAAACAGAACCAAAAAAAAAAAAAACCCTACACAAACAAGAGAGGATAAAATAAGAAAGCATCCCCCAAATAAAGCCAAATGCCTTCACATCCACCCACAAAATACCTGCTTAAAGCTAGAAACAACAACAACAAAAACCCTATGTTACCATCCTGTGCCAAAGAAAGACAAACAAAATTTACTGGACACATATCCTTCTCCCAGCAGAGAAAAGAAGCCAAGTCTAGTTCCTTTTCCAGAGAGGGAAAAGGACCAGCCATCTAATTGGCAGAAGTACATCTATCTCCTCAACTGATCTTTACTTCTGTCTTGTAGGTAAGATATCAACATCCATTCAACACAAACAGAAACTGTGATTTGGGATATTTACTCCCAAATTTCCCCAAACCACAGAGCATGTTTGCAGTAAAACCTGGTCTCAACCCAAGGCTTCTACCCTGTGGACTATCTTTTGCTGCAACCTTTGACAAAGTTCATCCTGGGCTAGATCCTAACCCAGACTGTCTCTTCTGAGTTCTGTTTTCAGAGGAGCTCATTTCATGAATCATTTTACAAATATTTATTGAGCAACAACCACTATGTGGCAGGCACTGTTCTACACACAAAGACACATCAGCGTGCAGAGCCAAGTCCCTGTTCTCAAAGAGCTTTCATTCTAACAGAGAAAGGCAGGTAATAGCAAATAAGCAAGTAAAATGTATAATACATCAGACAGAGATAAGTGCTAGGTATAAAAATAAGGCAGGTTAAGAGGAACAGAGAAAGTCAGAAGGGATGGAGTCTGTTACTTTATATAGAGTAGTCAGGAAAGGAGGTCAAAAACAAGCATTGCAGATATTTGGGTGAGAGACTTCATGTCAGAAGAAACAGCAAAAGCCAAGTGCCTGAGGTAGGCTGGTGCTCAGAGTATTCTGTAAGGTGGAGCAGAGTGAGGTGAGGCCAGACAGGTAATAGGGCCAGCTCTCTTAGGACTCTGTAGGCCATTGCCAAGAGCTGATTTTTGCATGAGTGAAATGGGGAGCCCTTGGTGGGTTTGGAGCAGAGAAGTATCCTAATTTGACTGATGTTTTAAAGGATCACTCTAGCTACTGTGAAAAATAGAAAGGACATATGAATTTAGAGTTCAGCGTGTAGGTCTAGAGTGGAGCAAACATTTGAGTGTTTTTGTGTGTAGATAATATTCAATGCCATGAGAGAGGATAACAGAGGGAAGAGAGTTTGGAGAACTGAGCTCTAGGGCACTCCAATGTTTAGAGGTCAGGGAGTTGAAGAGAGACCACAAAAAGAGTCAGAAAAAGAGCAGGCAGTGAGCTAGGAGGAGAACAAAGACAGCACCGTCCCAGAAGCCAAGGGAAGAATGTTTCAAGGAGGGAAAAACCACATGTGTCAAATGTGGTCAAGAGGTCAGATAGTAACTAATGTCATCAGAAACTTAACAATATTTCTCCTAAGATTATTTAAATTCTGGCTTTCAGCATACATCAGAAGAGTACTGGAGAAAGGGCTTCACAGCTTTAATGATCATTGTCATTTATCATCCCTCTTGAGTTTCCAAACTGTTCACATAGTAAATCAACAATGAATAAGCCAGACATGCCGTATGTAGCTGGTAGTGCTTGCTTCCACCTCAGGGATACAGATATCTCAATGTCAATCACACCCCTGTTCTTTACCACACACCAGGGGGCTAAGACGGAGCAATCACTTAACTCTTTTCATTTTAGATGTGGAGACACTGAAACACTAATTTGGATGCTATGCCACAGTGGTCCATCTCATGAATATCATATATCCCCTCTGCCCATCAAAGCCTGACTTCCATGACCTGGCATTCAGTGTCCACTATATTCTACTATCTCAGAATCCCAACTATTTATGTCAACCCATGCGGTTACTCACTGTGCCCCCAGTGCCTGGAACACTTCCTTACTTTTGGACTGGGATGCTTCCCTCCCTACCTCTGCCTATTTAATACAGTTTTTAGGCCCAGTTAAATTCATCAATGAAGATTTCTGTAAATGAGGCGCCTCCCAAGTGTAGAATAATTTCTCCCTTCTCTTTATCCTGTCCATATAGCACTTACTATATACATTTTGTTTGCATCTTGTTAACTTGTTATCTTTTTGATAGACACCATATCGTCATCACCCCTATTCTGTGTATCACAACACTGTGCCTCACCCCAAATAAGTATTGATAGTTAATGATTTCTTAGAGGATGAATGAATGGCTCTTAACAAAGAATGATGGACTTCAGAGCTAAAAGCAAGTCAGTAGCTGAGTTCAGTTCAGGACGTTTAAGTTCTGACATACCCAGATCCACTCTTCAGAAATGCCTACCCTTATTCTGCCAAAGCCAATTGTTGATGGTGACAGAACCGTTAAACACACTCTGAAGTCCTTGGCTTGGCTGCACCAAGAACAGGCTTGCATAGTCTTTACTTCTCTGGGCTCCACTCCCACAGTCCAGCCTCAACGGGAAACTCTTGACCCATCCCTGGTTTTAAAATGATGACTTCTTTCCTTTCTCTTTCACAGCATACCCTGGTAACCACTGAGATAATACTATGCAGTAAACCAGAGAAAAGCAAATGGCCTGTGCATACCTGGTAGGGCCAACTATATACTCGGAGCCACACTAATCACTCCCACCCCCACCTCCTGCACTATACTTGGCACACAGAAAAGAACTGACAAATATCCCCAGTAGTACATATACTTAAGATCTGAACAAACCTCAAACCTCCTCTATGTGAGAAGTGCTAAACGAGTTGTACTGTCTGGATACAGCATCTTAGGAATTCGGGGACTGGGGAGGTACCAAGAACTGGCTATAATCAAGGAGGAGTTCCTGAGGAGGTATGTTCTGGAATGAGAAGGATTTGCTAGAGTGGTAACAGGACAGGAGAACATGCCAGGAATGGAAGTTAGCAAATCCTGAAGCTTGGTGGGGCTGTGGATTGGCCAAAGTGAAAGATAAAGCTGAGAAAAGCAGTCTAACCAGCTAGTCCAGTTCTTTACCTCTGTGCCTTTGATGATCTGGGTCATCCAAGGTACAACTGTGAGACCAGCCTGTGCACAAAGATTGCCCATTAATCACAAGTGATGGAAAGAGCACTGGACCAGGAGTCAGAAGGTCTGGCTGGGTGCCAGCCCTGGCTCTGCCACAGAAAACACTTACAAATATAAACAAGGCAATCACTTTTTTCTGTGTTCTAGTTTTCTCCCTTTAGGGAAGAAGGGGGGGGAGGGGAGGACAACGGCTCCACCCACCTCATACAGTTATCATGAGGCTCATATACAATACTGTTTGTCAAAGCTCTGTACAAAAGCGGTGTATCTGGGGCTTCCCTGGTGGTTGAGAGTCCGCCGGCCGATGCAGGGGACACGGGTTCGTGCCCCGGTCTGGGAGGATCCCACATGCCGCGGAGCGGCTGGGTCCGTGAGCCATGGCCGCTGAGCCTGCGCGTCCAGAGCCTGTGCTCCGCAACGGGAGAGACCACAACAGTGAGAGGCCCGCGTACCGCAAAAAAAAAAAAAAAAAAAAAAACGGTGTATCTGAAATAAGTATCTAGCAAAAACAGGGTAGGTTGTCTTAAGACCTAAGGAGAGCACTGTAACCCCTCACTACCTTTCCCTCAAAGAGCACATTCTCTTGATGAGGGACTAGTCAATCCTTTAGAATCTGGGGTGCTGGCGAGAACACTGGTATCAGACTGATTTGGACTGATTCCTAGCTCTGTTATTTGCTATCTTGTGTGAACTTGGGCAAGTTTTGTAAACTTGCTAAGCCTCAGTTTTTGTTTTGTTTCATTTATCAGTAAAGTTAAAACAACACTGCCTACTTTGTGGTGAAGATTAGCGACAATTTCGTGTAAAGTTTCTAAATTGGTTCCTGGCACACAGTAGATACTCACAAATGTTGTAGAGATTCTTACAATTAGCTTCGATATGAAAGACCTCATATACAAGAGACACCAAATCAAATTCGTCAGCCATTTGCAAAGGATTGAAATGTTTTTGATATCATAAACATAATTTAAATCTTATTTGAGACTCCTTGCTTCTTTTTGCATGTCCTTCATTTCTTAAAGTGACACGGTGAAAACTTTACTTGTGAAAAATGGCATAGTAGAAGTCAGCATACAATGTTACTTAAATACATTGCGTGTTAGAAAATATTCTAAAGACCTCTCCCTGTCTCCCTACACACCTTCAAAAAAAAAAGTGCAGGTCTGCTGATTGTGGAATAACTGAAAAATACATTGTTATCCCATACCATGCTTGTAATTTGGATTAGATTCTGTGCTTCTATCATATTTGGGTTGACAGGGGCTGCAGAGGAGGTGTGTAAACCAGAATGGCTCATTAACCATCTGAACATTTTTTTTTATCTATTTTATATATATTAGTGTATATATGTCAATCCCAACCTCCCAGTTCATCCTGAACATTTAAAGTTAATGAAATCCACTGGGTTTCAGTCAAAGCCTCACTCCTTTCTTAGATGTCAGAAATGAGGTCAGTTGGCTGAGATGCAGAATTTGGCTTCACGGGCCATTGCTGCATTGAGAGCTTGGTCTTCTGGACAGGCCCTGGGTGTTCATGCAGAGGCTAGACTGAGCATCCTTGAGCGCAGACACACGCCCAGCCAGCTCTCTGCAGTGCCCCACGTGAACCAGCTTCCCACCCCGCCATCCAGAGAGAGCTCTGTGAGGACTGATGGGAGACAGCCCTCTCCTTCTATCTAAGGTGAAAGCATTCCAGATGATCACCTTTAAAACAAAAACGATTTCAGAAATATTAACTACCCACCCAGGAGAGACAATTTGACAGGAGATGTAACCATCAGTGCAGGAGACACATGAACCTAGTTCTTCCTGCTGCTGTGACAAAGGCACCACCAGCACAATAATCCTGACAGTCAGGAGAGAGGTCCTCAGCTAGCATCCTGGCCAGTGGGTCCCACCCTGGCTGCATATAAAAATCACCCAGGGAACTTAATTAAAAGAAATAATGGTGCCTGGAACCCATTTCTAGATTTTCTAGTTAATTGGTCTGGGATAAGGCAGAGGTATCAGGTTTTTTTTTTAAGTTCCTAGTAATTCCAACATGCAGCCAGAATTGAGAACTATGATGTACTTCAATATCATTACATATAGAAGAGGAATACAAAGGTCCAAGGTCCCTAATGAGTGACTTGTTCTTAAATCAAATTGCCTTCTTCCCCTTACTGTCCAATATTTTGGTCATATTTCAGGGAAATCTTCTTATTTCAGACTTAATTATAAAGCCTTCCCACCTCGCCCCATGCACACAGTGTATAGGGAAATGAAACTCTATTAGGCTAAGGTGGAAGAAGGGAACCGAAAGGCGAAACTGACTTTAAATAGGAACGAAACTGACAAGAGTCAGCTCAGAGGCCAAAACTGGAGAAATGAAGCAAATGAAAACAAACCAACTCACTGAGAAAAGCCAGTTAGACCCAGAAAGTTCTTTCAGTTTGTATAATTTAAGGTTTCAGTGAAGGATTATATTTTACATGTTGAAAGTATCCCCTAGGCAGTAAAGTTTAGCCAACACAGCATTTCTTGGGGGCAACTGCAGAACTGTAACAGTCTGCTGATTGAAACCACACCTCCTGAAATAAAACAGGAGGGCAGTGATCATTGCTCATGGATCACCATAGATAAAATCAAGAGGCCAGGGCTTCCCTGGTGGCGCAGTGGTTGAGAGTCCGCCTGCTGATGCAGGGGATGCGGGTTCGTGCCTCGGTCTGGGAAGATCCCACGTGCCGCGGAGCAGCTGGGCCCGTGAGCCATGGCCGCTGAGCCTGCGCATCCGGAGCCTGTGCTCCGCAACAGAAGAGGCCACAGCAGTGAGAGGCCCGCGTACTGCAAAAAAAAAAAAAAAAAAAAGAGGCCACCTTTCCAAGCCCTGTGAACAGCACCACCACAGCAACTCCTAACGTGTTCGTTCTGATAATTGAAATAAATATTGTCCCCCTTCCACATCACAAAAGAACCCAAAAGGACCTAATTCACCAATTACAAACTAAATAGAAGAAAGATAACATTCTCCAGTTTGGAAAGGCCCAAGCTTACATTTTCTGATACAGAAAGTTTTTTTTACTTCAAGAAACTGGTTATGAAGAGAGCTTGAGTTTAGACCATGAACCAACATCACACGAATACAGCAGCTGTGGTGGTTGCTGCAGGTATCCCAGGAACCCATAAGGTGCCTTTTCATCAGTGGATGAATGTCCCTAAACCCAGTTCTATATTTTCTTATATGGAAACATAGATAGAAACCCAGGTCCATAGTTTCCCATAAGACCATAATAATCATCAAACAAGAAACAGAATGGAGGCACTCAGAAAAGCTGGATTGTCCAGAATATGCAATAGTTCATAGATGCAAGTTATTAGGTAAATAGCAAGATCTTAAAAAAAAAAAATCTATTTTAGCCATGGGACTTTTGGAGTCTCAAGATTTAGTTCCTGAGATCTATTCTCAGCCACTGCTTGCTTTTTTGCCCAAAGGAAAGTGCTGGTAAGTCAAGGGAATTAGCTGAGGACTGATTTATTTGATTATCTCCGTAACATGGCTACAGCTCAGGAGTGTAACCTGTTGGTCCCTGTGCTCTGTGGTGTCCTGATGTCATCCTCTACCTCAGCAGTGTTTGTCTCCTGGCTCAGAGACCAAATTAGAACAGGACTCTAAGGGGGTGACAGATGGGAGAGGAGGGGAGCTGGGACTTCCCACCTCACTCTCTTGATAAAGAGTCACACTGAGATTTGTCTATTCCCATCTCCTCAACCTCAGGACCCTCAGAGATATGTGTAACAGACATATCTCCAACCAGACATGGAGTGTGGCTGGGGTATCTGGGGGTTTCGATTCTCCTCATTATCCTTTGGTATGTTTTGAATGGAGGGTTAGCAGCCACAGCAATGGTCCCTGATCTGCAAAGCACTTCATGACTTACAGATTGCTTCCCTGTACTTTATAACTGAGTGGTTGACAGCCTGGACTCTGAAGTCAGGGTTCCAGTCCCAGAGGCATGACCTCAGACAAGCTGTTTAACCTCTCTAAGTCTCCATTTCATCATCTGTTAAATACTTCCCACAGAACTGTTGGGAAGATGAAAAGAGATAGTGCAAATGAAGCACACAGCAGAGAAGCAAAAAGTATGTAAGTCTTGAAGAGATGTTAGCCATTATTATTAGCATAATGTTATTTAAACCTCATAATAACAATCCCATTAACCATAGTGGAGACTGGCAGGAGACACAGAGCACACAGGCTCAAGCACACCCATGTTTATGTGTGCAGGCATGCACCCGTGGCCAGTTGGTGGGCAGTGTGGATGTGTGTAGAAGAACTGGCATTAGCAGGGAGGTAGGCTCCATATAACGCTGTGCTTGCTGTGTCCCAGGAGGTGTGAAGCTATACTGTGGACCACAGATAGCTGGGAATCCACTAAACAAAACCTAAGAGTATTTAATTCAGATCATACTTCATTGACAGAAGTGGTCAGAGAGATCAAGCGACTTGTCCAGGATCACCCACTTTGTCTGTAAGTGGCAGAGCTGAGATGTCAACCCAAACTGTCAGGCCCTAAAGCCAACCTCAGGGCAGAGGGGAGGGGGCTGTGGAGTTCTGGCCACTGGAGGGATTTCAGAAATGAACCCAAATCGTCTTCCCCACAGCCCTACATCACCTGGTACTGCTGAACAAAAACAAAGGGTCTCATCCTAATAGCTGCTTCTTATCTTGGATGGCTCAGAAGTTAGATGTGTGAACTAAATTATGTACCTCATTCTCCCCCAAAAAAGAATAAAAAATGCCAGCTCTGCCTTTTGTCAAATTTAGCACTGTATTCATATGCACAACACCAAAATGTCACATTTGCGAATCAGTAAAGCCATTCTGAAAATTCAAGAAATCCAAAAAACTGTCCCTGGTGCATGTCCCACACCACAGTTAGAGTGCCCATCATTCTCCCCGAAAAGAGGGGCAAGTTCCAATTCATAGAAGAGCTCACGAGTGAAAACTCTCCTCCTGGGAAGTACAGACAGTGGCAAATTTTCAGGACAGACGTTTACATGAAAAAACTGATATTGCATCATTAAAAAGGTTAATGAGCTTCACAAGGCAGATACCCTGAACATCAGGAAGGGGACAGCAGAGGAGGGGACAGGGTGGTGGTAGAGACACATACAGGGAATCACTCTCATTCTTCGATGTCAGGTGTGGTCAGGAGGTGCCCTCCTCATGGTAATAATTGCAGTGGAAGGATAAGTTTTTCTGGTGGGCACTGGAGCCTGGCTGATGGCTGGGCAGCAACTTGCCCTCACATCCAGCCCCGGGCTCTCTGAGTGAAGAATGTACTTCTCAGCACAGAGATCCCTAAAGATTCTGCCAAAACCAGATGGTTCAGTGTTTCTCAAAAGGGGTGCCACAGAATATTTGTCCCAACTGAAAGTGCTCCATGAGCAAATAAAATATGAAGAAAACTGCACACTATTTCTTACTCTTGGAGATTCATAAGGCACATTAGCATGTGGAAGGCTCTGAGAAATGCTTTATAAAGAAACTTGCCTAACTTTTTTAATCAAGCATTTATAAAACTTATTTAATCATTTTCCTCCTCTTCTCATTTTTTAATCTAAGACCTAGCAACATCTCATTTTGGAAAACATTTTCAGAAGAGCTATTCTAGTCCAAGTTCCCTCATTTTACAAAATATGAAACAGATGCACTGAGGTCTTAGTGATCTACTAAGGGTCACAAACAAGTTAGTAGTTCTTATTTTTCAGTGAGTTAAGGGTATATGACATTGTGTGGACAGGTTCAAGAAAGTCAGCAAAGATGCTGGGACAGAATATTGATCAACAGATCAATATCAGCCTTCTGATCACACTCTCAATCAACAGCAGCCTGAAGAAGGAGTGCCTTTTACCCCCTACGTTGGGGTTTGATCATAGTAAATTCCAGAATCAAACCTGAGGGAGCATTTCAAGTTTGAACAGGAAAAACATATCCAAAATCAGTCATTAGGGCCAGCAACAGTTGCATGAAGCTGAAATGCAGAGTCCAACAGGGGATGGAGAGCCAAGGAGAACCACAGTGACAACGTTCACATTGACGGGGCTGACTGGGTCTGAATAAACTCTTGACATGGTGTCCCATGCCCTGGGCTGGGTATCTACATGTTCCACTGTGGGTTGCTATAAGTGTGCGGTGCTCAATTCAAGAGGTCAAGAGCAGAGACGTAAAGGAACTTCTCCACCATAAGGCCCAGAACTTCTTAACTTAACCCTGCTCTATTCAATAGCTCCATCAACTTCTTAAATTAAGTCATAAAATGCTTTTTTTAAAAGTCAAATCCACTGATGACATAAAATGGAAAGGAATAACCAAAGCAATGGACAAAAAAATCTGAAATTATCTCGGTAGGCTGGGATGCTGACCCAAAATCGACTTATCATTGATAAAGTTAGTTAGGTTTAAGTTAGCACATCATAAGGAATCCAGGTGGTTACTAAAATACACAACATAGATCCCACTTTTTTCTGTACTAATCAGACTACAGCTGGAGGAATGGAATCCACTTTATTTATATGTATTTGAGTTATATTTAAATAAGACGTTCATAGAGGGAGTACCTCTTACTCAAGAAGCATTACAAGGAACAACCCGCAGAGTGACTGGAAACTGGAGAAACTACGGTTGTTAAGGATAGAGAAGACTAAAACACTGCACCACAGCTGTCTCCAAATAGAGGAGAAGCTCTCCTGTGGAAGAAAGGAAGGACCTAGTTTGGAGGGTTTTAAGAAACTGCACAGGGGCAATCTATGGGGAATGCAAGAAGAAAATGTTTCAGTGCAATAAAACAAATAACTTCCTAAAAATCTGAGCTGCCCACAAATGGCACGAAGCCAGATGTCCAGCATTCTCTGAACAGCCACCTCTAACCAGACTTTGTCTGCTTTAATTAAGTGGGATAGCCTCAGATTTTCTCCAGGAGTTCTGCCGTGCTTCCTCATGCTGTCTATCCCAGATTCCTGACTTCCTTCCCATTCATGACTATGATTTGACTCTCCTTCCTTCCACCCTCAGCTCCCTCTCCCAGGTCCACCACACCCCATCCTTGTGTTCCACTATTTTTCCCACACACACTTGACCCTGACTTCCAACCAGGACACGTGCCTTGCCACACTGCATGCCTTGTCTCCAACACAACTCTCATGCTAATCTAAAACATTTCTGTCTGGATCATTCATGGTCACACCAGTCATGGGGTAGAGAGACAAAGGCCCATCTGTCAGGGATTTGAGGAAGGGACTTCCTTGGGTATGGGAGACTGAGACAATGACCTGGAAGGGCTCATGAATGGTTTGTTCCTACAGTTTCTGAGGTAGCACTGGTTCTAGCATACAAGACTTTCAAAGGCTATGCAAAGGCAGTTCTATGACATTAAGCAAGTCAGACCATGTGTCTATTCCCTATTCTTAGGACCCCATCTCCGGAGGTAAGGCTGCTTAAATGGATGTTCACTGAGGGGGGAGAAGCATTTTCACACCCGCCTTCCAGGACCTAATCAGATTCAGATTATCCTTCTGGGGTTCTATGATTCACTGCACAAAATTCTTATTCTTCTGTGGTGAGCCTGTGGCTGGTTCACCTTGGTTCCAGCACAAGAGTAGCCTTGTGGATTAGAGGCCTGGCAGGAAATCAATCGCTAATCTCTTTTCAGTGGCTCATCCTTCTCAGTAGGATTTTGGAAATAATCCACAGGCAAAGGTGACTTCTTGATCTGTCAGAGAGGAATACTAGAGAGAATGCTATGCTCTAAGACTAGAACATGCATAATTGTCCCAGCTCTGAGTGACTTGGGAAAGTCAGTAACCCTCTCTAAACCTTGGTTTCCTCACCTGCAGATCTGAGAAATTTCTATCTGCAGTAGTTCCTAACTTTTCTGGGTTACAGATGATCTTGAGAATCTGATGAAAGCCGTCAACTCTCTTCCCAGAAAATGCTTAAATGCACATACAGGCAAACCTGTGCATCCAATTTCAGAAGGTTAGAGGAAAACATGAAGACTACCTATAGAGATTCTATAGCAACCTTGGACCCTAGGTTAAAAACTCCATGGCCCGGGCTTCTCTGGTGGCGCAGTGGTTGAGAGTCCGCCTGCTGATGCAGGGGACACGGGTTTGTACCCCGGTCCGGGAGGATCCCGCATGCCGCGGAGCGGCTGGGCCCGTGAGCCATGGCTGTTGAGCCTGCGCGTCCGGAGCCTGTGCTCTGCAACGGGAGGCCACAACAGTGAGAGGC
Source organism: Aethalodelphis obliquidens (assembly GCF_003676395.1). Lineage (NCBI taxonomy): Eukaryota > Metazoa > Chordata > Mammalia > Artiodactyla > Delphinidae > Aethalodelphis > Aethalodelphis obliquidens. Next base: position 1,392,255 of record NW_020837963.1, on the reverse strand, counting down.
CCACGTACCGCAAAAAAAAAAAAAAAAAATTGCACCCTATTTCACGAAAGTATTGAAGTCAACATTATTAAGTATTTACCAAGAAAAAGAAAACATATCCCAACGCTTTGAGAGACACAAAAAAAAAACAGTTCCTGCTTTCAAAGACCTGGCATTATAATTGGAGAGGGGAGAAATTAATCAAGTAACAATAAATAAAACAAGTTAGAAATAAATCAAATAGCATTAACTATAAACAGTAATTAAATAGAGGCTACCATCCTATAAGATTAATTGCCGAAACAGTGGTAGAAAAAGAGGAAGGGGCATAGAAGGCAAAGAATGCACACTAGTCCAAATACGAACGCCTTTTGCCCTTTCCTTTCCAATAGGTTCCCTCCTTCACTTTCTCTCCATTTCAAGCTCTCTCGAATTCTTGCGGCTACAAAGTTTTACAACTTGTAAGTTTAAGTTTGTAAACTTCCCTCCATCTTCCTCCCCATAGATATGGAGAACAGTGCTGATGCTGATATGAAAGGTATGTTCCCTGTCTCCCTACCTCCTCCCCCCTCACTTCCAGCCCTTTCACTGACTACTCCCTAGACAAACAAACAAAAAACAAAAATAATCTTTGCTGTGTCATGTCCTGCATGAGCTAGATAAATGCTGGAATGATGCTCACCTGGCCATACCTCTCAATGGCTCCCAAATATCCGGCTCCTTCATGTCTGCATTGCTTATGCCCTTTGCCACTCCATCTGCCCCACTCCATAAGCCCTGCCATCTTAAAGGTTCACCATAAATCCCACCCACCCCAAGAAGTCTTGTCCTACTCAACTAGCCCACACTAATTTCTTATCTTTTCACCTTTATAACAGACTGTCAGTATCTCACACACCTTCCGTCTTACTGTTCTTATTCTTACAATCTTTCATAATAAATTTTGTATGCCCTTGCTAAGCATCTTAAGAGCAGAGGACATGTGTTCCCCTCCCCTTATATACTCCAGAGAGCAGAATGCTGTGACAGTTGTATAGAACTGAGATGTAAAACCCAGAAGAATTCCAGTGATATTTAGTTTGATTAAAGACAGACTCAGATTGCCCCTCAAAACAGCCACCTGATAATGCTACCTTACTCAGATCCTCAAAAGTTCTCCAAGCCTGTCCACTGTTTTAAGTTCCAGGAGCCAAATCTCATATAAATAGTTTCCCAATTGTTGGGACTGAATGTTTGTGTCCTCCCAAAATTCATGTATTGAAGCCCTAACCCCCAATGTGATGATATTTGCAGATGGGCCCTTTGCGAGGTAATTAGGCTTAGATGAGGTCATGAAACTCCCGTGATGGGATTAGTGCCCTTACAAGAAAAGGAAGAGATGCTAGAGTTTCTCTCTCTGCCACGTGAGGATACAGGGAGAAGGAAGCCATGAAGTGGGCCCTCACCCAGAACTGATTCTACTGACACCTTGATATTGGACTCCTCAGCCTCCAGATCTATGAGAGATAAATGTCTGTTGCTTAAGCCACCCAGTCTACGGAATTTTGCTATTGCAGCCCGAGCTAAGTCACCAATATTTTAATGCACCTATGAATAAATTAGTGTCTCCATGATCCTCTTTGGCGATTTACCCCCAGAGCTCAACATTCCTCACCACACCTTCCTCCCCTCTACTCATTTGAAATCTGCCCTGTTCTTCAAATCCTTACCCAGTCTCACATCATCCATGAATCCTCCCCTTACTAGCCCACCCAGGCCTCCTGCCTCACTGTGAGCTCAGAGCAATGCATGTCTGTACCATGTCTTGGCTACTTCATCACACGTTGGCATATCAATGGAAGCAACTGGTGAATGAACACATATGGTTTATGATAACTCTGGATAACCAACTTTTGTTTTTATTTACCTTTGTATTACTACCGTGTCCCATTGATTCTAAAATGCACAGTTTGTGTTTCGTGTTTGGTAATTGCAATCATTGTTGCTTTTGTTGTGGTCATCCATTTACAATGCTTGGTGTCAGTTGATTTATCTCTTGTAAAAATAAAATACAGTGTGTGTGTGTGTGTGTGTGTGTGTGTGTGTGTGTGAAAAATAAATTAATTAAAAAAATAAAATGCACAGTTTTTCATTTCTAACATCTCTGAAATTGTCTTAGAGTCTGTGGCATCTTAGATTTGATGATGTACTTCACTCTTCATATGTATGTCCTTATTCCTCAACAAACTGCAAGCTCTTTTAGAAAAGGACTCACACATTGTATATCCGTTCTCCTTCACTTGTCTGGCAAAGATCTCCTGGAGAGCATAGATCCTCTACACGTTCTTGCTAAAAGAGGAAACTGCTTCCCTAATTGTTCCTTCTCTCCTGAAAAAGGATGAGAAAAGCAGAGAGCAGCCAGAGATTTGGGTATGGTGGATAGTGAAGGGGCTTAACCCTTGGTCATTTCTTTCCCACAGCATCATAAGATTTTAGAATTGGAAGCACACACTGGCTCCATTGCAGTTTCTCTCTCTGAAACCCAGAGTAACATTTGTCTCTTGAGCCTCACTTTCTCTTCTATAAAATGGGTCCAATTACACTTACCTCCTCAGAGAGGGGTAATAACTGAAACAGAACTAAATGATAATATCTTACAAGTGCTGTAGAGGAGGTCATGAGTATTATTAAGTGCCTGCCCCAGGGGAATGCTGCTTCCAATGATGGATAAAGGAAGGAAGCTTGGAGATTCTAAGGTTGCTGCTCTGTAGCAGTGCATCACCATGACAATTCTCCTTAAGTTCATTCCCTTTCTCTCCATAACAACTACCCCAGAAAATACTCTGCTGACAAACAAGAAAGTCTCAGTGGTCATGGACAGAATGAGAGAACACTGACGGTGAGGAGAGCTAGAGGACGGTTCCACCGCCGTCTCTGGAGACACGTTTCTTTACCAGTCTGTATCTACTTGTGTGTCCTCCCACATGCCCAGGCAGAGCATACAAATATGTCTTGTTACATGATCCATCCTGCGTTGCCCAATAAATAACAGAAACAATCTAAGTTGCCAAGAGCAGCTTATCAGAGGCTGATCTTTATGTCTGGATCCAAGGTCCAGGAATACCAACCCAATTAGGTAGAAGCTAAATGATCACTGGACACAGTTCCCTTTACCTGCATCGCTCATTTGGGTGCATGCGTGAACACGCATGTGATGCCCACACAGACCACCTCCCTCCGGAGGGGTGTTTCGAACAGACTTAAACTGTTCAAACCCTCAATCGACCTTTGGCAAAACAATGGACTCCTGAACTACTAGAGGTCTGACCAAGATCAGGAACCATCCTATAAAAGCAATGAGCCAAAAGCTAATAAAACTACAAAGCTATGATATCCCCCTTGTTTGCCCTCTTCCCCCTCCTCCTCTAGAAAAGTAAGCAAGTGTTCTTGTTTATTCTCCTCTTCCCCTTTGCTTTTGTAGTCCTACATTTCCAAACTTTGTTCTTCCTGATAAATGAAGAAACAGAGATCATTTTTATCCTAACTCAGAGAAAGATATTCATGTCCCTCTTCATGTTAGTGGAATGGCCTCCCTTCTTTCCTTCCTCTCTTTTGGGGGCGGGGGCAGTGACACTTAATGGAATTGGTGGTTCACACAGCTTCCTTTTCCAGAGTCTTTTCCTTGTGTCTCCCAACCCCATCCAGCCTCCCGAGGCACAAGAATCAGTGCAACATCTTTACAAAGTCTCAGAGAGGCTATCTCTACACAAGAATTAGAGCTGGGAGTGGTCCAGGGATAGCTGGTCTAGTAGGCATTAGCTTGTGATCTAATGAATTTGTGAAACACCATAAACAACCACATTGCAGATCCATGATGCTTATTAACATAGTAAATAAAGGCTTTGAGATGTCCTACTGCAAAAACATCTGTTTGGCTTTGTTTAACCAGGTGTTTCCCAATCTTTTTTTGCCCATGGAATCTTTTTTGGCCTCTAACACCTCTTAATGTTCTGAGTAAGTGTGTTCCAGAGACCACATGTTGTAAAATGTTGACCTAGTCCAATACTCTCCTTTTTCTCATAAGGATAGTAAGAAACAGAGAGGGCCATTAACTTACTTAATCTCACCCATGAATGGCAATACAAAGCACTACATAAAAAGTACAGCAAGCTATAGACTAGGAAGCCAGGATGTCTGCGTGAAATCTCCTCCCAGCCATTTTCTAGCTGTGTGGCTTCAGCCAGCACCTTTCCTTTCTAGAGTTATTTTCATTCTCAGTAAAAGGAGGATTTTTTTTTTTTCTTCCAAGGATTTCTAAGGCTCTTTTCAATTCCCTTTTCTGGAATACTGAGAGACTCTAACACTTGCTGTCACACCTCCTGGAGCAAGTCCCAGAAGTGTGAGCCTATAGTTTTTCTAAATTTAAAGTTTAAAAAGCTCATGAAATTGTCAACCCACACAAAGGAGAAACCAACAGCAAAATCCCCCATGGTCATGAAGATACCCCTGAAAGGAAGCAGGGGAGAGACAGAGTCCAGGTCACCATCTGTATGGAGAGGCAATCAGAGTCCCTGTGGCTGATTCTGTAGTCACTAGGAACCGGGAAGCCCCGCCCCCACACTGCTTACCTAAGCTCGAGGAGCACAGCTTAGACCACAGCTAAGGCTAGGGCTCAGTTGTGACTAACCACTGTGCCAAGATCTGTCTCTGGACCCTAGGCACTAGATAAAAACATGAGGATATTTCAGCACAACTTAGATGCCTTATGCATCCATGGCATCCTCTATCTGCTCCTCACCCCTACCCTAAGGTAATGCTTAGACACCCAGGAACAATATTTATAATCCTCTGCAATCACATGAGCATGTAGCTTTTCTGTCATCCTTAGGACCACACCAGACAACAATCTCCATGTGGGCACATAACTTGCCAGCTTGTTCCTCACTGTGTCCTCAGTGTGTGGCATTAACTGGTACTCTTTAATATCTGCAAAATAAATGATTATTTCTAAGCTAATAGTTCCTGATTGTTAAGACTCAGAAAACACATTAATTTATAAGTTCATTGACTATCTATTAAGTGCCTTGCCTATTGTGAGCACTGAGCTAGACATTATGGGGGAACCAGGAGAGAATTCCCATCAGATCCTGCTCCCAAAGAAATTACATTAGACAACATCTATGAGGACTTAACTGTGCCAAAACTTCTCATCCTGCTCTTCCTACCCCCCCCCCCCCCCCCTTCTGTTCCTTTTCCTGCTTTCCCCATTTGAGGACACGACCTGGAGGCATCTACTCACTTGGTCACCTAAAACAGCAGTCATCATCATCATCATTACAGATGACATTTATTGAGTGTTTATTATGTGCCAGGCTAGCAATGCTATGAATTTTGTACAATTTTTGTACAATTTTTGCCCTATTTTACAGAATGTGTACAGATCCATGCCTTTCTTTCCACCTCCCTACATCTAACCGGTCTTGAGGTCAGCTGCACATCATAAATGTCTTTCCCTTCTACCTTGGTCAGCGCTCCCATGAAGTACCAAAGCTTAATCTCTATTCTTGTTGGAACTATTTAGTGTTGCCTTCTAAATGGTCTTCTGGCTGACTGACAAGCCCTCGACCTCAAATCACCCAAAACAGAAATGGCAGACCCACCCCTCTTACCCTGCATGTCTCACCATGTCCTCCACCTCCATTCAAACCCTCTCTTTGCTCCTCGGTGCAGGTGAGCCTTCGAGATCAGGGACGGCTGTCCAGAGAGGGATGGCCATCACTATGCTAGCTGCTCAAGCTCCCTGGAAAAATTCTCCCAGCCCCTTCTCTTACAGACCACCCTGAACTTCAAAATAATCCTGCATTACCTCCTCCAGGAGCTTTCCTGACCCCCAAGGCTTCCTCCTGTGCCCCTCTTTGATGTTCATTTAGCACTTCCCACAGATTGTGGCCCTTACTTAATGGCCCTTGACTCTGAGACCCTAGGGTGGGCCAAGTCTGGAGGCTGCTCCCTCTGCACCTGGCACATCACCTAGAAAGGTTCACTTCTCCTTTAGTGCAACTCCCTCCTCCCCTTGCCTTGTGGCTTTATTTCCCACTGAACAATGCTTTACAAAAATGTTAGAGTAATACAGCACACTCTTTTCTCTCATAGCTTTAAAAACATTAATGTTTCAAGAAATAATTGAGTAGTTTCTTCCTATCAAAAGAGAATGCTCTCATTTTTTCCAATGAAAAAACTGAGGCTTTGAGAGATTGAGTGACTTGCCCAAGGTCAGACAACTAATGAGGGATAGAGCTGAGATCCAAACCCTGGTGACACAGTTCCCAACATAGCAGTTTTCTCACCTGCCCCTGCCTCTGCCCAGGGCCCTCTATTAAAAAACAAACGAAAAAAGAATGTATCTGTATATATCCATATCCATGTACATACATGCATTTATACTTACACAAATATATAATATTAACACATGTACACATATATGAATATGAATGTAACCCAATGATTAAAGGAAAGGGTGGGGACTCTGAAAACTTCAGAAGGGGAAGAGATTCCCCCCAAGAGGGGGCCGGGTAGGGCGCGCAGCAGAGCAGCAGACAGCTGGTGTTTGGGTGGTAGTAAATCACCCTGAAATGAGCCTCTTCCTTGGACTCAATGAGGCCCCCACAACAAAGGGAGGCCCAGCTTGCAGCCGGACAGCCTGCCCGCCAGCCCCAGACGCGCATAACAGCTTCATTCAGGAGCCCCACGTCCACACAAAGGCCCCGAAATCAATCCGACATCCCGCCACCCTGGACAATGCCTTGAATCTTCCCAGAATCGAAGGCTCAAACGAGGGGACAGCATTCAGGGGAGATCAAACCGCCTGCTTGCCCCTGAAAGCAAGCACGAAAGAAGAGTTTTTCAGAGGAGGCTGGGGAGGAGACGGCGCGCAGTGACTGTGCTGGCTCCCACCCACCCGGGCACAGGCACCCAGCCACCTTTGGGACCCCGGGCGTGACACTCGCCAGCCAGGGCCACTGCGCCGCTTGGCCTCAGGCTTTGTGCAGCCCTGGCCCGTGTGAACCTCCTCCGCCCACTTTTCCCAGTGGCTCGGGGCGCAGGCCGCACACACATGCAAATACCCCGCCCGAGGCGGGGGCTTAGGGTGTTGACAGTGGCAGCCCCCACGCCAGGCCAGGCAGCCCCTGTTCCCAGGCAGGGCCCCTGGAGGTGCTCATCTGCCCCATTCTGCTGCCTAATCCGGTTATCAGCTGCAGAGCGGGTTGCCTGGTGGAGCTGGGGAAAGTCCTGCAGGGAAGGCGGGCAGGCTGCCGCTCCAGCAGATGAGCCCGGATTGTACCCCGAGGGTCATTGTTAAGGCTCCTAGGTCTCTCCCAGTCCCGGAGACCAAGGCGGAGACCACGGTGCCAGAAACCCAGCGCTACGCTGGGCCACAGTCTCCCCTGGATGGCCGAATTTAAACTGCACCTAGGGAGTAAGGCGCCCCAGCAATGGCCGAGTGAAACCTCGCTACGGGTAGCAGAGTACATTTGACTGATCTGTGGGGATGCATGCACTGGAGTGACCAAGGCGTGGCCCATTATATGTGCTGTGGCCAGAATCTCTCCTGAAACTCCAGGTAAAGCTGCCTTAAATTTGACTTTCTAGGTGGCCACCATAAAGGTTAAATAAACTTTGATTGAAAACAAAGGGCGTATGATGGAAGCCATTCATCTGGTCCCTAAATCTCCCTCCGCCCTCCTGCCTTGGCTTTTCTGTGTCAGCACAGGCAGTGGACAGGGTCTGCAGGACAAGGCGTGGTTATGTGGGCAGCTGCCCAGGAGAGAGCTGAATCAAACTGAGAAGGCACAGGAAACTCTGTGCAAGAAGCTCTCAGTAGAAGCTGGAACTGGGTTAACTTGGGCCAGTCTTCCCTCAACCCCTTATTTTAGCCACAGATACCTCTATTTTTCTCTCACTAAATTACTGGCCAAACTTCTTCCTGGAATTGATACATGAACAGACAGCCATTTACCATGTTATTTAAGAAATCCTGCCCACCTTCCACTGCCCCTCTCAGACCATCCTCTCAGAGCTAGAACCCTGGACAATATGGTATGAGGTGGGATAACTGGAGGAGGGGGCTGAACCTTCAAGATGCAAAAAGGGTACTTTCTGCTTTAGATTCACTTCATTCTCAGCGGCTTCCACTGGCCAACAATAGTAAATTGAATCCAATTTCCCTCTTGGAAGGGTCAGTTGTGGTGTTTTTTTTGTTTTGTTTTTTTTTTACCCTTCCCCTTTCCATTTTCTGCTTTTGTAGCTCACCTCCTCCAATCTACTTCCCTACAGGAGCTGAAATTAAACAAGCTCCCCATATGCCATGCCTCACTTGTTGTCTGTTCCCCTCACTGCCATCTGGCCTATTTGCTCAGCCAAAAAGAGAAAGAGAGGGAGAGAAAGAGCAAAATGGCGGGGGGGGGTGGGGGGGAGAAGGGAGGAAAGCAGGGAAGCAGGCGGAGGGCAGGGGGAGGGCAGAGAGGAGGGGGGAAGAAGGAGGAAAATGAGGAAGGGTGAGGAAGGGTAAGGAAGGGAGAGAGAGAAAGAGGGAAAGAGGGAGAGGGGGAGAGAGGGAGAGAGAGAGAGAGAAGGAGGGAGAGCCAGACACAATGAGGAGGCAGGGGTGATGATGCAGCCTCTCCCATCTGCTCCTTGGCCAGAGGCCCGGATGGAGCAGTAATGGAGAGCAACAGAACCAGTGATAATTAACCCAAACACAGACCTGTTTATTTAACCTGCTCAGATAGATCAACTCTGAGGCTGCACTCTAGCAGAGGGCGCCGGGACACACTTAGGGAGACACCCTGGAGGCTGCTAAGGACACAGAGGCAAGTTGGCCCTCCCCACAGATATCCTGGGGCTCAGTGTGTGCTTGGTGAGCTGGAAAGAAGAGGAGAAAGGAGTTGCTGAAAGAAGTCACTAACACCCACTCAAATCTTCTGGTGAGGTATTCTTTTGTCACCTTGCCCTTTCCCATGCCCATTATCCTATTTCATGGCAATAGCTGCTTCTGGATGGCCAAATGTTGCCAAGGAAAGCTAGCCAATGAGATACACTTGTCTCCTGCAGCTTCTTGCCCCAGTATTCCCTCCGGACCACTCCCCATCTTGGCATAAGGACCAGAGGGTCAGGAGACAGAAAACAAACTAACTAGAGGACACAGAAGACCTCAGACTACGATAGTCAGTAACCAAGGACAAAAGCCAATGGCACTGATTAAGCATAGGGTGAAAGAAGTATAAGGTTCAAGGCCTACATCAGCCACTTTTGCTGCATCACCGGGTCTGCATGCCTTCCTCTCCCTCAGCTTCAATTTATCTACTTAATGGGGGCAGCCAAGCTGACCTCCCAAGACGTTCCAGTCTTCAAAAATTAAAATGGAAAAGTTCATGTGATCAGTCCATACTTTCTTCCCCAAGTTAGGGAGGAGACTATAGCCTTGAGCAAGACCACCAAGGATTACGATCTGTTTGAAATGGGCAATGTGCAGTGCCTAGAGAGGGGCACTACACCACCTACATCTCCACCCTTGCAGGCCCCAGAAATAAAGGACAAGAACATCTCCAGGGCTGAATAGCAGCAGATAGGAGTCGTGGTCTGGGAACCAGACGCAAGAAGCCTGGGCTGAGCACTGAGAGTTGGTGAGAGAGAGAGTGCACTAGCTGGTTTGAAAACAGGAAGCGTCAGGGGTAGCCGAGGAGCTGGCAGGCACCAGATTCCAAGTGGCTTCACGCTCCTCAGTGGAAGAAATGCAGAGATAATTTGAACATGGCTATTTTCAAGCTCCACAGCTGAGCTCCTTGCTCTCCCACCCCACACCTCCCACCCAGCCCTGCAATTTGGCAAACCCTTTCTGCTGGCTGCTCTTATACCCAATATGTTGGGTTGCCTTAGCAACTAAGGCAATTATCTCCTTGGAGCAGTTAAAACAATGACCGTCATAAATAATAACAATAAGAAGGATGATGGTAAAAAATAGATCTTAGGCTTCCAGGATCATAGGTTGACGGAGGAAAAGAAAAAGAGGTCCTGATCGGTCAGGCAGTAAGAGCTAGTCTCTTATGGACCTAGTCTTATTTTATTTATCTAGAGAAAGAGATAGAAAATACTTAGCTTTTTTTTTACTGCCCCAGCCCACACCCTCAGGCAATTTCAGGGACATTTCCTGTTTGTTGTTTGTTTATCCTGTATATCCTCCTATCAGCCAGACCCAGGATGAGCACTGAACACTAACTGTTTAATACCCATCTCCTCTAGGGACCAAGAACTCCTTACAGACAGGCACTGAGTCTGTCATCTTGGTGTACTTAGCACTTAGCTTAAGACCTGGCACAGAACAGGTACTCAAAAATATTCACTGGTTGAATGAAAATATTATATTACATTGAATGAATTTTTCCATATTTTTTCCATATTTTTTCCAATTTTTCCAATTTTTTCCATATTGTCTTTTTTCTTTTTAAAAAACCCTCTAGGCCAGATAATTTTGAAGTCACTCCAACCTCTAACATTCTATGATCTTAGAATCTACTAGCCTGTACTCCAAGATACAATAGGGCTCCACATTTACAAGAATAAAGAGAAATCAAGATGTAAGTTCCAGTTTATCCAAGTACAGGTTTCATTTACCTATAGAACCATCCAATAAAGTTTTGTGAATGTAGAATGTCACTTGAGATAAAACACTGAACTTAAAACGATTAAAAACAAGGATTAAACTGATAATGGATCATACAACTTTAGCTCACTCTATCCCAAACATATATGCCTTCGATCCTACAATCCTCAAACTCCATCCCAGGAATGATGCTCCACCAATTAATGAAACATCAATTAATGTGCAGGATTTGTAACTCTAAACAAAGACAATCTATCTTTTTCCAGTGCCCATGGGAGACATAGTGAAAAACAGGATCACAGAGTTGAATTGGATCATCTCAACTCTACCCTTCCCTTTATGTTCCACTTTCTTTTGAAGTACTGGAAATTTAATACTTGACACTTTCAAAGTACATTCACATTATATGCAGTCTCTATATTAATTCTTGAGATAAGTTGGGCAGGAATCATTATTTCCATTCCAAACATGAGGAAATGAAGTAATTGATCACAAGTGTTGATCACCAGGTTTCTTGCTGTTTCCTTTCCTGCTGTAATGGCCACAGTGTATAAAATGTATAATGTGGCCATCAGTGTAAAGGTGAAATGTACAACCTTTATTTTTGTGTGTGTGTATGTGCGGTGATCCAAAGTTTTTTGGGTTTTTTGGGGTTTTTTTTAACCATTTTCTATTGAAGTATAGTTAATTTACAATGTTGTGTTAGTTTCAGGTGTACAGGAAAGTGATTCAGTTGTGTGTGTGTGTGTGTGTGTGTGTGTATGTGTGTGTGTGTATATATATATGTATATACACACACACACACTCACACACACATTTTCAGATTCTATTCCATTATAGGTTATTACAAGATATTGAATATAGTTCCCTGTGCTATACAGAAGGTCCTTGTTGTTTATCTAGTTTACATATAGTAGTGTGTATATGTTAATCCTAAACTCCTAACTTATCTCTCCCCCACCCCTCCCTGCTATCGCCTTTGGTAACCATAAGTTTGTTTTCTATGTCTGTGAATCTCTTGCTGTTTTGTGAATAAGTATCATTATATCATTGTTTTAGATTCCACATATTAAGTGAGACCATATATTTGCCTTTCTCTGTCTGACTTGCTTCACTCAGTATGATAATCTCTAGGCCCATCCATGTTGCTGCAAATGACCTTATTTCATTCTTTTTTTTTTTTTAATTTATTTTTGGCTGTGTTGGGTCTTTGTTTCTTTGTGAGGGCTTTCTCTAGTTGCCACGAGCGGGGGCCACTCTTCATCACGGTGCGCGGGCCTCTCACTGTCGTGGCCTCTCTTGTTGCAGACCACAAGCTCCAGACGTGCAGGCTCAGTAGTTGTGGCTCACGGGCCTAGTTGCTCTGCGGCATGTGGGATCTTCCCAGACCAGGGCTTGAACCCGTGTCCCCTGCATTGGCAGGCAGATTCTCAACCACTGTGTCACCAGGGAAGCCCCCTCATTCTTTTTTATGGCTGAGTAATATTCCATTGTGCGTGTGTGCGTGTGTGTGTGTGTGTGTGTGTGTGTATGTATACACCATATCTTCTTTATCCATTCATCTACTGATGAATATTTATGTTGCTTCCATGTCTTGGCTATTGTAAATAGTACTGCTATGAACACTGGGGTGCATGTATCTTTTTGAATTAGAGTTTTCTCCTTTTTCTCTGGATATATGCCTGGGAGTGGGATTGCAGGATCAGATGGTAACTCTATTTTTATTTTTTTTAAGGAACCTCCATACTATTCTCCATAGTGACTGTACCAATTTACATTCCCCCCAACAGTGTAGAAGGGTTCCTTTTTCTTCACACCTTCTCCAGCATTTGTTATTTGTAGACTTTTTAATGCTGGCCATTCTGACTGGTGTACCATGATACCTCAGTGTAGTTCTGATGTACACCTTTCTAAGCTGACAGAAGAACACTAAGCACATGCCTATTCTCACTTCAAAATGCCAAAAGGAGTTGATGTAACTCTACCGTTGAATCCTTGGAGCCCTATCGTCACAATCCACACTCTGGAATAATAATCAAAACTTCAACACCTCCAGACTCAAGGCCAGCAAAACCTATAAATGCTTAACCTTGGCAAGTCTTTTGGGAGGGTTCCTGACAGGGATTGGGAAGACAAGTTCCAGGGAACTGTGACAACTCTCAGTAAATAGGTGTACCTCATCCTCTGGTATTCCAAAGCAACTCCAGGCAGACGTCCTATTTTTCTGACCAAAGTCTATTCTTCAGACTCTATTCTTCTGATCATCATAGAAGGTCACCAGGCCTCTCCCCACTCCCCATGTGTGTACCTGCAACTCCGTGAGAGTCAAGTCGTTGCCCAGAAACCAGAATTGCTCCTACCTGGGCTTCAGACACCTGCCAAGAGTGTGCACTTACTGGACTATAACCTAATATACTGATTTTGTAAATTTAATGAGCACACTGCCAACATCTTCTGTATCCTTTACGCATTCGAGTAAATAACAAAACCAAATTATCCTTTTCAGAGTACTTCAAATGTGAAGGACCTGAATCCAAAATCAGATAGCACTGACAATGAAAAACAGACTTTCCAGAACCTCTGATGAATGAAAATATTTAGTTAGACTCACAACTATACAAATACCTTATTAGTAAAACATATCTTAAAAACGTTATGACTCCAACAGTTCTACAAATTATAGCAAATCTGATTAAACAAAAAGCAATTATTTTCATTTTCAAGTGTAAAGGATTGTGCTTGGGGGTGTAGTAACAGATCAAGGAGGGAAAGGCAAGGTAAGATTGTTTTTTGATGTTTTGTTAATCCAAGTTATTATCACTACTATAATAAGGTGTGGTAGGCAGAATAATGAATGGACCCCCAAAGACACCCCATGTCCTAATCTCCAGAACCTGTATGTTATGTTACATGGCAAAGGGCAATTAACATTGCAGATATAATTAAGGTTGTTAATCAGCTGACCTTATAATAGGGAAAGTGTCTTGGATTAACTAGGTAGGCTCAACATATTCTCGAAAAGCTCCTTAAAAGTGAAAGAGGAAGGTACTATCAGAGAGATATCGGCATGAAAAAGATTCCAACTGACATTGCTGGCTTTGAAGATAGATGAATGGAGCCATTAGCCAAGGAATGCCAACAGCTTCTAGAAGCTGGGAAAGAAAACATCCTCCCCTAGAGCCTTCAGAAGGAACGTAGCTCTGCCAAAACCTTGATTTTAGCCCAGGGAGACCCGTTTCAGACTTCTGATCTCCAGAACTCTAAGGTAATAAATTTGTTTTGTTTTGGGCGGCTAAATTTGTGGTAATTTGTTGTAGCAGCAATGGGAAACTAATACAGAAGTTGTGACTCTGTGTCTATGTGTGTGTATGTGTTTGTGTGCACATGCTCCTATGTATGTTTTCCTTACAAACACAAATATTTTTTTAATGTGAAAATTTGTCCTCCTATGGTTTCAGGAAAATAAAATCAAGTGAAATGTAAATGACATCACAATTTTCTCTTAGGACTATGAAGCTTCAGAAGCATTTTAATGTTGATAAAGATCTCTGTCAGCATAGACACTAGACAGGATTGCAGAGTGAATGAAAAGAAATCAACATGACACATATGACTACAGAGTGAATGTCACTCTCCAAACAAGGGCAACTAAATCATTAAGTGGCACTGGAGACCCCAGTAACTGAGCCTTCTGCAGAGGGACACAGCTAGTGTGGGGCACCTCAGTCCCCAGTTTCAATAGCAGTTAGCATGGCAAGTCCGAAGGGACTCCAGGTGCCAGTCTGTCAAAGGAATAGGAGAAAGGGCACAAGCATGTGAACATGTGGAGTTGTATGTGCTTCTGGATATACAGATGCCCAACAACTAACAGTCCTGAAAAAAGAGGATTCAAAAAGCGGTGGACAACGGGGATGACACTGTCTCTATCAAAATAGCCATGGCAGGTAATTAATTCACTTGTGAGTGGTACACAGCAAAAAATGTAATCCCTCTCCCTCCCTGACATCAGTTTGGCCCATGCTGATGCAATTCAAACCAGCTGAAAGTTATCACATCGGAGTCTCGGGCTGGAAGGAACCTCATGGTCATCTAACAACACCACACTTCTGAGGCACAGAATTCCTGCTACAAAACACCTCCAGCAACTGGAAACTCACTGATTTCAATGGCAACCCATTTTGTCCTTGGAAATTCCCAGCTTTAAGTCTGAAATCATGCAGTCCATGCACTCATCCTACAGACAGAAGTTGGGAACAGAGAAGTGACTTTTCTAAGGTTACATACTCAGGGAAGACCAGGTCTGACCCAGATAAACTCAACACAGGATTCCAGCAAGCCAGGCCTGCTGACCAGTACTCACCAAGCAACTTGCCAGACTTGTAACCAAATTTGCCCCTCCTTCCCAACCTGAACTGCCATCTGAGCTCCTAGAGCTCAATATCCACTCGTTAATTCATTAACCATTCATTCGTTTATAAAGGTTTAAGTGTCTATTATGTGTCAGGTCCTGTGCTGGACATTGGAGATATAATTAAGGAGACAACTGGAGAGGGAGGGCAACCACGTGTGTAGAAGGAAGACAGGGAGTACAGAGAACAGAGTGGCCAAGTTTGCCAAGGGCACAAAGGAGGTCAGAGAAGGTTTTATAAGACAGTTCCAGATAAATCTCTTAGTCACGCTAGTCCTATCATTTCCAGCAATGTCATCCCTTCAAAGAACTGCAAACCAAGCAATCTCTATGAGAAACAGAATCATGATGGCAGTGAATCAATCAACAAATTCCTGGTCAGCACTGTGGGTCTGCAACTTGTTCTAAAAGCACTGTGGGTTATGAGAAGAATATGAGTCAATTTATAAAAGAGTTGTCACTATTGAGTCATGTTCCTGAATTTCAACATTTTCTCTTCCAATTAATTATACTCTTCATTTTCCACAAAGGAAGAACATTCTCCAAAGGAAACTACAGAATGCTTGGGGAGGGGCACTGCTGAATTCAGCTCCCCACTATGACAGATAACCCTGATGTCCATATTCAACCTATAATCCCTCTTGACTTGAACTCACAATCAGTCTTCCACAGATTAACCTTTAAGCACATTTCAATTAAATCCTTTGCCCCTATACCAAATCCCCTTTCTCTGGATGCTCTTCTCCAACAAATATTGAGAAATTTAGCTTTGATTATCTAACTTCACAATATTTAATTAATGAACATCTCTACAAAGGTTTCTATGTGGACTTACAGGTAACCTCATCTCCTCTTACTTATTGTACAGCAAAATTCCTTACATGCAGGAATGGAATATAACAATTTTATACTGTCCAGAAGTTAATCATATAGGGTCAGTTAATACTTATTGAGTACTTACTATGTACCAGGTGCTATGCTAAGTGCTGTGGGGAATGCTAATAAATTAAATTCTTTAACCCCAAAAGAGATTTCCTAATCTAAATGGGAGAAAGCAACATAAAAAGTAAACAAACAAATAAAATTTAAATAGTTCAAAAGAAGAAATGTGACAATGGGGACACATTTTGTCACTAAATAATTGACATTGGCAATAGGTATGCTAGGAGTTTGGGAAAAGGAAGGTGCGTGCTGAGGAATCAGGAAGGAGAGGACTTTTCATGGAAAGGTGACTATTGGCCACATGAGAGAGAGAGAGGAAAGCATACAAGGTCACAGTAATGTGAAGAGAAGAATAAAAGCGGAAACGGCCAGGGAATGAACAGACCACTCAGAAAGTGGTGAGAGACAAGACTTTAAACAGAAGTTTGGGTGAAACTAGAAGCCTCTTTGAATGCCATACTAAGTTATTTCACTGTCTTTTTATGTCTTGTAAGAGCAATGGCATTTACAAGGGCCTAGGTCAATCCATATACACTCCCAAAGTACATAAAAGAGCTCAAATAGCAGCCGGCTAGCAGGATGTACACTCAGTCTTTGGGAAGGCCCAGGGAAGAAGCTAAAACTAGCACAGAGTAGGGAGTTAATTAATAGTTCACAAATAAATCCAGATGCATGAAAGGGCAAAGAAACTCTCTCTAGCAATAAGTAGCACATCTTACCCTTATATCACATTTACAGTTTACAAATTTTTATACTGTTGGTGTCTGATCTTGTTCTTTGATATCCTTCTAGAAATGATCTCATCCTGTGTTCTGGAAAGCCCACTGGAGTAGGCCTCAAGAGGTCCTCTGATTTTCGGTCTCTGCTCTTGACCCCATTTGCAGCAATCTGGGATTTGTGGTCCCATCCTCACTCACTCCTTCCCCCAGCTCCATGGAGGCCTTGAACTGTGGTGGGAGTAAGGGAGCTCCGACCCAGCTAATCTGTGGTGTATGCCCTCAGGGCTTCTCAGCCACACATCTGTGGATTCGCAAATCATTCACAGACTGATCAATTTCCTCATCTACACGTGAAGTTGGCACAGAGGTCACAGAGGATGGAAGTGGAGACTCCTTACTCTCCAGTGGACAGGGGGCAGGGGTTGTCCCAGCGATTCCATCCAAAAGCCGATTAATCTTCAAAATTTCCTGAGGACAGCTTGTAATTCAAAGGCCACAGTCCTGTTGATGGGGCAATGAAAGAGGGTTTTGTTTTCCACAAAAAGGGAAATTGAGGTTTTTGCGGTAAAAGAGAAGGATGTAGAATCAGCCACGTAATGGTTTATTCACAGCCTGACCCCTCCCTAAACCCACAGAGATATTGGAACTGAGACTCCTCTCTGTCATGAGTCACGCAGACTTGCATGGGCCTGGTGGACTTAGGAAAGAAAACACCAGTCAGCCCGCGTGTACAAGCATTTGGGGACAAAGATGTGATTCAACGATGGAGAGATACAGGCCCTTGACTTTAATGTGGAGAGACAGGCCCGAAGACAGGGCTGTCTGGGTCTTACAGAGCCAACAGGTCCTCTCAGAGGCCAGAGTGGCTATCACTTTTGGGGCTTGTTATTTGAGCCCATCACAGCTGACTTTTCCACTGACATCCCCAACTTCCATATTAATTATTTACTTACCAGAGATTCAGCCTGGCTATGTCAGATGGAAATAGGAGGGGTGATGCTGTAGCTCATATGGGCAGGCGTTGAAACAGTAAGAGAGGACACCTTTCAGACCACATGCCCATCTCCAGCAGAGAGGTAAGCTACTTGCTAGTCTTAAAGGGCTCTACAATCCCTACACCTTTTTTCCTCATCTACATCTGGAAACAGAAATGGAGGGATGTACCGATCCCAGGACCTCCCCCTGGGAGTTGTTTTTTGATTAAATATTTTCTTGGCCTAATATCAGAATCCTGAGGGGAAATGTATTCTCTGATTCTGGTTTGTCAGGGTTTGAAATCATAGGTGAAAGGGTGCCGAGCTGCTGGGAGGGCCTGCGCAGGAGGGGGCTCAGCCATCACTGTGAGCTCTGTTTGCTGGGAGAAGGACAGGTGTTAAGTTACATGCCTGGGGAATGTGAGCGCCAGGAAGGGACCTGGTGGGTGCCAGCCAAGGCAGCGAGGTCAATACCTCCTTCTGTACCAGCTCTTCCTGGAGACCAAAACAACAAACCAGCCCTTGGCTTCAGGTTCCTAAAAAGACCTGAAGTGTTCTTGTTTACTGTTCTAAGAGGCTGCACAGCACTTCTTTTTAAAGTAATTTATTTCACTGAATTAAAGACCTCGGAAAGGCAGCAGTACATGCAGTGAGGGCTAAGCAGGACATGTTTACAGAGTACTTTATCCTTAGCAGTGAGGGTCTAAATAAATGCAACATCCAATATGGTTGCTCCTGTCAAAGGTACAAGGGTGAGAAATAGCACTCCATGCATTTTGACAAACATCTTTACTTATTTATCTGTCCTGACACAGGCTTTGGGTTTCCTCCTTCACTGGATGCCTGCTCAGCACACCAAGTTCCTGTGGGGAGAAGTCTGTGATTGTACATGCAGAAGACAGCAGGGGCTATAGGACGGCCAGCCCCTGCAGTCAAGTTGCAGCATGTTAAAGAAAGCAGAATCTCAGAGTCCTGCTCGTCTTCAAGGAGCAGTAAGGTAAATTCCAAGAAGATCATATTTAGATATGAATTTCAACCAATTCAATTCTCATAATGAGGACATGTGAACATCTACTTGAGTGGTAATTAGGTTTCTTAGGTCAGTTCTGAATCTAAATCCTCCACGCATGTCCAGTACATATGCACACTCACACAGCACATCATTCATCAAGTAGGTCTAGACAGTCCCAGCACAAAACCTGAGAATGCAAACCTCACAAATACACACATGCACACACACCCCAGCCACTGGTATTTAGTGATAAAGAAAACATGTCAAAACGGGATCGGACATGGCATAAGGAAGAGGAAAAGTAGTCCAGCCAGACGTTATGGAAATTCCAACTCTTATTAGGGCAAGAAATCAGAATGACAATGATGATTCTATAAGAATCTATGAGTCTAAACAGACATAGAAGATTTTATTTCATATTGGTGACACGTTGACCAGGTAAGTAGTATTATCCCCATTTGACAGATGAGGAAAATGAGGTTGGGAGGCCATGTGTTTACAAAGTGGCAGAAACCAGAATTAGACCAAGGTCTGCCTGATTACACTCAGTTTCAACCCTTTCTCCCGTTTGTAGAGAATATAAGAATTTGTGAGTGCCTGGGGGGGCGGGTGTGCATGCGCGCACGTGCGAAACTCTATCTTCTATAATCAGTGTAACTCCATTCAACCCGGGGTCTTGGTCTAGTAGAGTAAAATATAAAACCAATATGACCAGGATTTTAATTCACAGGTTAAAGTTATTCTAAGGTTGGTTAGATGGAGATAAAGCCAGAGCCAGAACCCAGGTCTCTTGGCTCCTAATTCAGGGCTCTTTAAGCCACTGGACAAGGGCCTTCCCCACAAGGATTGCGACAATCTCCAAAACTTCTCCGTGGACCCTATTTTCTGTCAGGAAGATATCACTTACACAAGTGGTTCCTTTCTCTCCTGTGGCCATGTAGAAAAAGCAGGGCTTTGACAGAGCCTAACAAGCTGGGTTGGCCTTAGTGACTTGCTTGACCAATAGAACGTAGCAGAAGTGACATTTGTTAATTTTGAGACTAGTATATAAGAACTCTTGAAGCTCCCACCCAATTCTCTTGGAAGGATATCAGGGAAGAATCCAACGATACTGAGCCTGACATGCTGTGAGGAAACTCAAGTCAGCCATGTTGAGAGGTTGTGTGGAGACAGTAGCACCCAGACAGCCCCAGCTGCTCCAGGCATCTCAGCCTAAGCACCAGACATCCCCAGCAGACACGACACAGAGAAGAGAGAGACCCAGCCAACAGCTAGAGCTAGTCACAAATCTGGCAAACTCATGCTGTCCCAGCCATTCCAGATGAGTTCCAGACCATTGAAGAGCGGAAGTAAGCCATCCACACTATGCTCATCAACAACAGGGAGACCATAATAAAATGGCTGTAGTTTTAATGCCACTAAGTTTCAGGGTGGTTTGTTATGCAGCAGTTAGACAATGAGAACAACTTCTGTTTCCTGCATAAAGTGCTCCCAGCATGATCCAACCGTCCAAAACTCCGGGGACTATCTGAGCCTTCTCCTCCCCCAGCCCCAACCACAGCTTTCTCATTGCTCCCTTGGTGTCCCTCTTGGACCTCTGGGCAATACTGAAGGGAAAAGAATCGGTTGAGAGCCTAAAAAAGAATAGAGGCAAGACAGGTAGCAGATATTAAATGCCCTCCCCTCGGTAGGCAGAAGTGATACATGAGAGCCTCTTGGATGCAGAGACCAAGGAACACAGGTTGTGAGCACATGGAAAGTTGCGAAAAAGCAGGTTCGGAAAAGGCATACAGTCAAGGAGACAACTGGAGAAAAGAAAACCCTGAGTGCGAGAGGCATGAGCTGGGCTCCTCACTGCCTTCCTCCCCCAGGCCCTTTGCACGTTTCCACATCCAAGCTCAACTGTGCTCCCCAGATTCTCCCTGGCTCCACCATTTGCATCCTCAAGGACTCCAGCAATCTCTGACGACCTACTGATTGACAGTTTCTCTTATCTTTCCTCTTAGTTTCCCATGTTTGTCTTCTCCCTACAACTGGAATAAAAACTGTTTGAGGGAAGAACCTGTGTTATATAATTTCCCTTCACATTCCACAGTACCAGGCCCAGACCTGAACACAATAAAGGAAGTCCTATTCAATATGTGTCTAGGGACTGAAATTCAGTACTGCCCATACACCAAGGGCAGGTTATGTCCCAGGCTCACTACTCCAGGTTTCTGCAAATGTTCCATGATGTGTTTTCAAGCATTTGACTCACATGGATGCACAGCTGCACTTCACTTCACCAGCAGGCTTCTGGGAAGATTGATCTACACTACAGTTTCTGTGGAGCAACTAAGCTCATGCACCACAGGCTTCACAGGCTTCTGATCCCACAACTTCACTGGAAACACTCTCCGAAAGTCACAGTGAGCAATGTTGCCAAAGCCTGTGCTACATTAAAGCATACACTTCTGGGGCTCTTGAGATTTCTTCTACTCTGGCCCCATCACTCTTTGCAAAAATTTTTCTTCTGCCTATCTCCTAAGTGCCTGTAATCCCCAAGGTCTTTCCACAGCCCTCAGACTCTACAAGTTACCCCAGGCAAATTAAACCACACCCATGATTTCCCTTGAAACTGGAAACTCAACAGGAATCACATACCTTAGCATTCTTTTCCCTAACCAGCTTTTCTTTATGAATGGTGATATGCATTTACCTAGGAGATAAATTCCATCTTCTCATTCAACAACTTAATCCCATTAGCCAGAGTCAAACAGATTCTACTTGCTTAATGCCTTTTGAATCAATTTTCTTCTGATGACATCCCCTGCCAACAGTGTGTTTCAGGTTTTTATCACTTCTCACCTAGATTATGTTAAAGGCCTCCAACCTCTCTCCCCTATGATCTGCTCTCCATATGACCCTCCATGTGACCTTTCCAGAACATAATTCTGTCTGTGTAATTCCTATGTCTAAAATAAATCATAATTTTCAGAATAAGGTTCAACCTCCTTGTACACAAGGCCCAAGAACAGTGATTCAAAGTGAGCTCTAGAGCCAGGCTTCATGGGTTCAATTACAACCTCCACCTCTTCCTAGTTCTTTTTATTTTTTTTAATAGAATTTTTAAAATAAATTTATTTTTGGCTGCATTGGGTCTTTGTTGCCGTGCGCGGGCTTTCTCTAGTTGCGGCGAGCAGGCTTTCTCTAGCTGCAGCAAGTGGGGGCTACTCTTCCTTGAGGTGCGCGGCCTCTCATTGCGGTGGCTTATCTAGTTGTGGAGCACGAGCTCTAGGCGCGCAGGCTTCAGTAGTTGTGGCACGCAGCCTCAGCAGTTGTGCCTCGCGGGCTCTAGAGTGTAGGCTCAGTAGTTGTGGTGCATGAGATTAGTTGCTCCACGGCATATGGGATCTTCCCAGACCAGGGCTCAAACCCATGTCCCCTGCATTGGCAGGCTGATTATTAACCACTGTGCCACCAGGGAAGTCCCATGTCTTCCTAGTTGTGTGACAGAAAAATGGCTCAGTGTTTCTGTGCCTCGGTTTCTTCATTTGTAAAATGGGGATAAGAATAGTAGTTATCTCGTAGGCTTTTATGGGGATTATATTAGGTAAACAGGTGAAGGGCTTAAAACTCTATCCAGCACTTAATAAGGAGGCAACAAATATTAGTTCCTATCTGCATTCTTCCCACTGCTCAACCTTCATCACTGCTCCCAACACACTCTTTGTGGCATTAATTTGAGCAGAACTACTTGTATTTCCTCTCATAGAACCTGTGTTTTACCACCCAGACCTTTGTCCAGGCTATTCTTTCTTTGTGGAATGTCCATTCTCCACCCTAGTCCAACCGATTCCTCTTGTCCCTCAAAACGTGCTCCAAGGGTTCCCTCCCCTTCCATCCCTGAAGCTTTCTGTTCACTGCATTTAGTATATTATTTGATAAGTTTCACTTTATTAGCCTGTCTCACTCAAGTTTGTGTGATTCTTTTGCTTTTTTTGTCTTTACGCGGGCCTCTCACTGTTGTGGCCTCTCCCGTTGCGGAACACAGGCTCCGGACGCGCAGGCTCAGTGGCCATGGCTCACGGGCCCAGCCACTCCGCGGCATGTGGGATCTTCCCGGACCGGGGCACGAACCGGTGTCCCCTGCATCGGCAGGCGGACTCTCAACCACTGTGCCACCAGGGAAGCCCCGATTCTTTTTGTTTTTATTGAGGTATGGTTGATGTACAATGTTATATAAGTTTGAGGTGTACAACATAGTGATTCAGAATTTTTAAAGGTTATATTCTATTTATAGTTACTATAAAATATTGGTTATATTCCCTGTGGTGTACAATATATCCTTGTAGTTTATTTTACACACAGTTTGTATTGCTTAATCTCCTACCCCTATTCTTGCCCCTCCCCACTTCCTTCTCCCCACTGGTAACCACTAGTTTGTTCTTTACCTCTGTTAAGTCTGTTTCTTTTTTGTTATATTCACTAGTTTGTTGTATTTTTAAGATCCCACATATAAGTGATATCATACAGTATTCGTCTTTCTCTGTCTGACTTATTTCACTTAGCATAATACCCTCCAAGTTCATCCATATTGTTGCAAAAATGAATGGCAAAATTTCATTCTTTTTTTATGGCTGAGTAATAGTCCATTGTATATATATACCACATCTTCTTTATCCATTCGTCTGTTAATAGATACTTAGATTGCTTCCTTTCTTGGCAATTGTAAATTACACTGCTATTAACATTGGGGTACATCTATCTTTTTGAATTAGTGTTTTAGCTTTATTCGGATATATGCCCAGCAGTGGAACTGCTGGGTCATATGGTAGCTGTATGCTTAGTTTTTTGAGAAACCTCCATACTGTCTCCTACAGTGGCTGCACCAATTTACATTCCCACCAACAGTGTCCAAGGGTTCCATTTTCTCCACATCCTTGCCAACATTTGTTATTTGTGTTCTTTTTGATGATGTCCATTCTGACCAGTGTGAGGTGATATCTCATTTTGGTTTTAATTGGCATTTCTCCGATGATTAATGATGTTGAGCATCTTTTCATGTGCCTGTTGGCCATCTGTATGTCTGGAAAAATGTATATTCAGGTCTTCTGCCCATTTTTTAATTGGTTTGTTTGCTTGTTTGATGTTAAGTTGTATGAACTGCTCCTATATTTTGGATTTTAACCTCTTGACAGTCATATCATTTGCAAATATTTTCTCTTACTCAGTAGGCTGTCTTTTCATTTCGTTGATTGTTGGGAGCCAAGAAGTTTTCGCCATTAGAAGATGGCCGACACCCTGCTTCTCTTCCTGATTTATGAGATAGAAGTTCGCGCCTAAAATGAAAGCCCGCGCACGCAGCACCAATGATGATTAGCCAAGTACTTCCCTCATTCTGAATCCCGCCCCCCTTTCTCTGCAGTGTATAAATACAGCTACCGCAGCAATAAAAGTTTGAGGCTTGATCAGGATTCTGTCTTGCCTCCGTTCTTTCGCGTCTCCTGCCCTTCCCCCTTTTTTCAACCCCCACAGGTTCCTCCTCGGACTCACAAGGATTTGTCCTGCTGGTCGGGACTCCCGGGGACGCCCGGGGCCGTACACAGTTGATGGGTTCCTTTGCTGTGCAAAAACTTTTAAGTAGGTCCCATTTGTTTATTTTTGCTTTTATGTCCTTTGCTTTAGGAGACAGATCCAAAAAACTATTGCTATGATTTACGAAAGTTTGTGTGATTCTTGAAGGAAGATGACATGTCTTATTTGATTTTATATTCTTTTTTTTTTTTTTTTTTTTTTGCGGTACGCGGGCCTCTCACTGTTGTGGCCTCTCCCGTTGCAGAGCACAGGCTCCGGACGCACAGGCTCAGCGGCCATGGCTCATGGGCCCAGCCGCACTGCGGCATGTGGGATCTTTCCAGACTGGGGCACAAACCCACGTCCCCTGCATCAGCAGGCGGACTCTCAACCACTGCGCCACCAGGGAAGCCCTGATTTTATATTCTTAATACTGAGTGCAATGACTGCCTCAGAATCCAAACGCATTCATTGTTAGTGGAATAAATAAATGATCACTATGGGACATTAATAACAGGTACCCAGATGCACCTTAAATTTGATTACTTGTACTTAAAACAGTGCACTTTTCAAGCATGCATACCTTCTGTGATTTTTAATAGACTGCAAATAAATTTAGCACAGAGAAATGTGATGATATCCAGAGAGATGACCAGTTCTGAGAAACTCAAGTTTCAAATAGTGAACAGCCACTAAACATCCCAAAGGCTTCTACTTCTCCCTATCTCCTGACTGCCCTGCTATCTGGAATAAATCAGACGTTATAACACCAGAGTTTGAATAAGGTAGCCAAGCTGTGCTAATGTGATCACAACGCATTAGAGGTGCATGATTCAGTCTCTCGGAATCAGCATATTCCTAAGTAATGAGTCTTGAATGAGAGAAGAGAAGACTCTGATTTCTTCCTGAGATAGCCTTCATTCATTCTGTAGACTGGACTTCATAAGTGGCAACGGGACAAATGAGGGAATGCATGAATGGTACTTCTGAGGGTCTCCCCCCAAATCAAGTCTCTTTTGTTACCAGATACAAGTGATCTGGGTTTCAGTTTAGGGTCTTAGAAAAGTGTCACTAACTCTCTAGCATAGCTTCTATGCTCTAGGGTTAGCTAGGATTAAAAGGCAGGGTTACAAAGAGGAATACTTTAACCCAAAATGGGAAAAAGCAGCTAAGCCCAGAACTATCCAACACTGGAAAGGCCACTCACAAAGCACAGACAAGGGCAGCTAAGCGTCTGTCAGGGATACCAGCATGGGTCCATTTCACCTGTAAGAATCCAATTTTATGAAGGTGGTCAAGATTTCACATTTAAGGTGTTTTGAGAGCTTAGTGAAGATACAGAAGGGGTTGCTTAAATGATTCTTGTTCTCATTAGGGTTGGAGGGAACATTCTGGGTACCTCAAATCATATAGTTGGCAACCACCAACAGAGCTCATACGAAGAGAGTGTCTGCCAACTATCCACTCTCCTGAACTCAAAGGAGATTCTGGCCATTCAGTGCCTAGGCTGCCTCTAGAACAGCAAGTTTCTCATCTAAATGCATCTTCATGGGACACATAAGACATTCAGCAACAATTCCTTAAATACTTTCAAATGAAAAGGAAATGATGATAAGGCCCTTGAAGATAGGAACCTCAACAGATAGCATTCATCATAATCTCTACCCCAAAGTGGGTGACAGGAATGAGAACACTGACAGTAAAACAAATTAAAAGCTTGTTTTTGTTTAGGAATCAAAATATATATACACAAAAACACACACATTCCCTTATACATCCTGACTAAATATTTGAGTCAAATGTGTATAACTCTTCCTGAGAGCTAAAACACTGAGCAACCCAAACTAAATAGGCTTCATTTAAGATCTGAAAAGTGAGACTGAAACATGTTTAGACTGTTAAAAAGAAAAAAAAAAATCTGTTAACATGTTCTATTCTTGCATTTGGATAATGCTCTCAACTTCCCAAGATCCTTTGATAGCCATCACCTTCACACCCCCTCCTCCTCAGTAAGATCAACAGCAAAGGGATTTATCTCCCCAGTTGACCGCAGAATGTGAAAGCAGAAACCAGAGTGGGAACATGGCTGTCATACAACAATTTAGCTAGATCCTTTCATCTTGGGCTCTTCTTCACATATTATTCCAAAAATGAATTATGGAACGAAGCACACAATTGTGTGGTTTGAGGCATTTGTTAAAACAAGGCCTTCAGGAAATCTTTGTATACCTTAAAAATTTAATAGACTTCAAGTATAGTTCATTGGGAAGCAAACACGTCATGAAATTTAAAAGCAATATTATTACATACTGATGTAATATTATGACCTCTAAACTGCAAATGTGAGGCCCATATAGCCTCATGATTAAGAATATGAACTTTAAAATCAGACCGACCTGACTTCAAATACTCACACCCATATACACTTGCTATGTGCCATTTGGCAAGCTATCTAACTTCCCAAAGCCACAGTGTGCTCATCAGCAAATTGGGAATAATAAGACTCACCTCTTAGAGCTGCTGGGAGGATCACATATAAATGTGCATCAGTGCCTAATATAGAGAACTTAAGAGACAGCAATTATTATTAGCTTATTCATAATCTCTTTCAGTAATTTCCAGTTTTAGGCCCTACAGTAAAGCAAAGTTTCTACCTTCCTCGAAAAGAAAATAATATTTATCTAGGACTATTGGAATGAACTAAAATCCAAAAGCTTGAAATGTCACTTACAAAGTACTTTGTAATAATTCACACTAGTTAGTTTTTAAAGTTTAAAATTTACATAAGAATTTTATGAAGTTTTAGGATGTTCCCAGAATTGACAGGAGGAAAATTCCCTCCTGAACTAAAAAGCCAGAAAAACTTCAGAGGGGAAGGAATCTTTCAGAGACCTACTCAAGGTTCCATGAAGGCACCCAGTTCTGATTTCCTCCAGGTTACCTGAGAACCAGGAGAAACCCACCCCCTTTGAAGTTTCTCACACCTCCCTCCCACCCCCAGCCATCATCACTACCCCAGCACCCTTTCTAACCATAGATTTCTAAGTAAAAAAGGAAACTGCCTAAAATTGAAACCACTTTGGTCTATTATTGGCTTGGTGGCTGTAGGAAGAAAATGGAGGAGGGGTAGTGGTAAGAGATGCTGATGGAAATACTCTGAGTCATCACTTCCTGGAAGAGGTGGCAGTGAACTCAAAGTTGGCTGGGGAGTCAGGGGGCTAAGGCTGGGTCCCAGCTCTGCCACAACCTCACAGGCACCGTGGGGACATCACTTAACTTCTGCGGATTGCCCTCTGTGATATGACCCTCACAGCCTTCCCAGCTCTACATTCTTGTCATTCATAAATATCCCAGTGAATAAACCACCAATGCTACTCACCATCAGCCTGGAAACCTAAATGAACTTGCACTCCTGAGCACCGCAGCCGTTCTCACAAGCAAGAGCAGGCAGGACCAAGCAAGGAGGAGGAGAGCTGGCTCTGACTGAGCTGTTTGTTTGTGTAAAACAAACAACTGTTTTACTTCCTAACCACTTCCCCACACCCAGACTCTCCCACCTACACATATGGCGCCCCAGCCCTGCTACAAAATTCCCCCCGAGCAGTGCAGGGTAACCCCACTTGGAAACGATGCCCTGGGATAGCCTGAGCACTAGGGTAGCTGCAATCACTTTAAATTCTCTCTCAGACGCAAGATTTATATAAAAGTATTCAGTAAACTGTGAGCAGACACAGATGACTGTAAGATTCAGATTTTAAAAGAAAACAACCTTAACAGAATTAAACCAAAAGTTGCAGCTTGCATTGGAATCACCGTTCATGCACCTGCGTGCCTTTGAGAGAAAGGACTGGCCTCTTTTTCATTTGTCTGATGCTAATTCCTATGGGCAGCTGTTAATCCCTCCCCCTGATAAGGCAGGTCCTCATGACCACGTGCTGGATGAGTGAGTGAAGAAATGAATGCTGAGCTGCCCAAACAAGGAGGCAAAGGAGGATGACGCTTACACAGCTCCTTGAATTCTGTAGTCACTTTGGCTTCATGGGTTATTTAATATTCTCTCTCATTCATGTTCTCTCTCCATCTCCGGCCCCCACCCCAATGCATTATGCAGTCTGACTGAATACCACTCAAAATATTTTCTCATTTAGAGAAGAAAACAGGAATTTGCCACTTGTCTGCCTCTATTCTGTTGCCTGTCAGCCTTCAGCAAATATTTCAATCCTGGGTCTTTGCCTGCTGTTAACCTTTCTCCTTTAACCTTTGGCCCTGCCCTCTTCAAATCTTCAAGGCTTTACCTTCTCATCTTTCCAGTTCAGACACTCCACCGCAGAGCTGACTTCTCTGACTACTATGTTCAACCAAAGGGAGATATGACAACACCCCTAAAGCAATTGGAGTCAAAGGAGAGCTTCTGCAATCCGCTTGCGTGATCAAAAGATGATTAGGCACATTTAACATCATGGTGGATGGGACTCTTCCTGTAACTGGGCTCCCATTCTCACTGGCGTAAATGTGGCCTCCCAGCCTTCAGTGCCTTTTTTCTAGTCCAGCCACTTCCGAATCCTAACTACCTCAAGTGGGCAGGTCGCTGTGATTAGAGGCTCAGGGTTGGCTGTCAGATGTACACATAAGATGCAGATCAGGTCCACCAGGGCAGTGAGGATGCAGAGCTCCTGGTGGACTTTTCACGCTTGGTCAAATCACATAACCATTGCCTTCCAAACCCCTGCCCCTCCTTCTCCCAATCACTGCAACTTCTCTGGTTCTAGCTAATCACCCCCCATCCCACATCCCATTTTGGGACCACTAGCAGTCACCCTTTTCCCGTTCTTGTCTGTGTCCACCAATATGTGACCTGTGCTATTCCTGTGTACTTCTGCAACTTTTGGGGGAAGGTGGGGAATATCTAAGGACCTTTTCTTTTGCAATGACCAGTCTGCTGTCTAATAGCACTCCTTCTAACGTAATTAATTGTGTCGTCTCTTGGTTCATTAGAAATGAGATCCCCAGGTCCCAGCCAGCCTAATGCAAGGTAAATCATGTTTAAGTAACCGCATAACTAGTGGGTCAGTTTTATGTTTTGTCTTGGTTGCGACCATTATTTAGCTGGATTCTCAAAGTGCCTGTCAGTGAGGCTTTCATGTCAGGCCAGTATTAAAAGACGAATGTTTTCTCCCCTCCCCACCCCCATTTCTAGCCCCTCTTCTCTGAATGCTGCATGTACAGGGCAGCTAGGAAATAAAGGCTCCTTTATCTGATCCTCCTAGACAGAGCCATGTCAGTTCAGGAGGATTCAAGAGAGAAGTGCCAAACTGCAATAAGATGGGCCAAGCAAATAGGCAGGCAGACTCCCGTGCAGTGGCAATGAATGGCCACAGTAATCGAGTGTCCTGTCTCTTCTTTAGCACCCAGCATTGTGAGGATTAGAAAGGATTTTTTTTCCAGACTTTCATTGATTGGCCATGTGATCCCGGACAAATCATGAAACATCCTGATTTGGACTCTATCCTCATCTGTAAAGGGAAGATTGCTCTGATGATCTTCAAGGTCTCTTTCAGCTTTAATATTCTTTACGTGTATCCATCAAGCACTGGGAAGCAGTCTGGCCCACTCAGATGGCTATGGAGAATGCCCCCTACAGCATAAAAAAAGGGTCTTCTGAAGAGATGAAAGCACCAACTTTCTTTATAGCCAGAGTTTGCCCAGTATAAAGGAAAGTAAGAGGAAGAGAAGGAAAAAGCAGGATGTCCTTTTTTTACAAAAGGGAAATTAAGGTGCAGTTTCACAACATCATAGAGAGAATAAATTACTGGTGCTTTTAGACATAAACACAGAAGAACTCCAAATTTTTTCCCAGATTTTTATCCTATTATATCAACCTTCCCATAGAACGGCCTGATGATAAGCAAAAGGAGCATTTTCGCTTTTTAATTTTTGTAGATTTGTGTTTACCATTTTCCCTAGGATGCCAGCCTGGACATCCCAGAAGTCTAGCATGAGAGCCCTCCTGACCACACACCCTACACAATCTTCTGTCTCCCACACTCCCTCAGGAGCAAAGCCTTTGCTGGTCAATGGACGATGATAACTAATCCCTCCATGCATGACCTCCAGAACTTAGTTCATCCCATCCACAGAGCATGTGTTGCTCATCATGCATCACTTCTACTCCATGGAAGCTCCCTGAAGACAAGGGTAATAGAGGTCACGAAGCCTTTAGATCCCTACAGCATACGGTACACCACTTGTCTCCAGTAGGCTCACTGTAAACACTTGTAGAATGAATGCAGGTGAAACAACAATATCTTTGACATAGAACTATTTGGTCACACTGGTGGCACATACCTCTCTTAGTTTTTAACTAGGATGTAAACTTCCCTAAACATGTTCTACCTCTTTCAGAACACACACCACCAATTAAGAACTAAAGCTGAAGCAAAGATGGGAGAGAAATTAGGGCAGCAGGAGACTCAGAGGAGAAGTAAAGGATAGGAGCACAAGAAGGCAATTGGAGATACTGACGAGGAATGCCCAAAAATGACATAGATAGGATCTCCCAGGATTCCTCCCTCTCCTCCTAAGCCCAGAGCCCCATCAAAGCCAGCCCCCAAGACATCTATTTCTACAGCATACCAACACACACATACATGTCCACTCAGACGCCCTCTCACATACACATGTCCAGACACCCTCCAGTTGGCAAACAAGTGACAGTACGCAAATTAGCAGAAGCCACAAAGATTTGCTTCGGTGGGGAGCCTGAACAAACAAGGAACAATTTTGCAAGTGGCCACAGATGGCTTAGCTTCTCTCCTTACAATGGACACTAACAAGATTTGCCATAACTAATTCATTCTTTCATACCATTGCCCTGTTCCCCCACCTTCTGAGGGTGGGGGAAATTCCCCATCATGGCCATATGCATTTTTGTTCCTTTCTAACACACAAAAAGTGCAATTTGTTCCTCCTCATTGTATATGGGTAGATCACACCTAAAGGAGTTAAAAAAAAGTTTGAGAGGAAATGATGGTGGAAGCAAACATATGCTGGCTTTTCTCTCCCATTTTAGCTGTTTGGAGAAGGGGTAGAAAAGCAGATATTTACTGAGTCCTATACTGAGCTGGAGAACTCAGTAGTAGCAGAGGAATGGGTATGAAGCATAGCAGAAAACAAAACAGTGAAACAGACAGCTGGAAACAAAAGTCCACAGCAAAATACTGGATTTGGAAACTTTGTGGACACCTTAAGCTCTTCTTCACTCCAGGCACTTTCTAATCAGCTTTTCATAAGTGTCCCTAACACACAATCAATGGATTCTTAAGAAAATAACTGAGCTTCTCTAACTCATAGGAATCAGAATGTTGGAGGCGTTCCTTTGTACCTGCCTGAAGGCTCTTTAGGCCTCTTCAGGGTGATAGCGAAAACCAAGGGCACTTCCTCTCCTCACTGGGGGCTGCAGCAGACCTCTGTTTCTTGTCCACTCTGGGCTTGCTTCCCTCCATTGGTGCTGTATTTTGATTTCTTAAAGCAGCTCTCTGCAGACACCCTCATTCTCTTCTCCGCAACTTGGGAGCGGGTGGCAACATATCTTTCCTTTTTGTATGTTTTTTGTTTTTTTGTTTGTTTTAACATATCTTTCTTGATGCGCTCAGGAAGAAGTCGGATCTCCCTATCTGCTCTCCCGAGGCTTTCCTGCACTCCACATTTCCAGGTAAACCTTGCAGGCCTGCCCAGCGGATTCAAGGCAGACAGTGAGCATCCTGCCCCTTGGACAATGGTTCAAACAATGCCCTGGCCACTTTTCCCTCCTGCCTACATCCTCTGCTTCCCTCAAGGCCCATTCAAGCCTCCTCTCTTCCTTCATCCTTCTCTGGATTCTTCACACACCCCAGCATCTGGCACAAGATGAGCATCACACTTGGGCCTAACCTTCCCAACCAAAGGTGAAGTTTGGAGGCTTCTCTGAAGGCCAAACAAGTCTGTATATACCTGGAGTGATGGCTCTGTATCCTTTCACCTGCCCGGATTTTCATTCTTAGTCATCATTCATATCAAGTGTAGCAGAATATATCTATACTCTTTTTTCAAATAAATATGTATTTTATACTTATAGGCAGCTATTTAACAAAACTATGCATGTTATTATATTAATAATTAGGTCAAATCAAGTCCATATATTAATATGCCTCCTAGTTATATGAATCAGTATTTATATGGGGATTTATTGGAATATCTCAGTTGGAAAAGACTTTTGTATATTCTGCTTCATTGCCTTCATTTCAAGATGTGACTCCTGAGAACAAGAGGCAGTGAGGAAACCCAGGTGGTTGGGAGCAGAGACTAATCTCCTGTTTCTCAGTCAGGGCTCTATTGCATCATATACAGTATCTATCTTCCCAGAGGCCAGACACACACACATACATGTATGTGCACCTAACACCAAAC
This sequence comes from Aethalodelphis obliquidens, assembly GCF_003676395.1. Classification (NCBI taxonomy): domain Eukaryota; kingdom Metazoa; phylum Chordata; class Mammalia; order Artiodactyla; family Delphinidae; genus Aethalodelphis; species Aethalodelphis obliquidens. The sequence continues at coordinate 1,359,581 of NW_020837963.1, read as the reverse complement.
ACTCTCTAATGCACACACCAAACCACACCACCTTCTTAGGGCTCCTCAGACAGAGCTCATCAGAGAAAACATGATGACAGAAGGATGTATGTGACTGTGCGTCCTTCTCTGATGTTCTCTAGATATGACTCGGACTATCTCCTAAATATATGTCTTCCTCTCCAGCTCTTTGCCTCCACTGCCCACAGGCTGAACCCCAGAGCGGGGCTGTCCTCTTCTGAGAAAGAAAAGCTCCAAGGACGAGCAGTTGTCTCCCTGTGTTAAATGAGATGAGCAGAAACAGCCACTGCTGCACAGCAGTCAGGCCCAGACAGAGAGTGCTCTGCTGCAGGCCTAATATCGGGAGCAAAGGTCAGCTGTCATTTAGGAATGAAGCCAGAAGGAAAGCCAGGCATCCAGAAGATCAGCACCTGCTCCTCCCTAGAGGTGGAGGGGGCACAGCTGGTCCAGCCCGTGGCGGCCCCTCTCAGGCCCACCTGCACGGCTGCCCCCAAGGGGGTGTGAGCAGTGGCTTCCACACTAGTAGAAAGCCACCAGTACCTCGGGTGGAGCAGTAAGTACTTTTGAGAGGGTCCAGGACCAAAGGCCAAGCTCATCCAGGAGTGCCCACTTTCTCACCAGTTCTTCCATCCCTCCTCTGCACTGGTTGCCTGGACTGAGAGAGCCTTTCAGAGGCAGCCCTTCCCCCAGCCCATAAGCATGAGCGAATTCTCTGCCCCCGACCCCACCTCTTCTTTCAGATGCCAAACGTCCCTCCTTCCCTTTGCAGGAGCCAGCTCTCACACGGCCTCCACCCTTGCACTTGATTTGCCCCAGTAACCGGAGATTTCTACTTTTCTACTTCCATCTCCTCCACCGGGTAGCTTAAGTACTAGGCTGTAGCCTTTGTCGTTACCATCAAATACAGAAAATAAAATCTTTATTAAGTGACTATGTAAGTGGTTCTCTGTTAGACCCATCAGATGGCTGAAACTGGACATTAAGTTGTATGAAGAGTGAAAAGGCAGCATCACTATTAATAGGGATTCATTTATGTATATGTGATCATTTTTACCAATGTTAAGTTAGTTTGGGGTGGGCTAACACGGATTAATTAATAACTACATCCTGTATCAGTATCATCAATCTGGAATTAGACTTCAAGATTGTCTGGATTCTGCTCCCTCTAACAAAATGTGTAACGTGATTTTTCAGGTTTTCAGCCAACCTTGCTTTTCTCTCTTCTTCTTTCTATGCTGGAAATCTCAAGGACATCCCATTGATTAAATACATCAGTACCATAAGCCACATGTGTCTCACAGAATGGATGCCTTCAACTCACGTCTCTTCTTGTTCTGCTTCAAGGTACTTCTCGTCTTTCTTTTTAATTAGCCAGGGACTGTCCCTATCACTCAGTCAAATCAACCAGTCAACTACAAGGTATTTTTTTGCGAATTCTGACATCCTTCTTCCTAGTTGAGGTGTTATGAAGAAGTTTTTCTGTCTCAGTTCCTACTTTGAGGTAGCCTGCAAATCAGACAGACAACATTACCCCACTTAAGAATAATGCCCAGTTATAACTCCATGATAGTGCCTGGCATGAGACACATAGGGATTGAAGAAAATACCTTTTATTAAATGAGTGTATAAATGAATGAATGACTCAGTGATGCAGAAGAAAGGGTGCACTGTAAATGGGACAGTTAGCATCAGCAGGGGTACCCAAGTACTGCTCAGCTCAGCTCTATGACTCTTTGTTGGGGCATCTTTCTCAGGTCCAGCAGAGCCCACTGTTCTGAAGTCAACATTCTCCCTTTACTATTTCCTCCTGTTCTCCTGCTCTCACACCTCTGGGATCTGCAGCCTCAGGTAAAACAGAGCTAGAAAGGGAGGCTGGCTAACCCAAAGTGCAGCCTGAGTCCGCTGGCAGAGCTGAAAGTAGGGACCATTCTTCTTGGCCCCTGGCCCACTGCCCCTGTACCCGCTACCACCCAGTTTACGAATACCGGCACTTAAAACCTCTCTCACCTAGTCCAATGTGTCTGTATGCTGTCTTCTCTTGCTCTCTCTGAATTCCTTCAGGCGAGATTTGTTTTTACTCTTGGATTGTATTAGAAAGTGAAGGAGAGACCAGTTAGTAAAAATTACTTCAGTTCACATAGTAAGGTTTTGAACAAGACTTTATCGGAGAGTTTCAGGAGCACAGCTGAGTACATTGCTAAGTCAAGTCACCGTATTTCTTATAATTCACATTAACAGGTGCCTACAATGTATTTTAAGATAGTAAAATAAATACAGACACACATGCATTGTAAGTTATCTAGGAAAATTCTATATCCTTAGGAGAAAGCAAAAGAGAAACCATTGGCTTCTCTCTCTTTCTGTTGTGTTTGTTTTATTTTATTTTCCATTCTAGGGGAATCCTCCAGTCCCCCGATGCTCTGTGTCATAATTCCAGCCTAATAGTGAGAGGATGGAGGAGATGGCATGTTTAAAAACAGCTTTATGGATTTTATGGGTTTTCACCAATTTACAGAATTCATCATGTGTTCACTCCCTGACCTCTCCTCTCATCACCATAAAGGAGAAAGACATACCCTTTGGTTTGTTAAAAGGCTCTCACCCAGGAAAGCCCATGAGTGAAGGTTGGGAGTGTGTGTAGCAAGCGAGGGCTGGGCGTGCAAGGCCAGAGGTCAGCAGGGTGCTCTGCTCACAAAGTTGCAGGACCACTTGAGAAGATATCTCAGAGCATCCCCTGAACCTGCTGAGATGATTTTCACTTATTTTGTGGAACATGACAGAAAAAGAGGACAAATGCACATGGTTCAGGAATAGAAGAGTTTATAAAACTTTCACAAGATTTGACGAAACTGTCCCTCTGGGTTCTCAGGCATCTAACTATTCTGGTCCCAGTTTACAGAGAAATGGAAATATTGAGAAGGCACCTGCTTGTGGGTCTTCAGGAGGGCAGGCTTAGAACCTTGGGCTTGGGCTCAACCCCCCGAGCCCTGAGTGAGGAGCTGCCTCAGGGCTCAGAGGGTGGACACGCTGGGATCCCAGCTTCCCGACTCTGAGACTGAGGCAAGGCACTGGAGGTTTCTGCACCTCACTGCATACAACTGTAAAATGGGGATAATAACATCTCCACTGCCGTGGTGGGGCGGATTTAGTAGACAGTGTGTGTTGAGTGCTTGGCAACGTTCCCAGCTGCACTCAGCAACAAAATGGTGGCTGTGGCTCTGCTCAGGAAAGCAGCCTGCACGGCCAGTTGCTTTTCCCTGTGGTTCAAGTTTTCCATAAAAGAATGACTCTCCTCTGCCTCTGATGCACAGTTCATATTCTTCAGCAGGAAATGAGGAAACGTTAAGAGGCTGTACACCGAAGGATCTCCAAGCAAACATCCACGGACAGCAAGGCCTAAGCTTAAGCAACCAGTAAGATTTTGTGTGACTTACAAAATGAGGTGGGAACAGGAAGAAATACTTTTCTTAGTGATGGTTTTCATTTTTTTCTGTTTTGTTTTTGTTTTTATTTTCTCCACCCCCTGCCAAAGGATTAACATGCAGGTTCTTAAACAAGGGGGTCCCCCATTTACAGCTGACAGCGGCAGCTGCAACTTCTGACTCTCCTGCAGAATGGCAGGGAATCGAATCAAAAAGAAAAGCAAGTGGACAACCTTTCCTCCGGGAGCACGAAACACAATACCAGCCTCTCGCCAAACCCAGCAGACCCCAGCTCTGATTGGAGGTTGCCTTGGAACAAAGGGAAATTGGTATTTAAAAAAAAATCTTCTGAAAGCCAACTCAGCAGATGGTTTTTTCCTGGGCTCCAAGAGAGGGGGGTGGGGTAGGGAGGTGGGGGTAGGGGAAGGATGCCGGGATAACCCAACTGCCACCAGGATACAGATGACTGAGAAGTGACAAAGATGGGTAAAGAAGGCTGACCTCTCGCCCCAGAATTTCACAAAGGGCAATTACACCATGTGCTGGTGATCTGGACTAAGCCGCTGATCACATCCAACCTGCAGCTGCTGTTGACCACAGCCACGTCTGGGGGCTTTATCCAAAGCTGGGGAAGAGAGAGCCTAGGGATATTAGAGGAAGCCTGGAAAAGTTTAATTAGAGACTACAGCTTGTTAAGAATCTAATATAGGGTAGTTCTACAGAATAACACCTTATATTTCCATTTCACTTTTAACATTTCAGAACCACTTTACAACCGTGCGCTCAGATTATCTTCAAAGTAATGTGTAAGGAAGAGACACAGTATTAATCCCCTGTTAAATATGAGAAAACGGAGATTCACTTGCTAAAAGCAGAAGGACTCAAAACCAGAACCCCCAGCACAGAGTGGTCACCCTCCCCTCAAGTCTCAGGCCAGACAGGGCTCATGGAATCTTGTTTTGGACAGGTCCTTTGCTGAATCCCACATTTTCAGTCCAAACCAGGACACCTAAGAATACTTTTGTAAACAGCTTCTAGATTAAGTCTCAGTGAGCCTATTATCCATAGCTCTGTGCTGCATGTACTGCCAGCTATCACTTCTTACCATGTCTCACTGCTGCTATGCCCTGATGAGGAATGTTCTCCAGCGGGGAGGTGGCTGTAGGTCTCCGGGATGAAGCTACAATGACCAGGTTCACCCACAGCCTAGACTGGGAACATGCAGGAGGAGCAATTAGGTGAGCTGCACAGGACTCAACTATTCTCTCTTGAGGAGGTACCAGCAGGACCAGCTAAAGTGCACCATTCAACGATGGTGTCCTACTGCTAGAAACCAAGAGACCAAGGGTCTGATGAAGGTTTGAGTCTCTCCATTCCCTCTCCCCTGGTAATTAGTTGTAACCTAGGGCAAGCCAGATTAAAAACCCTCAAAGTCCCTCCCTCAGTCTTTAAAACAGGGAGGAATAACAGCTGCTTCATGGAACTATCCCAAAAACAAACCAGAAAGAGGTCACAGTTGGGCAATGCAAACCCTTTGTAAAGGTACTGCACAGATGTGACGGTTGCTACCAATTTTCCACACTATGCACTATCTGAAACACTCATTTTGACAGTACGTTGTACTGTCCTGGGTTTTACCCTAAATGCTCTGAGATCAATTCTTCCAATAAGAACTGTCTATACCCCACACAGCATTTATGCTGAACACAACCTACAACTCTGTAGATTCATGTCGAATTTAGATGCTTCAACTCTTCTATGGTATATCTGGATGGGAGCACAGAAAAGGCAGCATGATGAAAAGTTTCAGATGTTTCTAAAAAACCAATGCAAAATATACAGGGCTGACTAGGCAGAAGCTGTTTTGATAGAAAAGAGAGTTTTTTCCATAGAGCTACCTTCATTGGCACAGAGCTAACAAGAACTTGTTTGACACCCAGGCCAGGAAATAAAAGACACAACTTCTGTCCTCAGAGAGCTTACACCGTAACCGAGAAGAAAATACTTTACCTTTGATAACACACTTTAAAACTTTTTTAGTTAGATCCAAAAAGTCCACTATGTAAATGAGAAAGCAGGTTCACAGATGGTGGAGAACCATCTAGGGATGCCCCAGTACGAAAGCACAGAAGACGAACTCTGAGTGAGAGGGCATCTACATTTCAAAGTTGCCCTACTTCTGTTCCTTCTGCGTAGTCCACAGACCCTAACTAGACCATCTGACTAATATTTGACTCAGATCCCTGCCTAGAACTATGCACAAAGAAATGATAAGAAGGATAATGCAAACACCTGCATTTTGGCCCAGAGTCCACTGTATGTAGGATGTGATGATGTAGACCAGCAAAAGTAGCAGAAGGCAATATTAAATTGGAGTCTCCTTGACCTTGAGCTCAGTATACACTGACAATGATGAAGCTGCCAGAAAGCTGACAGAGTCCGGGGTCCTGTTAATAGAGATACTACGCTTAGAGTGGAGGAGGGCACAGTCCCCTGCAGCCCCAGACCACCTTCCAGTTTTGTCCTCTGCTCTGTGAGCCCTCCCCACTGATGCCTTTTAGGAAGGACACTGACAAAGTAGCATTCCTGGCATACGAACCAAGGTGCTTTGGCATCAGGAAACGATGGAATCCCAGGAACAGTTTCAGGAACTGGAAATATTTAGGCTTTAAAAGAATGATTTTAGTGCAACATAAGAAAGAGCTTTACTAAAACCAGAGCTGCCTCAAGAGGTAGCAGCGAGCCTCCTCCCTGAGGGCCATTGAGCAGCGGCCAAATCACTGTCCATGAGGGATTTTGGAAGGTGTCTTCTGTTTGTTTATGAGCGAGGCTGCAATGGAAATATTCAGAGGATCTTCTGACTCTCAGTGAAGTCCATGATGCTGGAAGTGTGACCCAACTGTGGGCCCATTCTTTCCTTTTGACCCATAGCTTCTGTGGTTGGCCTTCGCCTGCCTCCTGACCTGGTGCCAGATTCTGGCCTGTGTCAGATTTAACTCCTGGTTCTCAGACCCTTTCTGGATCTCCTGATCTTGCCTTCCTTCATGACCCAATGGCACCCATATCCCAGCATGATGCTGCCCTGCCGCTTACTCAATGGCAGTAATCCAGTAGGAAGACTGGGAAGTTCAGGAACCTGATGGTGCAAGAAAGAGCCCCACAGCCAAATAAACCCGTGTCCACCTCTTGCTTCCCTGAAAGGACAAGGATGGAGAAATCACGGAGATTCCCACTGTATGCTACAAATAGATCTCCTTTAACCACACCCATGATCTACTCCTTTAAGGCTGTTCTCCAGAGATACAGTCTGTTGTGAACAATGCTGAAACCCCCGATTTGTTTAGTGTTGTGAATGGGTTCTCATTCACAGCGCTGAACAAATGAACTAACTGGCCTGGCATGAAAGGCTGCCCACGTTCCCGGGCACATTCATATCTGCAAATGATTACTTCTTATTGGCAAGGCATGGTGGTCCACCTTGAAGGACAGAACTGCTGTCTGTCCCTGTCCCTTCAAGAATTCTCTACCCACTCTGCTCCATCTCCACCAATCCTCCCCCACCCCACCCCAACTGTGAAACTGGCTAGAAACTTGTGAGGGCCAAAAAAGACACTGTGGGAAAAACACCATAAACAAGGTCTAGAAAAACACACTGAAGCAACCTGCATTTGATACTAATGATGATTATCAAATGGCCTCAAGGGCCAGGTACCAAGATGGGAACTGCTTGGATTTTTCAGAGTCAATAAAGGCCTCCACTCTTTCCCCTGGTGAGGTCAGAGGCTGGTGGGGAGGTGAGGGAAGTTAGTCTGAGGAGGGAGGGGCAGGCAAGAAAAAGCACAAACCTGGGACTTCAGAGGCAAAGGCACACTCCAGGTACAGACGGAGGCCCCCTGCCTTCATAGGCCAAGATCCAATGGAATACTATGGAAGGTGGAAAGGAGCCCTAGAAGTTATGTCATCCAAACCTGCCCTCAGTGCAGGGACTGGGCTGGCTATCCTGGGCTGACATGCTCTGACTGCGGCCTCAGCTTGCACCAAGGGCTTGCGGCTTCACCAGACAGCACATAATTCAGACTCCTGCACACACTGCATACAACAGCTAGTCCATGTGGGTGTTTGCATGCTGTGTCTGTCTGCACACCTCCTGGGAACCTGGCTCTACTGAGTTTCTGCCTTCCCACTGGCAGCCTCTCCCTCTGGCCACTGGCTCCTCTTGTGGGCATGCGGGGAGCAGAGTCTTAATGCCACCTTCCAAGTCAAGTCACCCTGAGGACCAAACGAGTTGAAACCATTTCCCCAAAGTAACTTGGCCATGTGAAAATTATAACACGAATTTTTAGCTTATTGTGGATAAACCAAACCCCTATAACACAAGGCTTCATTGTCTCATGTGTTTGATTTCTGTATGTAAGGCAGTCAGGAGCCTGAACCAATGCCTGAGGCCCAGGCTTTGAGAACCTCACTGCCACATCCCCATGTTCTCTGCCTAGGAAACCTTAACCAGACCCAGCGACTTCCTGACCAAAGTGACTCATGTCTCGTGAACAAGAAAGGCAGGAGAGGGACATCCTGGGATGTCCTGCATTGTAGTGTTTGGAAGGTGGGATGTTTTTCATTTAGAGTTGCAGGAATCAGAAGACCCAAAGGATGGGGTAGAGAAGGGCAAAACAGGATTATTTCTCTTGCCTTTTATTAAAAATAAAAAAAGGCAACGCAACTGAAGGTCAACTGGAAATGCCTTAAGAGAGGACTTTTCAAGGATGTAGAATTGGGATGATGGAGAAGGGCGGGTGACTCTGCAAATGCTGGGAGCGTGTCAGGGGTGCAAGGAAGTACCAGCTGAACCCCACTTGATCGTTCTTATGACACTACTTCAAAAGTTTCATTTTGAGTCATGCTTTGAGCTTAGCAGCAATCCTGGTTTGGCAGATAAGTGACCACAGAGATAAAAGACCTTTGAATCATCTCTAAATAAATCCCATACCAATTCTCACCACCAAGAAAAAAAAGCATTAGTGGCATGCTTTATTAGTAGATGCTTGTGCAGGCATCAGAAATAAACACACTGGCACCGCCACCCAGCCAACACAATTCAACATAGCCACGAGCAGTATTAAAACAGGATCAGCCTAAAGAAACACATGGCTTCTTAGACAGCCCACCCCTCCTAGGCACCCAGCACAACTGCAGGTCACTGTGTACCTAGCTGTGACTGTACTGAGGAGGGTCCTGTGGGTGACCTGGAAGAGAGGGAAGCAGAACGGGAATAAAGGTGATGCACACTGAGTGAGGTGCTGTGCTAAGCGCACCAGGCACTTTCATCTCCACAAGACACCAGCAAAGAGATGCTACTATTATCCTGGTTTTCACACAGTTAGGAAACTGTTTCAAGGGGTTAAGTAACTTGCTTAAGGTTATAGGGAGCCCAGGTTCTAGTGCAGGTTCTCTGCAGAGAACCTGCTCTAGAATCAGGGGATCTGAGTTCAAATCCACTCTCAGGACAGGTACTCTTTCTAACAGATCCCTTATTTCTTACCTGAACAATTCAGGGAATGAATGACTATCAGACGAGAACACAATTTTCTTGCTTTTACTGACAGGTTTATCTTCAATGGCACAGAGTTCACCAAAGGATGTTCCTTGTTGAAGTCCAAAATGAAACTAAGTACCAAGAGGAAAAGAGCCAGCACCATGCTTTAAACCCCCAGAGAATCCCAAACACAGGAAGAAAACAAGAAGCACACAAGGAGGGAAGAGGGGAACCAAACATTCCCAGAATATCTTCATGGAATGCAAGTCTGATAAATCTCACCACTTTTTAAGCTCAACTCTGACATTTGCTCCCACGATTTTAGGCCTTTTGACACTGGGGCAAAAAGGAAACAATCTGATAACAGAACAGTGGGTCCCGAAGAGAGGTTAAAAATTTTGTTTATAGTAACTAGTTTTCTTAAAGAGAAAGTCTTGCCTCATCTAACAGAATGACTCTTTAAGTTTCCAGTTTTTGGAAGAGAAATAAGGCTTCAGAGGTCAAAAGCTGTTTGTTTTCTTTTTCTTTCTTTCTTTTTTTTTTTTTTTAACATGCAAAAACTGAGATCCAGGAAGGTAAAGCATTCTTATTGAAGCTGTTAATAACAGAGGCAGAGCTGGTACATAGGGCTCCTGTCCCCAAGTCCAGTGTTCTTTCCTGAACACCAACTCCAGATGTCAAATGTAACCTGTTGCTCGGTAGATACAATTACTTTATGGAAAAGGTTTTTAGCTCTAAAATAACTATAGAGAAACCTATCAGGAAACAAAATTTTCAGGCACTCTGATGAATAAATAGGAATGATACTGCTTTAAAAAAAAAATCTATAGAGAGAAAATATAAAATTAAACGAGAGGGGAAATTCAGCTTCTTGTGAAGAAATGCTGACCAGACCTGCTCTCCCAGCCAGGTTGAGGGTGTTGTAGGGGAAGAAGCTCATATACTCCCAGGAGTTCAAAGCACCACATTCACATACCCTGAGGAAGGGAGGGCAAGCCCTCAGCCAAGCAATGCACCTCGGAGTGACCAGAGAAGGGGCTGCACAAATGATGGCGAGGGAGGGACGCCTGAACCCTAAGGAGGGTGGAAGGCTCTCTGTTGGATGCTCAGGACCACCCATCAGAGTGGATGAGGAGATGGAGATGGGTGCAGCACCAGAGGTCCAGCAATCTGAGCTACCTTTCATCCCCTGCCCAACATGCCCTCCCTCCTGCAGCCCCTCCAAACTGCTATAACCCATAGAGGGTCAGGCGAGAAATGTGCATCTCAGCAGTTTACAGGGGAAATGGAGAACCCTGGTGCAGCCCTCCTTACTGACAACTGTACTACCAAGTCTCTCCTTTTATGCTTCTCTTCCCTACATCACTTTCATCATGTTCCCTGGACCCCCAACCCTTCCTTTCCCCAATTCAAAGCCTGCTGAGCACTTCCATTACTTATAGAATTAAATGCAAACCCATTAATTTATTTGATATTCATCACTCTCTGCAATCTGATGTCAGGCTAGCTTCCCATCTACACCACCTAAAAAGCCTTTTTTCTCTCCCATATTTTGTGTGTTTGACACGAGGGAGGTGCTATTTGAAGTATCAGTACATGAATTTGTGACCTGTCAGACTTCCCAAGAGAGGGTTATGAGTGCTCAAAAGAGAATACAGGGTCTTTCCATACACATGTGATGATGTTCTACATGGGGTTACTAAGAAGGAATCCTGATCATGGATCAGGACCATCGCAGGCCCTGAGGAATATGAGGTTGATGTCTCTGCTGCTAGAGAAAATAGGTTCTCCTGATGAAGCTGGGGGAAGGGGAACATTAAGTCTAAGGAAACAAAACAGAAGCAAATAACAATCCATAAGCACAATAAAGGAAAAAATAAGACTCTAACTCATTAGGCTTTGAAACACTTGGAATTTAAGACAGCAGGCCAGGTTATGATCCTGCCATCCTCGCCAATATGGGAAAGTGGAGAGAAATGCCCTCATGCTGGATCCTCATCTCCCAGAAGCCCTGTCCCGTGTGGGCACTTGAGGCCTGGACTCCAGTATTGGCCAAACAGTCTAGAAGAACTGACTTCAAAGGCCAACTCTGCTCCTGCTTATCTGAAGCCACTGAGCCTCAATTTCCTCATCTGTAAATAAATACCACCTGGGGCTTCCCTGGTGGTGCAGTGGTTCAGAGTCCACCTGCCGATGCGGGGGACACGGGTTCGTGCCCCGGTCCGGGAGGATCCCACACGCCGCGGAGCAGCTAGGCCTGTGAGCCATGGCCACTGGGCCTGCGCGTCCGGAGCCTGTGCTCCGCAACGGGAGAGGCCACAACAGTGAGAGGCCCGCGTAACGCAAAAAAAATAAAATAAAATAAAATAAATAAAAATAAATAAAAATAAATAAATACCATCTTTCCGACAGGACTGTAATAAGGACTAGTAGAGAAAGTGAATACAGATAAAAGAGCTAGCCGCAGGTCTGCCACATGGCTCAATAAATCGGAACTATTACTATGACGTGTGCTCTGTAAATTACCCATTTTCTCCTAAAATCTTACATTGGGTTATATCATGTGGAAACTAGCATCTCAATTTGGCAGATGAGGAAACCAGGGCTTCAGCAAGGTTATATTCCAGATCCAGAGTCACAAAGCCAGTTGGTGCAGATAACCACACCACATTTTCTACCCTGGATCACTGTACAGTGCTTGTCTCAGAACACCCTCTCCTTCTCATGCCATTGAACCTGGTGGGTATCCTGACACCCACAGAAAGTCCTCAGAAAGAGGAGAGCTGCTAAACTCTGCCCAGCTGAGAGCCTCTTAAAATACAGTATGTTAACACGTATATATGGAATCTAAAAAATAATAATAATAATAATTCTGAAGAACCTAGGGGCAGGACAGGAATAAAGACGCAGACGTAGAGAATAGGCTTGAGGACACGGGGAGGGGAAAGGGTAAGCTGGGACAAAGTGAGAGAGTGGCATGGAAATATATACACTACCAAATGTAAAACAGATAGCTAGTGGGAAGCAGCCACATAGCACAGGGAGATCAGCTCGGTGCTTTGTGACCACCTAGAGGGGTGGGATAGGGAGGATGGGAGGGAGACACAAGAAGGAGGAGATATGGGGATATATGTATATGCATAGCTGACTCACTTTGTTATAAAGCAGAAACTAACACACCATTGTACAGCAATTATACTCCAATAAAGATGTTAAAAAGAAAAACAAAAAAAACCTGTCATTGTTGGAACATTTTAAGTTCACATGTTATACCTGAACTTGCTTCTAGAGACTCATTCTCATGTTCTCTATTGTTTTTATTGAGTGACCTAGAAGGAAAGTAGAGGAAGCTTAAGTTATTATACCACTTACCTGAGTCAGTCTAAGATGCAACAACATGGGTGCTGTGATAAAGAGCAAGGTGCATTTATGGGATCATCCATCTGCAACTCAGGACCTGCCCAAAGGACAATTCTGAGGCCCTAAAATATGTTCTGAGCTCTCTTTTCAGCCTCCACTTCTTACCAAATGCTGCTCTTACACCTCACATAAATCAATTCATCATAAACCCTCTTCCAGGCAGCATCTCAAGTGCCATCCTAAGTTTACATGGAAGGGAGGTGATCTGTCCGCTGGTTAGAAGAGTCCACGCATCCTTGAGCCAATTAAGTGGTATTTTCATGGGTCCCTCCTAACATCCTACTACTGAAGTGGCCCTGTTACCTGAAAATCTGTAACAACTCTCCAGTTTGGAGGACTGGGCCTAGGTTTGAAATTTGGAATAAAGCTCTTAAGCATACCACACATACATCTCCTCACCCCACATCTCCTCACCCCACAGCAGTAGAACATGTACAGATAGAAGTAGCAGAAAACTAGCTGTGATATGTAAGGAATGCCATAATTATCCTACAGAACGTTCTTTTTACAAAAAACAATGAGAAAGCAAATCATTTGGGATCCAATATAAGCTGTCTTTGCCAAAGGCTGTCAAACAATGACTTGAACAAAATTGATTGGTCTGCAAAAGTAAAACAAACAAAAACAGAAAAACAACAAGAAAAGCACATAATGATTAACGCTCATTTTTCCCCAGCCTCCAAGTTTGGAGGCTGAATCGTTCAAAACAAAATGAAATAAAACAAAATCCTTGTTATCCTAAAACTCACTGTCCTTCCCCTAAGTCACGGGTCAACAAGTGTTTTTGGTCAGAACTAGATAGCAGATAGTTTAAGCTCTGAGGGCCATACACTCTCTGTCACAACTACTCAACTCTGCTGTCGAAGTGCAAAAGCAGCCATAGCCGAAACGTAAATAAATAGATGTGGCTCCATTCCAATAAAAATGTATTTATGGACAGGGAAATTTGAATTTCATATAATTTTCCCATCTTACAAAATATTATTCTCTTTTTGATTTTTTCCCAACCATTCTTTGCTTGTGGGCTGTATAAAAATAGGCGGGGGGCTGGATTTTGCCCACGGACTACAGTTTGCCAAACCTGCTCTAAGTCAGCATATATGATCAGGTGATACCCAAGTAGGCATCTCCACCTGCTCAAGCACCAGCTCAACAGAGCCTTTTTCCAAGCTCTTAGCAAAGGACCTGAGTCCCAAGGGCCACTCCATGTACACTTCTTCAGTGAGCAACCTGCCTCAAAATAAAAAATCCAGAAGACTAGATTTTAGAGTGAGACACTGATCTGATGCTTACAAAATGCCATCCTCATCCTTTTCCCTATCTCAAATTACTGATCATGTACTTCCCATTCATACAAATAAATAAATTCTGCAAGCTCATTCCACTGAACTTTTCCGTACAAATAGTAAGCAAGGTTTCCACCTTTCCACCTCAGCTCCAGCTTTTGCTTACTCCTTGTTTGCAAAACAACAGGCACTTGAAGAGTAATAAAGTTCACATTCTATCCCAATAGAGATCAGAGAACTACCTATCATCTATCAAATGATTAAGACCCAGTACCGATAACTTTATTCGTTCATCTCTGGAAAGAATCAGCTCTAGGCATAACGTAGGAAGAATAAAGGAGTACAATATGAAGCAAGCTTCTAACAATTTAAAATTTTCATAGATATTCCCATTACAGTGCCAGCATAACACAGCACTGTACATTGAATTTCAGCCTTTCTCCTTCCTTTCTTCCCCCTCCAATTGCTCAGGCTTAGAAAAGCATACTTGGTAAGTCACGTATTCAAAGAAGCAATTTCTTCTCTCTTTCCAATAAAGCACAAAAGGGCATCCAACTTTTTGGGTGAGAATGACCAGCCTGAGAATTTCAGATATGAGAGTGGAGGTCCATTGCACATTTCAGCTTTGAAATCATCCCCATGTCACAAATTCCAGAGTTTTATTCTGGGGCATTCCAATAGACAGAAGCCTATATTTGGGAACAATCTTATGGCCTTAGGAAAGTAGTACTGACCAGGACAACTTACTCTCTTTCTAGGATAGTGAATTTGGGTTTGCACACCCAAAACTGTGGGCTGCTACTCAAACTCTGGCAGTGATGGGGATGGAGGGAAAACTGTTACCACAGTTTTCAAGACTGGTCACCCACACAAAAATCCAACAACACTCTTTGTGCCATCTCAGTGACCAGGGTCAAAGACACTCATTTTCAAAGCTGAAGAGACCCAACTCCAAAGCAAAGGCTAACTTTCTGAGCCTGCTTGCATTTCTTTGCATCTGCTTGCAAAAATCTCAAAAGTTTCCATGTGCATCTAGATAATCCTTGGTTTTATGACAGAGAACCCACAAAGCATCGCAAAGTTGTAAATGGGGAGGGGAGAGGGGAAAGCACTACCTCTATGCTACATAAAAACACACCAATTTCTAAAGATTCCTTTGTGGTCCAAATGTTAAAGTAAAATGGCCAACTGCCCTGGCTTGCCCAGGACTGAACCTGGATGCAGGACTTTCCGTTTAAAAACCAGGATAGTCTCAGCAAACTGGGGGTGTTGGTCACCCAGAAATGTCTCTTCTAGTCCAAGTTTTTGGATTTTAACTTCGACAAATCTGCCAAAATGCCTAGCATAAGGAAGGGCACAAGCCCTACACTAAAGAAACAACATGATTCTTAGGAACTTTATTGAAAATGACTACCCCAAAGTTCAAAAACCACTGTCAACAGAAACACTACAGATTATCTCTGGGCTATAAAGGAGAGAGGTTCATTCATATAGACCATTTTATCTTCCATCATGTCCAGAGTCCAAATAATTATGATGTGGGGGAAAGAGTTACAAAGACTCTGGTTAACATCTACTACCTAGAACTGCAAAACTCTGTCAGCAAGAGGGCTCCTTTCAGAGCTGTTCACAAGACCCAGAGATTCTTGGAAACAAAAACTTTCTAGACTAGGGCAGCCCTCTGCTATCACAGCTGAGTGCCACACCCCTCCCAGAAATGGAGGTCTCTGTAACCCTCTGTGACACAAAATAAATACAATGAAACCTAGATCCATACATTCCCAACCAAAGAACATCACTAAATCACCTAGAGAGCTCCACACCCACATTGACTTTTATGAGGAAAATGACCATGTACCAAGTTCATTCAACACTCAATCTTAAAAGTCTACAGTTTGTTAGATAAAGCTTCATGCCAGTCCCCTACCCCTTCCCTTTCTCCAGCTCTAAAGCTCACCACTGGCTTCCAGGATAATGATCTCTCAGCCCTAGAAGAGCCTCATTTACTACAAAGACTGGGCTTCCTCAGTCAAGTAAGTGATTTATCTATTGTAGAAAGATTTACAGCAGTGATTGAAACCAAAAGGAGGTTATAACTGTTCTTGACTGTTCTGACTGACCAAAATTTTCAACATCCTACTCTCGACTGTGAGAACAAATGCAAATATTAAAGCAAAAAAAACAAAAAACACCCTCAAATTTTGTCACAGCTTAGCCAGATCTGACCCAGCCAATTGGCTGCTACACAATAAATAGGAACTTCCACGATTATAATTTTAGTAGTTTCTTTTTTGCTTTGTTTTGTTTTGTTTTTGGTCGATAGTATCCATAATAATAAATTGGATCCTGTACCGAGATATCACAGACATTTATTCTGCAGGTCCTAAGTATTCCATCAAGGAGATTAGTAATTTATAAATAATTAAGTAATAAGCAAATAGACCCTTAAAGTTTGAGGATAAAATGGCAAAAACAAACAGAAAAAACCTAGTCAACAGGGATCCCTACCTTCTTTTTGGAGTGGCTTCTTTCCTCCTCCTTTGTGGCTTTGCTATTTTTCCCAGCACGGGACACCTTCTGGTCCCCAGACTGCTTGATGGTGATCTTGATCTCGGGTGGGCATATATAGTTCTCCAGATTCTTTGGGGGTTTCTTAGCCCGCTTCGTGGTCTGAATCTTCAGCTTCAGGCTCCCCTCTGTGAAGTTTGCCTCCTTGATGGAAAACTCCTGTTCTTCCAGACCATCTCCTGCCACCCATTTCTCACTGTCTGCATTGGAGTTGGAATCCACATCCCGTCCTGAGCCCAGTTCATCCTCCTCCTCTGGCTCCATGCGTTCTCCGCCTACTGGGATTCCCTTCCCAGTCTCCGGAGCAGAGAGCAAAGGTTCCCCTGCACAGCCAGGAGCAGTCAAGGGCTTGGCTGAGGAGACCGGCAGGAATTCCGACTCGCTCCCCCTTTGCCGGGAACTGCTTAAGACTTCCCTGGACTCCATGACAATCCTACAGTCTCCAAGAGTTCTCAGGAGGGGGACGGGGAAAAGGGAAAAGGAAAAGGTGAGAAGAAAGGGCACCCAAAATTCCAAGGAGAAAGTGGTCCAGCTGCTGGGTTCAGAGTCCCAGGGATGGAGGTTGTTCAGAAGGGATCAGATCTGCAACTGAGAAGCAGAGAGATAATTAGCCATGGCAGGAAGGAAAATGACCTCAAAGGTAACTCAAACTAAGTTCCAGAAGCCCCATCCCACCTCACTTATCTATGGCATCAGAAAAAAATGATTGGAAATAAATCAAACCAGAAAGTGCACATCCCCAAATTATATTATATTGGAGCAGAGGGGGAAACACACGCACACACACAGCCTTCCATTGAATTGTTATTAATTTTTATGGTTGTGGGCCCAAGGATAAAGATAAGAGAGGTGAGTCCTCCGGTCCAATAACAAGCTAGATGCTTCTTATACTAAAGCCACAGCTGGCTGAGTCACCATCAAAGCCAACCATGATGAAAGGAGGTCTAAGTGCTGATGCTCAGGTCTGTGGAAACTGCATCTGGCTGGCTTCTTGCACAACTTCCCTCTCACATGTGAAGAACAGTCCGCAAAGCTGAACACAACCCTGGGCTGCCTGGGCCAATCTCTCCATCCCCTCAGAAGAAGAACTTCTGGACCATTCTTCCTTTATTATCTTTCACTATGAATTATTTTAATCATGCACAAGTCTTGTCTTTATTTCTTAAAATAAACAAATGCAAAGCTTAGGTGAAGCCTTGTAAAAGGAAAACAAAAAGAGTTCAGTGAGAAATTACTTCTAATGCTGTGATTAATGCAAAACAAATGCTAAAAATGTTTCCAACACAAAAGTTATTTAATCATTATCAATCATTTAGATAAAAATAGTCACCCGAGACAGTTTTAATTCCCTTCCTAGACCTTAAATAAAGTACCGTATGTCTACATGACAACAAAAAAGAGAGGGGAGAGAGGGAGCATTTCACAGGCCTCTGGAAGTGCCAGGAATCCCCCCAGGATTTTTTATTCTGCCTTCCTCCTCACCAAACCATCATAGGATCAGCTAAACTATCCTTCACCCTTATTCACTCCATGTCCCATTATTCTCAATTTCATATTCATAATTTTTAAAGCTCAAAAGAAAGCCCAAATGCTCATTCTCAAGAGAAAAACCTCAAGCCCTGGGGCCGCCCTCAACTTCAAGACATCATCTCCTTCTACCCCTGGCTGTAGGTAAGATTACATCCAAGCCTTCACAAATGTCTGAACAGTCAGCAGAAGGCATTACAGCATACCTTAGGCTGCTACCTTTGAACCCATCAATTTAAGGAACTGACCAGCAAATGTGCCCACCAGAAAATGCCAAAAATGCCTGCAAACATACATTCAGAACAGCCAAGAACTGGAAACCGAACGGGTACTTCCTCCCACTGGAATCAGTACATTTTCAGCTGACGCCCTGTGAGGAAGACAGCCAGCAAGGCAGCAGGGCTTCAACATGGACCCTGCTCCCCAGAGAAGCCCAGGAACATACTCAGCTCCTGGAAATTGCGCAGCCCCACAGAAAGACACGTTTACAACTGCTTCCACTTAGGGGAAAACCCAATGAATGCAGCACTTCTGCAAGAGAAGTGGCTGCCTGGTGAGAGCATGAGGCTCCTTCCCAAAGTTGTCAAGCAAACACTGGACTGCCACCTGTGCCCCATGCTACAAAAGGGACCAAGTCCCCACTTAGGAGCAGAGGAGGGTAGTTAGACCAGATGACACTATGTTTCCTTTACTTGTGAGATTCTTGTCTCATCTAGACTGATCTGCCTACCTGCCCAAAACCTTACATAGGTTTTAAAAAGTCATATTCAAATCAACATTCATTGAAGCCTCTCTTACTAGTGTCAGGTAACACACTGCTGTTGGAGGCATCAAGATGCCTGAGAACCTGTCCCTATTTACCTCTACTGAGCAAAAAACCATACAAATTGGTAGCCATGTTTCTTATGGCAACAGTGTTCAGTGGTTTACTCCCTCTGGCAGGAATCTCCAGCGTTACATTTTAATTCCCTGGTACCTACCAGTAAAGCGTCCTTTGGTCAGAGCAAAAGCTGAGGTATATTCTCCATAAAATTTCCTAAACTAAATCTATTTGGACCTTTAAACCAGAGTAGGTCAATAGCTACTGCAGGTTCTGTGATGAGAGAAAAGAAAGTAAATTCTAAACTTTAGAGGAATAGATAGGAGTACGAAGTGGATAAATTATCTATATTGAGAAAGTATCTTCCCTTTAAAAAGTGACCCACTTCAGAGTTTCTTATATTTAGTAGTATAAATCATTAACTAATTAATATAGAAGACAAAGTTCCAAAACTTGAAACTCAAATAGTAAGAGATCCACAAAAAATGAATATTCAAGGGCTTCCCTGGTGGCGCAGTGGTTGGGAGTTCGCCTGCCGATGCAGGGGACGTGGGTTCGTGCCCCGGTCCGGGAGGATCCCACGTGCTGCGCAGCGGCTGGGCCCCTGAGCCACAGCCGCTGGGCCTGCGCGTCCAGAGCCTGTACTCCGCAACGGGAGAGGCCACGGCAGCGAGGGGCCCACGTACCGCAAAAAAAAAAAAAAAAAAATGAATATTCAACAATTTTTTTTTCAGTTCTCCTCCAGTCAAGATCCTAAGATACACAATTTAAATACAATCTCTTTCCTCAAGGAGGTTACACTCTTGAAGAACGATTTGAAAAACAAAACAGATTTTTATATAAGGGATAGAAACAAAGGGAAGAGAAAGGGTTTTCCACTTGGGCAAGGTGTAGACTGATAGATAGGAAACTACACAGGAAGTCCTCAAGACAGCATAGGATATGGCTCTGACCTTGAGGGGCTTCAATAAGTGGAGTGGGAAGGAAGATATGGCAAACAGAAGGAACAGCATGAGGCAAGGCCTGGGCAGGAGCACACAGGGTTATGTTCAGGAAAGAGAAAGCTGAGGTTTGGCTAGGAGGTGTGGTACAATGTGGTGACTGGTAAGAGGTATAGCTGGAGATAAAAGGTTACAGCCAGATCATGGACATCACTGAATGGCACGCTAATGAGCTGGATTTTATCTTAAAGGTAATGGGAAGCCATTTAAGTAGGGGATGTCAGTAGGGAAGGGGTATTATTAAAGTTATGCTTTAGAAAGATAATTCCGGCATGTGGTGTGAGGGCTGAATTAAGGGAACCTGATATTAGAGGCAGGGGGACCATAAAGAGGCTCGGCTGAAATTCAATTCTTGTTGCATGAGGACCAAACCAGGGCAGCGCAAGTATAAAAACTAGAGATGAAACAGTAATGCAGTTTCAAATAATCCCATCCAGGAGCACATCAATTCCAGACTTTCCCTACTGGTTTACCTTAAGAATTCAGTCTTAGGGCTCATTAGCCAACAAGCTGCATTCCCTATCAAGTCACACCAGTCTCCACAGTGGCATTACACACACACAGAGTTCTTTCTGCCTTGATACTTTTGTAGAATATTTTCTTATACCCTCTTCCAACCATGCAGGTGATGCCTGCCATACAACTGGTATTCTCCAAATGTTTGTTGCATGAAGGAATGAATGAGCAAATGAACAAACAGATCCCAAGCCTTCCCACATTTCAAGGTCATGCCCAAGTCTTCACTTCTCCATGGCAACATACTGCAAACTCTGGACCACAGCACTCACTCCTTGGCCTAACTTAACACTGCTCACAGCTGCAGAGCTTGCAACTAAATGCTAGTCATACAATGTCTTCTCATTGTTTCAGTACACAACTCTTATTTTCCTTACTCTATTGCAATTCAGGCTCAAGCTGAGACCAACTGTAACTGTACAACACTTACATTTGCTTCAGCACCCAGCGCAGGATGGGCACATGGAGGACTTCATGGAGTTCTTTCTGAATGAAAATGAATTAGCCCCTGACAGCTCATCAAAGTCCTGTGGTTCAAACTACTCCAACTGTAGCTCCACCCAGGCAGGCGGCCCCTGCACAGTTCACTGTCTATGCCCCTCATGACCACATGCAAGAGAGACACTTTCAAAAGTAAAGAGCAAAGAAACATAACCCATTTGTTTACTTCACAAGTACACAAGGCTGTTGTTCTCCTTTTGCCTTCTCCCAGCACGTACCTACCAGCCCAAATTCACAGTTCCATTTTTTGGTGCATCAGAGAGACCACTGTGAGTCCTCTTGTGGCACTACTGCCAACGTGTCCTGTGAGTACACGCACACGTTCACTCAACGCACTCACAGAGGAGGGTGAAAACAAGAGCAAGGTGAAAACGGTTTGCCTTGTCACATTCCAGCAGCCAGCAATGACTCCAGAGGGGGCAGCACACAATGGACACTCTGTACTGGCTCAGGCTTTCAGGCCAACAAAAGTTAACCCTTCTGTGGCTGTTTGCAGGACTTGAAATGAGAGGAGCAGCATAGGAACAATAATGCTTGCTTAGGAAATGACCACTCAGCAGGTTCCAGGAGAATAGAGGGGAGAGGAGAGGGGCTGTGATGTGCTTGGGAAAGAACACTGAGAGAGCAGTCCAAAGACTAGGCCCGCCTTTCACCGACCGTGAGATGCTAGACAAGTCCCTTACTCCATACTTATCCCAGCAATGAACTGAGCAGGGCCAAGGTCTGTTCCATACTCAAGACTGTGTGATTATACACTGCACAGCCATAGACCAAAGTGGGTAGTGTGAGCCTACAGAATTATTTGTCTGAGGGCCCAGGGGAATCCTGCTTGGCTCCATGTGCTTCATGACCCAAATAAGTCCCAGGGAGTAAGTACATCCTCTCTCCTCCATGATCTACAAAATGGAAGTATTTTTCCTAGTCTAGAACACATTCACTACCTGCAGCCTTGAGGGAACTCTTACTAATCCTGGAACTTGGTGGAAATGCAAATTCTCAGGCCCCACCTATGGTGGGGCCCAGCACTCTGGCTGGTACCAAGGCCTCCAGGCAGTTCTGATGGGCTTAGGCTTTGCCTATGTGCTTACCCTTACCAACTGACTTGACCAAAGAGCACTACTGCTCTATGTTTAAAGGGAATTCTCCCTTACAGTTTTACTTTCAGTCTCTTAAGAACAGACATCAGTGGCATTTTATTCATCTATGCAATCCCAATGCCTAGCACAGTACCCAGTGCATAATGGGCACTCAAGAAATGTTGGTTGACTGAATTAATAAATAAACAAACTAGCTTGGGCTGGGCTTCCCAGCATCATCCACCTCTCCCATCTGCTTTGCTTCCAGGGCACATTCAGGCCATCATCACCCTGACCACTGCTTTCCAAAGTGTCAACATGGTGGAACCGATACAGCCCTTGGCATATATAACAGGAGTCAAAAGATGCGGATTCTGGACCTAGTTCTGCCACTTACGAGCCCTCATAAGCCCTCTTTCAGCCTTGGTGTCTCATCAATGAAATGAGAAAAAATGTCTTCCTGGTCTTCCTCATTAGGTTATAGTTTTTATCTCTTTTATTTTTTTTCTAATGGAACTATATGCTTCTTGTAAATTTTTTTTTAATAGCAAATGCACCTCATAAGGTCTTAAAGGCAAACAATGACAAATATAGGAAGAGTTTGCTGCCTCATTCCTGACCTTTCCCAAACTCCCCCCCAAACTCCTCATCCTCAGTCCTACCTCAGCTCCTTACTCTGCAGACCCCATAAGGCTGGACACTTCTCTCATCTTTACATGTAGAAGACACTGAGCTGCCTATACAATCCTCAGGTCAGAACCTTTTCCCTTAAAACTCTGTAGAATGTCTTCTAGCATTTGCAGTAACAGAAGAGAAAATGGAAGCCAGCCTGGTTTTGTTTCCTTTGTCGGTAACTTGTTTCATGCTTTTCTAATTGGAGATTTTTTTTTTCACTGTAATAGAATTTTATTAATGACAAAATGAGTAGTGTGGATGTCACTTCTTTTATTTTTCCTGGAATATAGTGTGTCTTTTGGATCTGTAGTGCAGGTTATTTCTAGTTCAGAACCGTTCCCTTCAATTATTCCTTTAGTTATTTCTTCTATTCAGTGGTTCTGGCTTCTAATTTTTTTCCTGTAACCTCAGTTTAGAATTCTCATCTCTGTTCTCCATTTGTCTCATTCTCTCTCTCACTGTTTTTTGCATTGTGGGAGAGCATTCCTTAATCTAAGGTCCATAACACCAATATAATTCTGTCTTCCATCCTCCCTTTGCCTTTATTGACTTCACTGTGGATGTTTAATTTTGCAATTGCACATTTTGTATCCCTGGAATCTAACCTTATTCATCCTTCTTTCTGTTAATTCTGATGCTTTTTCATCTCAGCATTCTCTCTCCTTGTTACTTTATGTTCCTTTTCCACCGGGGGTCATGCCTCTTCCTGTTGCAGATGTCTGGCAGCTATCTAAAATTCTTATTTTGCTATTGTAGTAAATAATATCACAATACTGTTCTTTTTTCCTTGTTCTGAGTGTTTCTCGCCTAAGGTCTTGTGTTTCATTAGTTCTCTTCACTCATGCTCTGAGGAAAAAGCCATGCAGGGCAGTCTTGTCTACAGAGAAAGCACTAGACTGCTACCTTCCATCATCCATCCATCCTGAAGTCAGTCAAGTCCTTCTCTCAGAGCTATCGCTATTATCAGTGATCTGGTCACCTCAGTTCCTAGTGAATAGTAATAGTGGTATGTTGGGGCTCATGAGAGCCCACCCATGTGAGTCTCATCCCAGGTCCACTTTCTGTGGTGTCAAGTTGATAGCTTGAAAATTGGCTATGGTAGGAGTGTTTACACCACAAGAATCAGCAAACTTAACAAATCAGGGCTTAGAAAAAAATCAAGAGAACAGGGTGTTAAGCATTTACACAACTGATAGCAGACATCTACCTACTACTCTTTTGTGTGACTAAAAGGGGATTCTTCTGTCAGATTCTTTGCAACTCTGAGCAGCTGAAATCCACAATGTGCACTGTCACATAGACTCTTTATGTCTACCTCAGAACTTTCCTTGAGGAAACATCTCTGCCCAGAAGTCAACGACTCCTCGCAAACCTCCCTCCTCCAGTCTTGCCCATTTGTTCTCTGAAAGCTGTAGACTTTGAGAATATGTATAATGATGTTAGGGAGAAGACAGTCTTTGGTTGTTTTATTAAAGTTGTCTGTGCAGTAGATCTGATGACTGCCTATTTTTCTTATTGACAGAAATTTGAGTTTCTGATCTTAGGGGGACAAACTGTGTAAAAGGATGGAGTGTAAGCCTACCTGGCAACAGATAGCAAAGCAGCTGCATCTTCAACTTAGGCTCATTGGCTACGGTTATAAGAAATCCCTTCTCAGATTCTGGCAAGAGACTGACCATCTGTCTGATTTTGGCTTTGGGGTGGTTGAGCGTTCATCTCCCTATATGTCTTCTGAGGTATTTAGGTGGGGAGTCAGAAGTGGCCTTTTCCTCTTGGGGGACTTTATATGTGTCTGGGATCCTCTTCTGCTCCCTCAAGTTAACACCTCTTCATTACTCAGGCCCAGGTCAAAGGGTACTTCCTGAGCTTCACAAACCACATCAGGACTCCCTGTTTTGTGCCATTAGAGCATAGAGCTTTTCTTTCCTAGCACTTACTATATTTTATAATTAATACTTGTACTACTCTTGGTTTCAACTCTGCCTGCCCCACTAAATGGGAAGCCCTTGAGGGTACATGCTGTGTTTGTTTAGCTAACCATGGAACCCCCAGGGCCCGGCACAGCTCCTGATCCATGGATCCAAATTATTCACTGTGTGAATGCTGAGTGAGAGGCCGTGTCAAAGACCTGCCAGGTGCCATTTGACTCGGATGCCCATGACTCTGAATGTTGTGTCTCTAAAGTCCACATGCTGCAGAAGCATACAGAGTAAAAGCTCCATAAACACGGATAAAGTGATCAAGCAACCCAACCCTCACCAGCTCTCAATCAGAGAGGGCGAAGGCAGCTCTGCCACAGCTCTCTGACCCTGCAAGCACACCAGTGGTCTCCAGCAGAGAATGAAGAGCAGACTCAGTGGCTTTTTTATATTACATACCTGTGTGGTACATTCCTGATCACAGTTCACCTCCTCCAAGCAGCCTTCTCTGAGTCCTACACCCACCACATTCCCCAGCAGCATCTCTTGAGTGGCAGCTCCCCCAAATCCCACTGATTTGCTTAACTTCATATAATTCCCTAATTCTTCTGGCTGGCCCATCCTTTCTTCTTTCTCTACCTGGTTACCTCTAAGTCATCCTTCAAGAATTGGGTCAAGTTTCACTTCCTTCATGAAGACCGGCTGGGCCTTCCTTTTCTCCTCCTTTCCCCTTGTGTGTACACATGTATACACACACACTTATACGCACTCACACTCACAGGTGGTCTTGCTCTCACTTCCCTGGGCATTCTGCTATCAAAGCATTTGGCAAACTGTATTGCAGTGTTAACAGCTGGGTTTTAAGTGGGTCTCTGCCACAGTTCTGAAGACAGTGAACATACTCAGTAAGTGTCCAACAGCAAGTGTCCAAGCCATGTTTCCCCTTGAAAGGAGGAACGGAAGTAGCACTGATTTAATGTCGCAGGTTTACATTACTTAACCTCTCTTTTCCGTTTAGTAGTAGTGTTCTTGGAAATTACATTTAAACCGTTCAAGTTTCATTTGGAAATTGGGTAATAATCCTACCTCAAGGGCTGTTTTGAGAAGTAATTGAAGATTAAATAAGATATTTATGAAAGATCATGTTGGGATCACCTTAGTGGGCATTCAAAACTTTTGGTAAATTTCATTTACTCCTGTAGTCTGTGTCACCCACACTGGCTTTTGGCTAAATGTTGCCTTTTCTTTGCAGATCCCAAGTAAAGCCCGAGAGTTGGGCGTTGGAGACCAACCTCCTCCACCTCCCTTTACAATGGGAAGCACAAACAAGTAGTTTAATTTGTACCTACTAACGTGAGTGTTTTGATGTTGTTTGACTATCGCTTTCTTCTTCTACCCAGTTTGTCTTGTGGAGGAAATAAGACTTAGTTCAGCCATGAATTCCAGGCTCAATTCCCTGCTCTGCCATTCGGAGCTGGGTGAACTTAGGCAAGTTCTTTTTTCTCCCTGGGTCTCCCCATCCTCATTTGTAGAACACGGGAGGTGATGAGGTGAACTCTGTGGCCCTCCAGCTCTGACCTTCTCAGGTGCTGAGCCCTCTCTCCTCAACTTGATGACCAGAAGCCCTTCAAAGACAGAGCTGGTACCTTACACCTCTGCATAGGTTTTACTGGTTCTGCAGGTCTGCTTGGCTGAACCTAACATAAAACTAAGAATCAGTCCCTGTGCTCAGGGATCTCCATGACAGGGAGAGAAGCAGAATCAAATTCCCAGGCCTGAGGCCGAGAGCACACTGTTAACCAACAGTTCCAGTTCTAGCAGCAAGAACAGTGCCTCCTCTGGGAACCAATAACACAACACAACAGCACGAGCCCTGGGTCTTCGGCCCCGGGGAGAGGTCTCCACAGCACTGGCTAGGCCAATCCTCAAGTTTACAGATGGAGCTCTGGTTTTGGCATATTACCTGTTGCCTGCATCTTTCCACTCAGTCAAGAAAAGCACACACTTGTAGTGCGAGAGGGGGTTAAATACAACAAATGGCCTCTACAGCCATTATCAGTTTAATCCAAACAACAGCCCTGTGATGCAGAAGACCCATCCTCATTTTAAAGATGTGGAAATGTAAATGTAAATGTCCAGGAAGGCAAATAATTTGCTCAAGGGCACACGCTACCTGTGCCAGAGCCACAGTCAAATTCAGGCTTATATGACATTCCAAAGTCTGTGCTTTTACATTTAGATCATGATGTCTCTAAAACACAAAGTGATGCCAGCTTTTGGCCAAACGCTCCTAGCTACTTCTATACATAGGAGCTCTAAAACCAGTTTGCCATCTGACTTGCCACATCACTTAAATTCTCTGGGCATCAGTTTTCTCATCGGCCTCCTAATCTCTTCACAGACTCTTCCAAGGAAAAAAGTAAATAATATATGCAGAATAGCACCTAAATAGGTTAAATATGTAGGGTTGGCCTGTAAGAAATAACTGTGATCATAATACTTCTTGTCCAAGTATATTAAAGAAGATCCACATGGTAAAGAAAATGATCCTAACTTTGAAGAGGGAAATAGTATATAATAAGTGCTTTAAGTTTATTCTTTGATTTAACCCCGAGATGTACCCATTTTACAGATAAGAAAACTGAAATTGAGGTATTTGTTGAAATCACAGAGGTAGTTCTGTCTGACTCCAACTGTCATTTGCTTTCCATTGAACCATAATGCCACCAGTCTTTAAATATCCAGCATTAGTAGTCACTTAAACTCTGATCCTCCACCATACCACGTGTAAACTGGGATGAAAATGGTAGACTTATCTGAGGGCAATGCAGCTAAACTGAATAATCAAACAGATAATAAATTCCCTAGTCATTCTTTCAAGGCCCTTTAATTTTTACCCCACTACCTGTTCAGTCTTAATTCAAATTCCTTGACTTCTCAACCGTCGGATTCAGCAATCGCTTTGCTTATTGTCATTTGAATGTAAAGTGTAATCTGACACTTCCATGTTTGTGCTTCTGCCACAAAGGAGATGCTA
This sequence comes from Aethalodelphis obliquidens, assembly GCF_003676395.1. Taxonomy (NCBI): domain Eukaryota; kingdom Metazoa; phylum Chordata; class Mammalia; order Artiodactyla; family Delphinidae; genus Aethalodelphis; species Aethalodelphis obliquidens. The sequence goes on along the minus strand of NW_020837963.1, from coordinate 1,332,280 downwards.
GGCATACCAGAGAGTAAACAAATACTGGCTCCATTTCCTGTCCTTTGTGATATTTCTCCTTCAGCTTTCGTGCATGGTCATTTAAATATTGCATTGTTACTTGAAACTTCAATCTCCAATTATGCTTTAAACTCCTGGAAATGAGTACCTGTATCACAGAGCTTCTTTGTTTCCCAGAGTGGCTGATCCCCATTCTGAATGTTTATATGTAGTTTTATTTTTGTCCTAAAGGTGCCTCTTTTGGACTCCAGACTGAAGAGTTGGTGGCTGACAGGACTAGTAGTGGGAAGGACAGTCAGATGTCAGGATTCTCTCCAGTATGGCATGCGTGGAAGTGTTCCTCACACCTACCCTCCTCACATTCTGAAAACTCCAGTCATGGCTCCCATCTCAGCTCAGGGGAGATGTAGCCTTGGCCTATTCCTCACGGGACCCCATCCTGTCTGTTTTGCTGACTGACACTCCACAGAGCCCTACATGACTGTCCTCTGTCGCTGCTCCTCCACTGGTTTTCATGAGTTCTCATGGAGTCTTCCATCAGATTGAGAACAGAGACAACCTCCTCTCTATCTCTTGAGGTCCCCACAGCACCATCAGAGTCTATCATACTCATGTTTAAATGTGAATGAGCAAACCAAGTTTGCTGAATCAGAAGGTTGAAAAGTTGAGGAGTTTGAATGAAAACTCTGGACAGCTAAGACTGGGCCCAACTTAGCCCTGAATTTTGTCCTTCGCACTGCTGTCAGGAAACCTCAGACCAGCAAGATGCCTGCTATGGGTGACCTGTGCCTCAATATCAGCCAGCTGGACCTTCTGCATCAAGGCCTCCCTGCTCCTACCAGATGCAGTACATGTTCATGATTAGCATTCGTTTCCTTGTGGCAATTCCAAATTCACATTCAAACTCTGTCCCATCTCTGCTACTGTACCCACCAAGAATGTCCCCTTGTTTCAGTTCCACCATCAACCCCAAAACCACCTCCTCCTTGAAGCCTTCCCTGACTGCACTTTATGCCTGATCAACCAAATAGCATAATTCCACGTAGATCATGCTCCCACTTTGGCTTCAGACGGATGCTTTCCTTTTGAGCTAAGCCTGTCTCTCCAGATATACTGTCCATTCTCCAAGGGCAAAAGCCATGTCTCATACCAGACCTTTCTCACCCAACAGTGCCAAGAACAATGGAACAAATTGCAATGCTGAGACCTTAATAAACATATGTGGATCCAAAAACTGACTGTAATCAAGCTCTGGAGTACAAAATAATGAACAGAGAGAAGGCCCACAGGGCTTTCACATCAAATCATCCTTTTTAGTCACCATTATGAATCAATACTTAAAAAAAAAAAAATCAAAGCTCTCATTGCTCGAATAACAATAGGTCACAGACATACCACCCAACAACTGCAAGGGACTTGCCACCCAGATTTCATTATTTTGCTACAAGCACAACAACTGTGCCCCAATTGCCTCTAATGAGAGTTCTCAGGCCACTGCATTGAATTCAACAAATTCAGCACCTCCAGCAACTACATCTTTCCAGGCCCAAGTTCAAACCCCAAGCAGTTTCTTTCCACTGACAGAACTCTCAATCTTTGGCAGATAAAAGGAATAAAGAAGAAATTGCTTTTTACGGAGTTAGGCTAATTGAGTTCCTTGCCTTTTTTTTTTTTCTATTCCAAGTCCTAGAGTAAAAGTAATTGCAGCATCTCAGTAGCTTGTAGAGCCTTGCTCTTCCTAAATACTCAAGCAGTGTGCTCCTAGGTGACTCAGAATGCCCTCTGAACTCAGGTCAAAACCCAGCTTTCCTGATTCCACCCCAACCCTAATCTCAGAGGCCTCTGGCTTTGGACAAACTGCGGGTCACTCGCTTTCATCCCCAAATGCATACAAACCAACTCACTAATTGTTATTGAACACAGGCCATGAAAGGGCAGACTCTGCTGTGGGGACTGAGCAGACATCCCGGGAGCACAGGCACAGCCCTAGCCTTCATGCCCAACAGAATCTACACAAGAAAACAACGCCTAGCCCCCGAGATCCATGAGGTCCGAAAGTAACCATGGCAGAGATTCCAAATGCCTACTGGGCACAGGAAGCAGTAGCAAAGCCCAGATAGGGAATATAGTCTAGATATTCCAGAAGCCGTCTTTGTCTGCTTCATTTCCGTTGTCTCAACTCAGTCATTTCACCAAAGGGGGCCAGTTTTCAAAAGATGTAGAGGATCAATCCTTTTCTTCCTTCCACATTATTCACTACAGTACTTCTTCACACTTAGCTCACCATCCCCTCCTCTCCTTTCCGTGTCCCCAAGTCTGGCTCTTTGGTGCTCACTAGGGAGTTTCTCCTGGTCCCAGTTCCCCTTCTGAAGGTAACTCTCATCCACAGCAAACACTTAGCAAAGTTCACTGATCCTCAGTGGGAGTGGTGTGAACAGTTGTTGGGGTGCCAGGAGTTCTGAGCTTTAAGAAACCTTTAAAATTCCCAGGACACTTCTACCTATAGAGTCACAGAATTTCAGAAGGGGCCCTCCCTCCACATCAATCCAAACTCTTTCTCTTTACCATGGCTCAAGCTAAGGAGCAGAAAGGCAGTGCAGCTTGTCCTATACCATGTGCTGACGGGGAGCCAGCCCAGCCTGCATCCTGCCTCTCAGAAGCCTGTCCCTGGAACTTTCCCCTCTGAGTGCATTTCTCTGCTCAGCCTTCTTTTCCACTGCAGCCAGGCGCACTCAGTCACCGAGGAGTGGGAAGCACTTGGACTTAAGTAACAAAGAAGATTGCATGGTTAAGTGCCAAAATGAGTGTGGTGGACAAAAAAATGCAATTGGAATTTTCAGAGAAAGTCAAGAGCTATGTGTGCGAGAGGGGCGAGGAGGCTCTAGTAGGTACTTAATAAATATTTTGATGATTGAATGAATGAGTGAATCAGTGACTGATAGGATGTAACATGCAGTAAAACATTAACTCTTAGGCTTTGAGGGAGAAACTGAGAGTGGGCGATTGCCCCTGAAAGATAGCCAGAAGTATAAAAAGCCGTTGACATAAGTACTTATTATTCACTTTGTCTAAGAGGTCCTCGTTGTGTTGCTTCACCATGCAGAGCTTTAGTGTATCTTAAACAACATTCACTTTTAATATTCTATCTCTGCATAAATTCTGTGATTTACTCATGCAACAGAAATCATTCATAAGTAGGGCTTTGTGGGGCAAACTTGGCCCCATCATTCAAGGACTCACAGCCTGGAGAGGTGAGTGACAATGAAGAACAAAGCAGCACGTGCCAGATGCCCGGCAAGTACTTTAGTCCTGAAGGGCTCTGGAGAAGGCAGTGAAGAGCTAAGAGCTGGTCAGGTGTCCGAAGAGGTAGACACTTTGGCTAAAAGGGACCAATAGGGACACCTTCCAGAGAGGAGTCGTTGATACAGAAGGAGCAGAGGTGTGGAGGTGGACAAGTGTACATAGTGCCCAGGGTCAGCAAGGAAATCAGTCTGATGGGAGCAGAGGCCTGTGCGTGCTGCATAAAACGGGGTTCACCCGAGAGTGCTCAAGGTGTCTGGTACAGGCTGCTGGACAGGGCGAGCCAGGAATCGTGGGAAAGAGAAAGAGGAGCAATACAGAAGAGTCAGACAGCAAATGGACTGTGAAGAACTTCCCTGATTCGAGAGAACTTGCTGGGTTTGTCGGGACAGATGCAATCTTGCTCTCAGTTCTGTTCTTTAGAGAGGGTACAAATCCTGTCTTGAATATCATTTCTCAGCCACTGTGGCTCCCTGATGAAAACTCTCCCCCTCGCACTCGCCACCCATTACCTCTCCTATCTGTGTGTCTCCATGTCTTTTTCTTTCTCCTTCTCATTCTTAACTCAAAGAGCATTTCCTGAGCACCAATACATCCTTGAGTCAAAATTGCATACTATCTGAGACTCTGAGTCTCAGATGTATATGTAAAGTAGGCATCCAACAATTCAACTGATTTAAAAATACATATACTGTACACACTTTTTTCCCCCTTTGGTCAACTCAGGAGCACAAAACAACTATTCCCTGCCTGTCTTAGAACACAAGGGGCCTCTACAGGCATTTCTGGTCAAGCCAAGAGGTTATTAACCTCCAAGCGATGGTGACAATAATCCCAGACATCAGTTTCCAGGAGGCAGTGTGGAAATCCTCTCAGAGTTCAATTACTGAAATTAGCTGGTATTATTTAATCTGCAGAACCCCTATGTAGTAGTCAGGGTAAGCATATTTTATCCCTATTTTACTGATTAGTTTACTGAGGCTCAAAGAGGTTAAATAACTTTCCAGGGACATTTAGCTGGGAAATAGTAGGGACAGGATCCAAAGCAGATCTTGTCACTTCAGGTGTGATGCTCTTCACACTTTAACAGAGCCATCTGGTCCCATGTGGGCCACCAACTTGTGTCATTTCAGCAAGTCAGCACATCAATGGCCTCATCTTCTGAAAGGGGATAAAATGCTTAGTAAGCCTCCCTCTTTAGAAAATCAAGGGGGCAGATGTGGTATAAAGATGTTTTTGAAAAGAAAAAAGTGCCATGCATATAAAAAGGAGTATGTTTTGATAGGAAAAGATAAGTTGGGTCAAAGAAACATTTTTCCAAGCTGGCAAAGTTCTGAAACTCTTATCTGCTCTCCATTCATCCCCTCTCCCTTCCCAGCACTTGGAAAGGTAGAAGCCTCTGCCTGCCTGGGGGTTAGCTCAGCTGGCTTTGCCTGTAATTATTTCTCATGGATCTGCAGATCACAATCCATCATTAGCTCCTGGGGAGGGGTAGCTGCTTCCTCCCAAGAGATCCTGTGGACTTCAGGGCTGCTCACATTCTCCATTTGACCCTGGCATTATTTGCTCTGAACTGGATAGGAAGTCAACTGCAGGTTTCCACACCAAAGGCCATTAAAAAAATAATGTTTCCTCAACCTTAGATGGTACTCTCTAAGGGGGTAAAAAACCAACTCTGAAAGGGAAGCTGTTCTGACCCGACTCTGAAAATTCCAGATGTGAAATGTAAGGGCCACTAAGTTGGACTCAGTTATCTAAGGTCACCAGTTTCCCCAAAAACTTCATATTGCCCCAACCTAGTATGTCTAAGGAGGCATGAGAATCTAGTAGTAGGCTAAGTGAAAATGGAAATAAATACTTAGAGCCAAACAAGAATGTAAGTTGGCATCTTTCCCCTGCATTTATGAAGTAGTACACTCTGCGGGCAACTTGGTGTTTACTTTTCTGCACTTAACAAGCCTTTGGCTGCCCAAAGTGTCTGCAACTTCATGGAGAGTTTGTGAAACACCAGGGTTTCCTTTAGAAACAACCCTAAATGAAGCTCACACCTATGGCAATAGGTCTGATGGCTGTACTCCTTATTCAATCCTGACCCAAAACATTTTGGGAAGCTCGCCAGGTTTCACAATATACCATAGGATAGCAATGGAATTGGACTGTTTTGCTCACTTCTTCACAGCAACCCAAGGACCAAGCATAGTGATGTGTGGCCAGGACTCTATGAGCCTCCTTTTCTCAGGGCAGTGCTGCCACCCCTCCAGGACAAGAGCAGCCTCTTGTCTCCACCTCCACCCCTAAATAGACCTCTCCCACACAGTGGGTCTCTAAGCAAACTCGGTAACATTATCTCATTTTTTAAGGCACTGCAACTTCTTACAATGTTAATGTGTTAATAATAATTTACCCCATTCTTCTGGCAGGAGCAAAACTGAAGCAACTTGAAATGCCATCAGCAAAAAATTATTTATTTCCCATTCCTGAGCAGTGAAGAAAACAAGGTTTTGTTTGGCCAGGTCCCCTCTTGATAGCTATCTGGTTTCAATTAAAACTTCAAGTCTCCAAGGGAAAAACTGGCATTCTGGGCCGCTGAGGCCCAGCCAAGTTTCAGTGTCTCTACAAGATTTCAGAAAGGATGTTCCATCCAGCCAGCCACCTCTCATCTTCCTCCTTTTGCATATCATATAGAAGCTTCAGAGCAGAGACTAAAGTACAACTAAAAATAATGACCAGGTTGAAAGAACTCTGCCCTCCTAGAGATACATTTTTTGTGCCAGAGAAGTATTGATTCCGCTCCTAATGGAATTGAAAGTCAAGATAACAGCAGAAATGGAATCAAGAATCCAGAGGAAAGTGCCTACCTATTTATTTCTTCTTCAGCCAACTCCTGCCTCTCCCCACTGACCATTTTCAACTAAACTTTCTACAGAGATTCCAAGCACTGTTCTCTCTTTGCCCCCAGCCCTCATTTAGGTCAGGTGATTTACAAACTAGCTTGCCATGAATAATAAATGCACTCACAGGACCAGAAGCCCTCGTGGCACCACCAAAGGGGCGCCTTGGTTCACTCAGGTACACCCCTAGGACTCCCCTGTGTGAACTCCAGAACTGGGCCTGCCAGCAGTGCCTTCCTATGGGATGTTCTGATGTTAACATACGAAAGATTGGATTACACTCCTTCACTTGCCTACCCCATTCGTGAACATATAAGGCAGTTGATATTTTCTCCCAGGCTCTGAGTGGCCCCCTTCGGAACCACATCACTGCCTCTCAGCCACTCCTCCTTATGTTCACTACAAGCCATCCCATCCCCCACCTCCAATTTGTTTATTCCAGTGACACATCTATTTTCCCTGCTAAGGTAGACAAGTCTGTTTCCCTCCTCTGGCTCCCAATAGCATTCACTCACCACCTCCTCCCCCCAGCCCCGCTCAGGTTACTATAGTGGCTAGCAGCTCCCAGAGCCCAGTTCTAACACCAATTCAACTTCCAAAGACTAAGACTTTTCTTTCCTTAATGGGGGAGGGGAGATGGTGTGCAAAGCAGCACTTTCTGAGTACCTGGTCTCCTATCTTCTCAGGCTACATATACCCTGGAGTTTGCAAATACTCTGTGTTTAACCATACTCTTCTGATCTGTCCTGAAGCCCTTCTTTGGTAGCAGGCAAAGCAATTAAGTACAGAGGAAAATACTGCATCTTCAGCTTAACTGAAACCTGGGACTTCCGAGTCAGGGCAAAAGATATCACTCCTCCCTCCACTAGTCTTGGGATGGCAGAAACCACAGAAAGCAGGAGAAAGGGGAGGGAGTGACCTGGGATTGTAAACTGGCTACATTTTAAAGTGCTACAAACTTTCTCCTCCCTCACAGGCCCCTGGACAGCTGGCTCCGCCTCCCTATCCCAGCCAGACAACATCCAACTGGGGTGTGTGAGGATAACTCTCCCAGACCATCCTGGTCTGGCCCCAGTGTTGCAGATGTGGCCTGCATAGAACACCCGTCCTCTCCTCTCCACGTCCTTCTTTCCCAAACGACTCCTGCCCCTCCAAAACACACGAGTGTGTGTGTGCACACATACACACACGTTTTGAGGATAAGGATGGATTAGGAAGGGCACATCTGATTTACCTGTGTAAACTACAGGAGGGTAAAAGATGGGGCAGGACTGCCAGATAGTTTTGGCAATAGCGACTTTATGAAGTTAGTTTTTGCATAAAACTACAGGAAAAGAAGAAAAACAGGATGAAGAGTAAAGGAATGAAAAGGAAGAGAATAACAAATAATGTAAGAGGAAAATAAGTAATATTAGTATCTCCATAAATACCATAGACTCCAACTAACTTTAGGAAAAAAGATGTGGATAGTGATGAAGGGGACGGGGAAGCTTGGAAGGAAAAGTAGCTGTGGTAGAATTCCAAAATAAACTGCCCTTTCGGAGGAGAGCTTCTGCAGGGATACAGAGAAACACAAATTGGCCTTTTAGCATTAGATGTCAACCATGAGATTATCAGGACAGTTTATTTGAAGCGGAAACGAATCGGAAATCCTTCCCTGAACAGTCCTCCTAGACCAACATACACACCCTCAGAACCCACAGAGACACACATAAAGAATAAATGCAGCATCAGGGGGCAATAAGAACCCGCTCCCCACACTCCCAGCACCTCTAGCCTCATCTCATACTTCCAACTGCACAACTTTCCGATCTCCAAGGAAAATACTTCCAGTTGGATCCTATTTCAGAATTGTAACTGGTGTGGGTTGTGATAGGAGGGGTGTGTGCAGCCTGTAGGGGATGGGGACTGGAAGACAGCATTTCGGTAGTTCCTTATTTTTGTAGAGCCAGCATGCTCTACCGATCAGAAATTGCTATTACCCAACAATGCTTCCATCACAAATACACACCAAAAACAGCATCAGCGTTATCACCATCTTGCTAAAGATCTGCCCAGTCCAGTTTACCTGACTTTGTCTCTGTGGAACTTCTACAGTATTTTAGTCAAAGAGATAATCGTTTGAAAGACAAAAACAATAAATCGATACTGAAGTGTTCCCTTTCAAGAGTTATTTCCCACTGGAAACCACCGAACGGGGAAGCCTGTCGTTAATTCCCAAGACCACGGCTCCTCTAGAAACACACACAATGCGTGCTTTCAAAAAAGGCATTCGTCTGCTTTTAAGGGAATTCCTGTCTTTTCAGAGTCCCCAAACCGGAGAGCACGAGAAAGAGACTCAGATCCATTGATTAAGATTTTAAGAAAAAGACTAACACAGAGCCACGACGCAAGCACACACCAACCTTAGCCGGCTGGACCACTTCTTCCCTGTTCTTCTTTCTATTAACGACACGTTAGATTCTGATACATTCCCCCCCACCCCCCCAAAAAAAATCTAACTAGATACAATGTAGCTCTCTAGCTCCACTTAACCTGCAAGTTACAAAGAGAGAGAGAAAAAAATATCCTGCCGCCTTCCCACCCCTTTCCCTCCCCCCTCCCCCTCTCTAGTCCACTCCGCCAACGCCAAACCCGCCAGCCCCGGCAGTCAGCGGCCGGACTGAGGGAGGGTGCAAAAGGCGTGGGGAGGGAGAAGGCCGGGGTCGGGGGCGGTGGGGGGGGGATCAGATTAGGCCAAACTCAATAAGGTCCCAGACCTCCAGCCCAACGCCGCCACCAACGAGTCACTTCAAATGAGCCAGCATCTCTGCCCACCGCCGGCGGGCCGTAATCGCGCCCATCCTCGGCAGCCTCGCCGGGACCGGCATCCCGCCCCTTCGGCCCGGTCTCCCCCTTCCCATCGGTGCAAAGTCAAAGCCCCGGCGAGGCAGCTTTAACTTTTTCATGCAGGGAACACACACCGCCCCCGACCCCGAGCGTGCGGCGGCCCGCGGCGTGGCTGGAGGCTGGGCGCCGGGCTCCCGGGCCAAGGTCGCCGCGCGTGCTCACCCACGTCCCGGCGACTCCGGCTCCGCCGGCCCCGGCGCTCGCTCAGATCCCGGCTCCCGTCGCTCGCCCGAGCCCCCGAAGGTGCTGCTGCGGCAACTCCATGGCGATGAGCATCTGTCACACGGCGAGCCGCGGGCTGGCCACCCTCGCTCGGGGGGCGCCGGGGCCCCCGGGCGCCCGGAGGCGGAGGCGAGCGGCGGGCGCCCCGGCCGGCCCCGCGCTTCCCGCCCGGCGCTGCCGCCTGCGCCGCGCCACCGATTTACGGAGAGAGATATCAAGGGGGAAAATGGCGTCTCCGGAGCCCGAGGAGTCCTGGAGTAATCACATTCACACACACACGCCCGCACGCACACACTCGCACACCGCGCGCCGCGGGCCTGGCTAATTTTAGCAGGAGCCCCCCCACCCCCCAAATTATATATATCCCAGTCTCTCCAATCAATGCTATTTTTTTTTCTTTTCTTCAAAGGATGGATTGGAGCCTTAAAAAATGTTGCCGGGTTCGGGCTCGCAGGAGGCGGCGCGCGGAGGGCGAGGGCGCTTTTGCTGAGCTGTGCAGTTCGGTCCGCGGCGCCCGGCGGCCCAGCCCGCCAGCCTGTCCGCCCGCGGTCGCTAGTGCTGCCGCCGCCGCCGCCGCCGCCGCTCCATGGCCGCGCCCGACCCGCGCCCCCGCCGCGTCCCCTCGCCACCCGCCCGCGTCCCCGGCGAGCGCTGGAGTGGGGTCGGGCCCGAGTGGCTGCCTCCCGCGCCCTCTCCCGAGTCCCGGAGTCCTAGTGAAAGGAAGGGGGAGGGCGCGGGCGGGGGAGGGGGAGGATCGGAGCGGCAGCGCGGCGGAGCCGAACGGGGACAGCCACCCCGCGATCTGCCTCGGAGGGGATGCGGGAACCCACACCGCTCGAACAGCCGATCGGGGGCCGCTTCCCCGACTTGAGCCGGGGGAGGCACAGCCAGTAACAGGCGAGCGACCTCTCCCTTCACCCTCCTGCAGTGAATTTCTGTGAATTTCGATCAATTGGAGGGAGTGGGGCTTGTGCCCGGGGAGAAGGAAAACACTTCGTGGAGGCGGACCGGGGACCCCTCGCCGCCCTCGCGCCCCTCCCGCTCCCCTACGCCCTCGAGGCCCAGTGGCTCTGCGCGTCGGAGTCCGCCGCGGAGACTGGGCTGCCGCGGGGACCGCCGCGGGCTCGGCACCGGCTCCCGGGCTCAACACTGCCACTATCTGACACAACAGGAGCAGTGTTGGGGGAACTGCGCGCCGAGGCGCGAGATGTGATAGGCTCTGAAACTGGGTGCATTTTTTTAACCTGGTAATTACATTTCAGGGGGTTATATTTTTGTTAAGCGACATGTATGCATTCAGATGCTTATGTGCATTTTCTCGTTATTCACCAAAATTCGACAGTTGATGAGGGGAAAGACACTGAGAGATGACGTTGGCATGCAATTCTCTATTAAGGATGGTGAAAAGAATAAGGTGGAATGTCTTCAGTTCATACAAAATATAGTGGTATTTTAATCTCTTTGACTATTTGTATTGGGGCTGCAAAAGTGGACCTATTCAGGCCACTCAGTTGCAACCCCAGGCAACTGAGGAATGTAACCCCTCAGGGGTGTTTCTACATTATAGGACAGATAGGGATTCAGGAAGGTTTGCAAGTGGTTTTGCTTAAAGACCTTGTGTAGAGTTTACTCAGAACTCGGATTGTGAGAGAACTCCTGCTTACCACGTTTTATATTGAGAGTTCTGGGACTTTGGATTGAGGAATGATTCGGTAGTGATTGGGAATGACCCCCACCAACCACATCAGCCACTGAAGACCTGGGTCGCCTGCTCGTGTGAATTGTCACAGAGCTTCTTCACTCTCATCACTCTTTTCAGAGGAACGATGTAATGAAGTACAGCAACGGAGACTGGCTCTGAGGACCCCGTAACTCCCATGTTGGTCCATGTCCCTGGATCAGGTTCAGTCTGATTATGAAAAGATCACTGCCCTCTGACCAAAGTGCCCTTGCTGTCTTCTTTTTTTCAGAGAAATGTTCTGATTGGCCAAAAACGTTTCCTCTGTTACTCATCACTGCAAGACCTCTGTTAGAGCAATGTTTCAATAGGTCTTCTCTTACCCCTATACTGGAGTACTGTTTTTATTAGTGGGAAGGTAATGCTTAATTAGAAAAGAAAATCAGCAGGACATATGAACTGATAATAGAAATAAAGATCTAGGCACAAAATTTGATGTCAAAAACAAAGATTCTGTGCAATCAGATGACCTTTGCCTGATTCCTTCTGTACCTAGATTTCTGAAATCCTATACCAAAGCCCACAGAGGACTAAGATAGCATGTGGGTTTTTGCCTACACTTTCCAAATGGAGAAACTGAGCTCCAGAAATCAGAAGGATGTGCCCATGAGCATATGGCTGGCTGGTGTCATCTGAGCCAGAACTAAAGCTTGTTGCCCAAGTCTTTTCCCTTCTTAACCTTAGCATATTTACAGGGTCTTCCATCCTGTGTTGTGTTTCTTTGAAGAGCAGCTCAGAGAGCACATGGCATACTAAAAATTCACTATAATAGATGGTAAGTCTACAGCATTATGGTGCAGTAAAAGTTTACCTGAGAGATCACTTAGTCAAACCCCATCATTTTAAAATTGAGGAAACAGAGACAGAGATGCAGTGGACTGCTCCAAGTCATTAAATTAAGGCAAAGCCATAAACAGACTCTATGTCCTGTGACTTCTCAGTCAATGTTCCTTCCATACATGTAGCCCATTTTTTGATCATGAGGGTGAGAGGAGGGGAAGGAAAGGGGGGTCTTCTCACTCTTTGTTTTATATAGCTATATATAAAGCACACATACATATGCACATATATATATATGTATATCTACATATACTAATATGCATTACATATACTGTATTTTGGATAAATTTTAAGCATATAATAACATTAATAATATAATAATATAATTTTTGTATATAATAATAAGGGATTCCTGAAAAAACTAAAACCACACCCCTGAACAATATGTTTATTGATGGAATGGGACCTGTATTCAAATTCTAGCTAAATATCACAGGAATTCTTTTTTTTTTTTTTTCCGGTACGCGGGCCTCTCACTGCTGTGACCTCTCCTGTTGTGGAGCACAGGCTCCGGATGACACAGGCTCAGCGGCCATGGCTCCCGGGCCTAGCCGCTCTGCGGCATGTGGGATCTTCCCGGACCGGGGCACAAACCCGTGTCCCCTGCATCAGCAGGCGGACTCTCAACCACCATGCCACCAGAGAAGCTCCACAGGAATTCTTATCTTCTTTCCCTGGTAGGCCACTTTTTGGTTATCTGAGAACCAGATCCTAAAACACCAGAAAGTCCGAAACTAGTAAAGAAGTTGGTCTGAAAATTAGTGCCATGCAATTTTAAGATACCTATTCCCAATGCCCCAGGATCCTTGAGAAAATAAAGGGGCAATCTGAGCAGCTGACGGGAATACACACAACACACATCTCTTAGTCCTACAGTCTCCAATGTCTGCATCTTGCAGTCACTCAGCAAATAATTATGTAGCATGAATTATACCAGACAAGATGGTAGCAACTAGAGATTCAAACTCAGAATTCACAACCCAGTGGTAGAGACTGACATGCAAACTTCTAACTACATCTAATATATGGAAATATCAGAAAGGAGATGTTTACAAAGTACACAGAACACAGATGCAGAAATAGTAGAAGGGTGAAGTCATAAACCATATCTTCTTGAGAACTGCTGCACATTTATTACGGGTTGGGTTGGCCAAAAATTTCCTTCTGTTTTAAGGTAAAAATAAGAGACACACTTTTCATTTTCACCAAGAACTTTATTGAACAACGTATTCGCCATTTTGTTCCACTACCTTCTGCCATTTTTCAGGCAACTTCATAATACCATCTTCCCAAATCTTTTTATCTTTTTGAGCAAAGAACTCTTCCAGGTGCCTTTCACAATCTTCCAGGAAATTGAAATTTTTCCATTAAGAGAATTTTGTAAAGATCAAAATAAATAGAAATCTGAAGGTACAATGTCTGGTGAATACGGCAGATGAGTCAGAACTTCCCAGCCAAGTTGTAACAATTTTTGCCTGGTCATCAAAGAAACATGCAATCTTGCATTATCCTGATGGAAGATTATGTGTTTTCTGTTGAGTAATTCTGGATGCCTTTCATCCAGTGCTGCTTTCAGTTGGTCTAAATGGGAGCAGTACTTGTTGGAACTAATTGTTTGGTTTTCTGGAAGGAGCTCATAATAGAGGACTCCCTTCCAATCCAATCATATACACAACATCACTTTCTTTGAATGAAGACTGGCCTGTGGTGTGGTTGGTGGTGGTTCATTTCACTTGCCCCACAATCTCTTCCGTTCCACATTATTGTACAGTAACCACTTTTCATCGCCCATCACAATTTGTTTTAAAAATGGAATGTTTTCATTATGTTTAAGTAGAGATTCATATGTGGAAATACGGTCAAGACGGTTTTTTTTGCTTAACTAATGTGGAACCCAAACATCAAAGCGATTAACATAACCAAGCTGGTGCAAATGATTTTCAACGCTTGATTTGGATATTTTGAGTATGTCGGCTATCTGCTGCGTGATATAACATTGACTGTTCTCAATTAATGTCTCAATTTGATCGCTATCAACTTCAACTCATCTACCTGACTGTGGAGCATCATCCAGCGAGAAATCTCCAACACGAAACTTTGCAAACCACTTTTGACATGTTTGATCAGTCACAGCACTTTCTCCATACACTGCACAAACCTTTTTTGTGTGTTTCAGTTGCATTTTTACCTTTCTTGAAATAATAAAGCGTAATATGCTGAAAATGTTGATTTTTTCTTCCATCTTCAATATTAAAATGGCTACACAAAAATTCACCAATTTTGGTAAGTTTTTATTAAATGCATGCTGATATGACAGTTGTCACAATACAATCTAACAAAACTGTTTTGAACGAAGTTCATGAAAACTAAGTGCTACTAGAGCCATCTTACGGAAAAACCCAAACAAACTTTTTGGCCAACCCAATATCTATTTAACATACATATTTCTTTTTCCACTTTTTACACATATACCTTTTTTTCCCCTATAACCTGTTTTTCCAACCAAAGGTAAAAGTTTTGAGGACAGGGCTGTTCCTTGCACACGCAATGTCAATAAATATAGGCAAGAATAAATGTCCCCTTGATATCACCAAATAACTGACTTGCTGCCAGCTGGGCTGTTGCTCTGTGCTTTAGGCATCCCTGTGACTAACTGGTAAAATGATCATAATAGTACCCCCTCACTCCAGGCTCCACACAAGAGATACTGCAAGGAGCTGCAAGTTAATCATGTCCCTACATGGCTTGAGAGCTAGATAAAAGGCATATATATAAGCAATGTGTAGTTCAAAGTACAAAGGTTGGTCATGTCATTTTCACATCTCTGAAACTAAAGGTAGAAAGAAATGAGTCAAACGCATCCATTATTCCTTTGTAAGAAGTTGAGATCAAATTGTATAATCAAATCCTCAGAGCCAGTCATCTTCCCTTCTTCAGTTCAAATACTGTATTGATTCTCACCTTTTTAGAAAATGAAGTAGTATTATCTAGTGTAGTGCTTCTCAACACTTATTGTGAATCAGAATTACCTGAGGGAATTACTGATGCTTGAGACCCATATTGATTTAATTGGTCTTAATAATAATAAATGCCCTGGGTGCTTCTAATATGCAACCAGCATTGATAATCACTGACCCAATAGAAAGGGCATGCCCCATAATGTGATCAGGATACTTCGAAAGCTCCTATCCTCTTAGGTTAGGTAGCATTAACCAACGGAGGTGATAGCCACAGTGAATTGTAGTGATTTTTGGAGTTTGGGAGCAATTCTGGAAATGTAAAAATTGGGAGTATGTTCCAACAATGTAAGGAAAAGACCACAGACCAAATTGTTAAGGAGACTAACTTCTAAGCTTATTTAGAAAGTCCTCTCATCTCTCTGACTCTAGGATCCCACTTTTGAAAAAGGAAGGGTATATTAAAGTCTTCTGAGGACCAAGCCAGCTGTAGAATTCTCTCCATTTTTGATTCCAGGACACAAGAGAGTCCCAATAGGACAGTGAGAACATATTGGGAACAGTCAGAGTGGGATGTGAAAGCTGTCCTTAAATGTAAGAAAGACATTTTGGGAAAATAAGGATTAGTTTGTTTGACTCTGCTCTATAGGGCATAGCAAGCCACAATCAGCTCAGGTAATGAAGAGGCAAATCTCAGCTCAATATAATGGAACGTAAGATGATTACATGATTGGACCTAAGAGAACAGATCATCTTAAATAGTAATGAGCTCCCTGCCTTGAGAAGTGTTTAGGGAAAGATTGTGTACCCTTATTTTTCACTTCCCCCAACCACAATCTGTGAACTCCTTGAGGTCAAGGGCTTTGCATTATACCTCCGTATTGTCACTGAATAAAATTGTACCTGGAGCCCAGCGTACATCCAGTAAGAGTTCATGGAATGTCAAAAATAGTTAACAGTCAATATGATATGGAGCCAATTGGTCAGAATGTATACTGACACATGGCCTTGCTCAGCCAGTTGATATCTCTTTAGTTTTTGGACCCTTTGGAGGTTCAGGAGGGACAGGATGATACAGTGAAGGGTATGGGGTGAGTTTGGAGCAATAGTTATTTAAAAATTCTAATATTTTAACACCATCAGGCCTATCCATGTATATTAGATTAACATTGGTTTTATATCATGAAAAATGAAAGAAAGAATGAATCAATCAATAAAAGCTACAGTGGAGAGATAGATACTGATAAACTTGGACTCTAGTCCTGTTCTGCCATTAACTGGCTGGGTGAAGCTGAAGACATTATTTCAGCCCCCTCTACCTTAGTTTCTTCATGTGTAAACTGAGAACCATAATCTTATCCTAAGGTATCAATCATCATGAGTCTTACCGGAAATATCAGATATAAAGTTACATTGCAAGTTAAATAATTCTGTTCAAATACTGGTTTTGATAATTAAATATGATGTGGACATTTAAATCACTGCCTCCGGATGCAGCCTAATTCTACCCGCCTCTGAGGATCACAATGTATTTTTCTCTCTTCTAGGAAGTGAGAAGGCAATTTTTACTCCTGATTACTCCCACCCCAGCCCCACTTTGGAAAGGGCTCTTCTCTCCAGTGGCTTCCCCTTATGCTACTGTGGTTGCTAAGCAACAAGGAGCTAAGCAGGAACAAAATGTAATTGTCCCAGGAAGGGAATTCCAGGTCTGACAATGACTGGATTGCAGTTTTGGAATCCTTGCCTTCCTGGTTGCAAGAAATTCACTACAGGAAGATTTCTCATCACATGGTTCCTTCTGCAGATGCTCCAAGAGACCAGGTTTCACTACTTGAAAGGTGGGGGAAGGAGCATTTTTCTGGGTTTTCATTTTCTGGCTCCCTGGCACATTTTTTTCACTGTGATTTCAGAGTGCCCCACATCTGCAGCAAGATTTGGAATTTTCACAATTCTTAACTGAGCCTTAGGAGCCCAGCTGTAAGGAATTTATGTTTATATCACTATGTATGGCACAGGAGCCGAAAGGAGATCTGGGAGGAATACCAAAGGGGATGTAGGCTCTTCGTTGCCCCTAAAAATCCATCTACTTGGGCTAAAACAGACAGAAGTATGCACAGAAATGTGTTGTAAGGATGGCTTGTTTATATTGAAGGGAATTTATTGAAAAGCTAAAGAGGAACCTCATGGAAGGCAAAAATAAGAAGTACACCAGGCCTTGTGGGAACTGGGAAGTTGCCAGGCAGCTCCTCTCTCTCTCCCTCTCCAGGGTCACACTGTCTCTTGTCCGTGCCTCTTTTTATCTATCTGTTTTATCCTTTCAGAGACAAATTCTCTCTGCAAGCTGCTTAGTTTTGCTCCTTCACAACTTTGGCATTTATCTGACTTTAGTTTACCCTATCCTCCATGACAACCCTCACCTGCCATCCTTTCTGTGATTCCATTTCCTCATAGAAAAATATCTGATTGCCTCCCAGTGCATCAAAGGGACATTCCTGGGACCCATGACTGTGGCCAAGGGGCTGGCACACACATGGCTCTACAGCCTTAAGCATTTCTTCAGGAGGACTATAGGGAATGTATCTATGATGAGGCCTGGGCTGGACTTGAACTCCAGGAATATTTAGAATGAAGAGCTAAAACTCTCAGGAAACTTAGGTTTCCAGCACCAAGGTCATCTTGCAACATGGGAAGAACTTGAGCTTTGAGGTTAGACAGGCTTGGGTTTGACTCACTCTGAGAAAAACTAGACAGGCTACTTCTAGTAGCCCTGATCTTCTTCTTGATCTTTTACTTCTAGTAGACTTGATCTTCTTCATCTGAAAAAAATATGCCTACTCCTAGTAGCATCAAATCTTTAGGGTTTTAGTGAGGATTAAGTGCAGTTAAATGAGATAATGTATGAAAAGACCTATGTGGCCAAGATTATGCTAGATACTATAAAAAAGTACAGAAGATACATAGCATAGTTTTTGGTCAATAAACTTTCATAGAGAAACTACTGTGTTTGACCTGTACTTTTTACTAGGCATACAAAAACTATTAAGATGTGTCCTTTACCTTGAGAAATTTCAGTCTAGCAAAAGAGACCCAGGCAATGTTAGAACCCGACTGTCATTCCACCCTCTTCATTTCTTAGTGGTTGAACCTGAAGACCAGATTGACTCATTCTTGACCTCTTGCCCAAGGCCAACTCTAGCTATTAATAGCAGGAGAGTCTTCTGTATGCAGCTTTTCCCTGACCTCATGCAGCCTGCAATCAAATTTTGGCAGACAAGATTACATGTGAACCAGTAAATTAAAAATACAAACTGTGCCTGCTACTGACAAATGTAAAGTTGCAGAAGGGATTCCCTCATAGGAAAGAGATTAGGTGAGATGATCTTTAAAGTGCTGTCTATCCACATGATGTTATGAAACTAAGAGTTGAAAAGAAAAAGAAATCCAAGTAAGCTACAGTTAAAATAGAAGCCTTTACAGTCAACTTGAACTTCCTGAAAAAAAAAAAAGGACATAGATCAAGAGGAAACTGGGTAGTTCAGTATGGGTAGCTCAGTTTTACCATGTGATAAATTATAAGCATGTGGAAGTGTCAGCTCATTATTGCTGTTCGGAGTTGTCTCATGGCTTGACCAATGTCATATGAACATTAGAAAGACCTAATGCTCATATGGGGAGGACAGCTTGGGTAAACATTAATTTGAGCCATGCTTCATCACCAATGGGTTCATTCTATACTTGAGTTGGAATCCACAGAATCCCTCTTTGCCCCTTGATAGTTAAGCTATTAATGTCAGTACACCTATCAAATATAGAGCTCTGGATCTTGACACTAGGTAGATCTTCAAAATGGCTTTGGTTTAAACCCAGTTGCAAATGATTCAGCACAAGGGCCATGAAATGGAACCAGCTAAGGAAGCTGAAACAAAGTGCTCAAAGTTACAGCACTAGCAGAAACTAACACACCATTTTAAAGCAATTATACTCCAATAAAGATGTTAAAAAAAAAAGTTACAGTACTAGTTTGTGGAACTGGGCTTCGAAGCTCAGTAGTCTGAGTCCAGAGCCCACCCTCTTATTCACAGACCCATACAGCTGCTCTCTTGCAATAATGCATAGCCAGGAAGCAGCACAGAGACACCTGGATGTTCCTTAAATCACCTCTTCAGAATGTATTGAATGAGCTTGTTGATTTCAGCCTTCTAAATAAAAAAAAAACATAGTAACATTAAAACTTTGAATTATAGAGCTGGCAGGTTCTTTAGGGATCATTTGGACCAAGAAATTCATTTTAGAGATGAGACAAAATTGAGAACCAGAAAGATAAACTGATAAATGTCCCAAATTTCCATGCAGGTGACAAAGCCAGGTTTAGAAACCAGCACAATGGACTGGCAATTCCAGAGCCCTTCCCATTATACTCAGCTGCCAGGGCTTTAGTTTTACCCTCTGCAGACCAACTCAGACTAGGAAAAAGAGAACTAAGAATTAGGAGGTTCACCAAATGAGCATACCCATGAACCTCCAAAACAAGGAGATTTGGGCATGTTCTCTTTGAGAAAATAATTTGGCATATACTTTTGTGATTGTCCATTTTTACTCCAAATTGTAGCTCAGAGGAAAGAAAATAGGGTTGAATGCTTCATGGTTAGACTGATATTCTCTCAGCAATTACTCTAATTTTTGACTTGTAATAATTGAGAGTAAGAAGACATATTAGAGGAAAGTAGAAGAAAAAATATTTAGAGAAGTAAAGAATAAGCTGTAAGTATGAACTTGCATGTCGGATATTTCTGAAAACAGTTGGTAAAGCAAAATCAATTATAATGTCATATATTCATACTGAAAGATATCGGATTCATCCACCCATCTTGCAAGCCACTGGGTATAGGGCATAATGATAAGCACTATGAGATGTATAAAGAAGGGTAGTATACCATCCCAGCAAGGGAAGCACTCTCAATCTAGACAGGAACTCACAAGCTTTAGTTTCAGGTCTGCAGAGAAGTTGATTCAAGATGATTCTAAGTTCAATCAGAAATAATGACCAAATACAATAACTTACAACTTTGCTTGTCCAGATCTTCAGTTAATTTTACTAAGGCAATCATTTTCTGAACATCTCACATAGTATTATAAATAAATGATTTCCCTTGTAGATGATATTTGGGTACCCATATTTGATTATATTGTCTGTAATCAATCTGTATCATCTGCTATTTAAAATTAGAAGAAACTGGCATGCAGGATGAACGTCCATCAGGCCCTAAGACTTTCTACAATCAATTAAATTATTTGTGTGTGTATTTGTATTTCCAACCTAGTTCTCAGTTTCTCAACAGTCAATTCCTTCTCTCTAGACAATAAGGTAATGTGTACAAAATACTAAGCACAGTGGTTAATGGGCTGGCAAGTAGGCAGATGGGAATAGTTTCCATTTATCTTACCCACCTAGATTATCTTTTTTTAAAAGTTGAAGTATAGTTGGTTTACAATGTTGTGTTAGGTGTTAGTTTCAGGTGTACAGCAAAGTGATTCATATACATATATTCTTTTCCCTATTCTTTTCCGTTATAGGTTATTACAAGATATTGAATATTGTTCCCTGTTCTATACAGTAGGTCCTTGTTTGTCAATTTTACATATAGTAGTGTTAGATTATCTTTCTCTGTCTTCTGTTTGAACTATCTTTTCTTCAGGTAACTCAAAATTCTGCTTATGGTGATATACCATCCTTTGGAGATTATTACTATCTGTATCTAATGCTTTAACCATGGGAGCAACCTGTATATAGTTGCAGAGTTGTGATACATAATACAATTATCTCAAACTAATATACTCAAGTTTGAAAGAACAAAGGATAAATGAAATGAGCAAATTAATAAAATTTAATTTTGTTTAACCTTAGTGCATAAGATAAGCATTGGCTTGTTTATATAATGCTGTTCTTTAAATAAGGGTGCCACCCTGTGAAAGTGGTGACTAAGCATTTTCACTAGTTCAGACACAAGACTGATAACAAGCAATTCTATTTCATATCTAAAGATTCATGTATTTTTTAGTTGTGCCAGGATAGGTGTGTAAAGGGTCAGAGCTTAGTGTTATATCTGTTCAGAAGGTGTGGCAGACTTTGGGGGGGAAGCCCCCTGAAAGCAGTGGATCAGCCATATAGGCAGGGCAAGCTTCCAACAGAGATATAAATGTTTAGTCACAACTTCTATAAAGGGTCAA
The DNA here is from genome assembly GCF_003676395.1 of Aethalodelphis obliquidens. Classification (NCBI taxonomy): domain Eukaryota; kingdom Metazoa; phylum Chordata; class Mammalia; order Artiodactyla; family Delphinidae; genus Aethalodelphis; species Aethalodelphis obliquidens. The sequence continues at coordinate 1,311,215 of NW_020837963.1, read as the reverse complement.
CGATAAAGCTGTGGGTGTGCCAACAGGCAGGCAGAGCATGATGAAAGTGAATCCAGGGCAGCAAAACTCTGCAGGTAACATCTGCAAGATCTGTTCATGGCTTGGGAGAAAGAGGAGACTGTCAGAGTAAGAAAGGGACCCAGATCAAACCAGTTCATTAGAAATGGTAGTCATAATAGAGATTAAAGCTAAAGTGAAGTCTTCTGAGCCCACTGTAGAGTGGTGATGCCCAAGAAGGTATCTATGGCTCTGAAACTCAAATGGAGGGACTCTGGCAGTCAGAATGAAGCCCGGGTGGGGCAGTGAGTCCTGTCAAATATTAGTACAGGAATTGACTATCCTGGGAGGAAATCAAATATTCAGCATCAGATCATGTCAGGTGGTCCCAACATTACTTGCACAATGATTGGATTCTAAGCATCACCCTATCGCTTAAAGAAGAGAATGGAGAGACTGGAGTGGTTGAACTTTTATGTAGAAATTAATCTGTCTACTATGGAAAGGTGAGGAAGATACCAGCAGAAGAACTGAGATGGCAGAGAGATGTTGTTAAAAAGGTCCTTATATGTTGTAAATACAATTTCATTTATATTAGGAAACAGCTTCTACCCAGGGTCTAGCTTTTAGTTAGTTGGTTTCAAGAGTAAATTTTTAAAATTTGCTAACTTAGAAAAAATTAGAATTGAATCTAATTGAATATGGATTAATATGAATTAGTATGAATACAAGTGTTCTGTTTTGCCAGTGGATTTTAAGTGAATCAGGAAGAGAAACAAGCATTTTACTTCAGCATTTTCAAAGTATTTATTGAATAGCAACTACTGCTAGAGACTTTCCTTACCGTGGATTTCTCTCTTGCTGCAACTCCTCCTCAACAACTGATACCTACCACCACCACCACTGCCCCATAATCTTCTGCATGGGTTATATTCTGTATTTATCACCAATCCCTTTCTACAGTGCCTGGTTAAAGTACTTGTCTACCTAGTCCTTACCACCCTAAAGAGGGGCTGCCAGAAACATGGGGTTCTACCTGCCCATGTATACTGAGTTAGGAGACTCTGCCCTTGCAGAGGTAGGAAGGAGAAGCCCAGAGACGAAGAGCAGGTCAGCTCAGAACAGTCAAGAGTTTTGGCCAGGGAAGGCAATGGCTAGCTTAATCATTTTCTACAGTGGTAGATATCAGATTATTTGCAACCTCCAGCCAGGCTCCTCCCAATTTTTATCCCCTCTACTCTCTTAATGATATTCCCAAGCTCTCTCTACCCTTCTACATGTCTCCACTGGCTAAGCAGGGCTTAAGGTTATGATTTACGCTGACTTACAGTAGGCTTTTGGTTATGTGGAGAGATAAATAGACTTCTACTTCTGGCTCTAATGAAGTGGCTGGTATCATACCTACCCACCCTCTAAGAACAAAGCACATCTGTTTGAAGGCATTTGATAGCATCTAAGGAAGCCAAAACATGAAGTGTCAGGATCCCCAAAAGAAGGAAAAGGTGTTGAGGAAAGCCAGATACTCTTCCCTGTTTTGTTCCCTCGAGACATTTGCTGATTCAGAAACCCTACGTGGAGTAAGGGTCTGAGTAACCAAGCAGAAAGGAGTAACTAAAAAGCAGAAAAGCTGAGTAGGGTCTGAGTATGTCATGAGGCTGGCAGACAAAAAAAGTAGTTTAGGACTTCAAAGGCAGCCAGGACTTGAGGAGCCAGAGTCGCAGAGAGAAGTACAGCACAGAGAAGTAAGCTCTTGTACTAATGTTCCTCTCACAGAATGTGATGATTCCTAAGGAATATGTAGCATGGGAATAAAAGTATTCCAATTCAGGCCCCACTGAGAAAGATGGATTCCGGTAAATATTCCCACACTTTCATTTGGAATCGTGGAAGTCTCTCATTTTAGGAGTAAGGGTAAACTAAAAAACTACTTACAATATTAGAAGACCTTACAATATTAGAAGCCCAGCTCCAAATTAATTCAATATCCGATTAAATTAAAGTGAACAGCCTGCGGGAATCAAAAGAACATTCTCTCTGGAGGAAAATAACATGAATTAGAACTTCTGTAATTTTTATACACATGCCAGATGTGGCATCAATCAAAAGGTAGCAGGCATTCAAGGAGATGGAGAAAAGAAAAAATAGACAATTAAAACTGAGTAAAAATTGATTCAGATTTGGAATTATCAGACATGGACTATAAAATAATTGTGATTAGCATATTAAGAAAAAAAAGAAAAGTTGCAGAATTTCACCAGATCCATACTTTTCACTGAAAAAAGAAACAGAAATTGTAGAAGAAGAAAACTCAGAAACAGAAAGTAAGTTCTCTATAAATGGGTTCAGTGGCCAACTAGATACAATTTAAGAGAGGAATGGTAAACTGGAAGTTAGGTCAACAAAAGAGATCCAGACTAAAGCATAGACTAATAAAAAATACAGAAAAGATATGCCTGGAACATGAACTATATAGCAGTGATTTAACATTTTTCAAAGGATTAAAATATTCTACAGTTCAGAGAATGATCTATGACAAAATGGAGTTAACTAGAAATTAAGAACAAAGAGATAGCCCAGAAATAACATAAAATCCCATATGTTTGGAAATTAAACAATATACTTGTAAATAGCTCATGATTCAAAGAAAAAAATCACAGTGATAGATTAGAGCTAAATAATAACTAAAATGCACCATATTGAATCTTTCGGAATGCAGCTAAAGACATGCATGGAGTGCAATTTATAGTCCTAAATGTATATAATAGAAAACAGCAGAGCCTGAAAGATCACAATCCCATTCTGCAGCTATAGAAGTTAGGAAAAAGCACAGCAAAATAAGCCAATACTAGTAGGAGCAAGGAAATAATAAAGATTAAAAAATAATCATAGCAGAAATTAATAGAAAAAGACAACAAATATACAGTAAATTATATTGACATTTTGAAAAGGGTTAAGTAGCTTCTTATACACTCGTATGTAGGCTCATGATTCAAAAACTTGAAATAACTTTGCCAGGTAATATACACCTCGGATTTCTTACTATTGATCTGTATGCATGCATGCATTTCTGAGATGCTTTGAGTCATTTTTTAAATAGAAACAAAAAGCTTCGGCTTTCGCAAAAAAATTTGTTGACGAGCTTATTGTCAATTATATACGTTTGGGTTTGTATTTATGTGTGTTACATAAATAATATTCTTTTTCAAAATGGAAATATAGCTGATTTACAATATTGTGTTAATTTCAAGCGTACAGCATAGGGATTCAGATTATGTTCCATTATAGGTTATCACAAAATATTGGAAATAATTTCCTGTGCTATACAGTAAATCCTTAATGCTTATCTATTTTATGTATAGCAGTCTGTATCTGTTAATACCATACTCCTAATTTGTACCTCCCCCTTCCCTTTCCCTTTTGGTAACCATAAGTTTGTTTTTTATGTCTGTGAGTCTGTTTCTGCTTTGTATATACATTCATTCATATTATTTTTTAGATTCCACATTTAAGTAATATCATATAGTATATGTCTTTCTCTGTCTGACTTATTTCACTAAGCGTAATATTCCTTAGGTCCATCCATGTTGTTTCAAATGGCAATATTTCATTCTTTTTTACAGCTGAATAATATTCCATTACACACACACACACACACACACACACACACACACACACACACACATCTATCTCACATCTTCTTAAGCCAATTGTCTGTTGATGGGCACTTGGGTTCCTTCCATGTCTTGGTTATTGTGGATAGTGCTGCTATGAACATTGGGGTGCATGTATCTTTTTGAATTACTGTTTTTATTTTCTGTGTATATAGAAGCAAAAGTGGGATTGCTTGATCATATGGTAATTCTATTTTTAGCTTTCTGAGGAACGTCAATACTGTTTTCCATAGTAGCTGCACCAATTTACATTTCCACCAATGGTATACGAGAATTCCCTTTCCTCCACATCTTCTCCAGCACGTATTATTTGTAGATTTTTTGATTATAGTCAGTCCAACGGGTGTGAGGGCGTGAGGTAATACCTTATTGTGGTTTTGATTTGCATTTCTCTAATAATTAGTGATGTTGAGCATCTTTTCCTGTGCCTGTTTGTCATCTGCATGTCTTCTTCAGACAAATGTCTGTTCAGTTCTGCACATTTTTTGATTGGGTTGTTTGTGTTTTTTTGATATTGAGTTGAATGAGGTAGCTATATATTTTGGATATTAATCTCTTATTGGTTGTATCATTTGCAAATATTTTCTTCTATTCCGTAAGCTGTCTTTTCCTTTTGTTGATGGTTTCCTTTGATGTGAAAAAGCTTTTAAGTTTGATTAGGTCCCATTTGTTTATTTTTGCTTTTATTTCTTTTTTTTTTTTTTTTTGCCTTGGGAGCCTGATCTCAGAAAATATTGCTACAATTTATGTCAAAGAGTGTTTCACCTATGTTCTCTTCTAAGCGTTTATGGTATCGTGTCTTACATTTAGGTCTTTAAACTATTTCAACTTTATATTTTCATTGTTTTACATGTAGCTGTCCTTCTTTCCCAGCATCCCTTGTTGAAGAGATTCTCTTTTCTCCATTGTGTATTCTTGCATCCTTTGTCATAGATTAATTGAAGGTAGGTGGGGAGGTTTATTTCTGGGCTCTCTATTCTGTTCCATTGGTTTATGTGTCTGTATTTGATTACTGTAACTTTGTAGTATAGTCCGAAGTCTGGGATGGTTATACCTCCAGCTTTGTTCTTTTTTTCCTCAGGATTGCTTTGGCAATCGGGGTCTTTTGTGGTTCCATATAATTTTAGGATTATTTGTTCTATTTCTGTGAAAAATGTTCTGTATTTTGAGAAGAATTGCATTAAATCTGTAGATTGCTTTGGATAGTTTGGCCATTTTATTTATTTATTTATTTTTCTTTGCGGTATGCAGGCCTCTCACTGTTGTGGCCTTTCCCGTTGCGGAACACAGGCTCTGGACATGCAGGCTCAGTGGCCATGGCTCACGGGCCTAGCCGCTCCACGGCATATGGGGTCTTCCCAGACCGGAACATGAACCTGTGTCCCCTGCATCGCAGGTGGACTCTCAACCACTGCGCCACCAGGGAAACCCAGGAAACACTGATTTGCATTAGCTTATAGGAAGACAAACAATGATTGGAACTGATACAGTCATAGTTCTGAACAGGGTAAAAAATCTCTGGAAACTCCTGGCTGACTTTGGTTTGTCATTTAAGAAAAACACTCAGAAGGTCTTGAGTGGAACCTAAGTAGTTACTGAAAGTGATGGGGAACTTGGAGTTTGTGCTGAACCTTCGTAAAATTTACATTTTATGCTTTAAATGCACAGGTATTTTAAAGAATAAATACAGTAAGATGAGGGGAGAAATTCTGAGGGTGAATTGAAGAATTGAAGGTAACAATGAATTGCCATTCTATCCATGTGTTGTCTTCAGTCTTTGGGTGAATATCATATGTATAATATGATCTTTATAGAGACGACCAAAAGGAAAACATCTGTGGATTTCCCTAGATGTATCTGAATCTCAGGGAAAACTGGAAAAGTAGAAAGAAGTTCTTCAGGGCTGTATAGGTCCAAATTTATATTTTGTCTCTGACCTTCTACTAGTTGCATGGCCGTGGGTCCATTACTTAACATTTTTGAGATTCAATTTTACTTTCTATAAAAAAAATCTGAAGGGAGAAGACTCAAATCAATAGAATTAGAAATGAAAAAGGAGAAGTAACAACTGACACTGCAGAAATACAAAGGACCATGAGAGATTACTACAAGCAACTATATGCCAATAAAATGGACAACCTGGAAGAAATGGTCAAATTCTTAGAAAGGCACAATCTTCCAAGACTGAAACAGGAAGAAATAGAAAATATAAACAGACCAATCACAAGCACTGAAATTGAGACTGTAATTAAAAATCTTCCAACAAATAAAAGCCCAGGACCAGATGGCTTCACAGGTGAATACTATCAAACATTTAGAGAAGAGCTAACACCTATCCTTCTCAAACTCTTCCAAAATGTAACACAGGGAGGAACACTCCCAAATTCATTCTATGATGGCACCATCACCCTGATACCAAAACCAGACAAAGATGTCACACAAAAAAGAAAACTACAGGCCAATATCACTGATGAAAATAGATGCAAAAATCCTCAACAAAAAACTAGCAAACAGAATCCAACAACACATTAAAAGGACCATACTCCATGATCCAGTGTGGTTTCTCCCAGGAATGCAAGGATTCATCAATATACACAAATCAATCAATGTGACACACCATATTAACAAACTGAAGGATAAAAACCATATGATCACCTCAATAGATACAAAAAAAGCTTTCAACAAAATTCAACACCAATTCATGAGAAAAACTCTCCAGAAAGAAGACATAGAGGGAACTTATCTCAACATAATAAAGACCATATATGACAAACCCACAGCCAACATTATTCTCAATGACGAAAAACTGAAACCATTTCCTCTAAGATCAGGAACAAGACAAGGTTGTCCATTCTCGCCACTATTATTCAACATAGTTTTGGAAGTTTTAGTTACAGCAATCAGAGAAGAAAAAGAAATAAAAGGAATCCAAATCAGAAAAGAAGAAGTAAAGCTGTCACTGTTTACAGATGACATGATACTATACATAGAGAATCCTAAAGATGTTACCAGAAAACTACTAGAGCTAATCAATGAATTTGGTAAAGTTGCAGGATACAAAATTAATGCACAGAAATCTCTTGCATTCCTATACAGGAATGATGAAAAATCTCAAAGAGAAATTAAGGAAACACTCCCATTTATCACTGCAACAAAAAGAATGAAATACCTAGGAATAAACCTACCTAAGGAGACAAAAGATCTGTATGCAGAAAACTGTAAGACACTAATGAAAGAAATTAAAGATGATTCAAACAGATGGAGAGATATACCACATTCTTGGATTGGAAGATTCAATATTGTGAAAATGACTATACTACCCAAAGCCATCTACAAATTCAATGCAGTCCCCACCAAACTACCAATGGCATTTTTCACAGAACTAGAAAAAAATATTTTATTTGGAAACACAAACGAACCTAAATAGCCAAAGCAATCTTCAGAAAGAAAAACAGAGCTGGAGGAATCAGGCTCCCTGACTTCAGACTATACTACAAAGCTACAGTAATCAAGACATTATGGTACTGACACAAAAACAGAAATATAGATCAATGGAACAGGATAGAAAGCCTAGAGATAAATCCATGCACATATGGTCACCTTATTTTGATAAAGGAGGCAAGAATATACAATGGAGAAAAGACAGCCTCTTCAATAAGTGCTGCTGGGAAAACAGGACAGCCATATGTAAAAGAATGAAATTAGAACACTCCCTGACACCATACACAAAAATAAACTCAAAATGGATTAAATACTTAAATGTAAGGCCAGACACTATAAAACTCTCAGAGGAAAACATAGGCAGAACACTCTATGAGATAAACCTCAGCAATATCCTTTTTGACCCACCTCCTCGAGAAATGGAAATAAAAACAAAAATAAACAAATGGGACCTATGAAAACTTAAAAGCTTTTGCACTGCAAAGGAAACAATAAACAAGAAGAAAAGACAACCCTCAGAATGGGAGAAAATGTTTGCAAATGAAGCAACTGACAAAGGATTAATCTCAAAAATTTACAAGGCACTCATGCAGCTCAATATCAAAAAAAAAACAACCCAGTCCAAAAATGGGCAGAAGACCAAAATAGACATTTCTCCAAAGAAGATATACAGATTGCCAACAAACACATGAGAGGATGCTCAGCATCACTAATCATTAGAGAAATGCAAATCAAAGCTACAGTGAGGTATCACCTCACACCAGTCAGAATGGCCATCATCAAAAAATCTACAAACAATGAATGCTGGAGAAAAGGAAACCCTCTTGGTTTCCCAACTATTGGTGGGAATGTAAATTGATACAGCCACAATGGAGAACAGTATGGAGGTTCCTTAAAAAACTAAAAATAGAACTACCATATGACCCAGCAATCCCACTACTGGGCATATACCCTGAGAAAACCATAACTCAAAAAGAGTCATGTACCACTCATGACTCATGTAGAGTCATTGCAGCTCTATTTACAGTAGCCAAGACACGGAAGCAACCTAAGTGTCTATCAACCGATGAATGGATAAAGAAGATGTAGCACAAATATACAATGGAATATTATTCAGCCATAAAAAAAACGAAATTGAGTTATTTGTAATGAGGTGGATGGACCTAGAGACTGTCATACAGAGTGACATAAGTCAGAAATAGAAAAACTAATACCGTATGCTAACACATATATATGGAATCTAAGAAAAAAAGAAGAAAAAGAAAAGGTCATGAAGAACCTAGGTGCAAGACAGGAATAAAGACACAGACCTACTAGAGAATGGACTTGAGGATATGGGGACAGGGAAGGGTAAGCTGGGACAAAGTGAGAGAGTGGCATGGACATATATACACTACCAAACATAAAATAGATAGCTAGTGGGAAGCAGCCGCATAGCACAGGAAGATCAGCTTTGTGCTTTGTGACCACCTAGAGGGGTGGGATAGGGAGGGTGGGAGGGAGGGAGATGCAAGAGGGAAGAGATATGGGAACATATGTACGTGTATAACTGATTCACTTTGTTATAAAGCAGAAACTAACACACCATTGTAAAGCAATTGTATTCCAATAAAGATGTTAAAAAAAAAAGAAATAGAAAAACAAATATCGTATATTAACGCATGTATGTGAAACCTAGAAAATGGTACAGATGAACCGGTTTGCAGAGCAGAAACTGAGACACAGATGTAGAGAAAAAATGTATGGACACCAAGGGGCGAAAGCAGCGGGGGGGTGGGTGGTGTGATGATTTGGAAGATTGGGATTCACATGTATACACTGATGTGTGTAAAATGGATGACTAATAAGAAAAAATAAATAAATAAAAAATAAACATT